>NW_027150579.1:600000-1092500 GCF_001643675.1 Monocercomonoides exilis
AACAACTGTTTGATTCGCAATTCAATTTTTCGGACATTTGAAGCAGAAAGCAGATATTGAATATCAGATTGCATTTGAATCTTCATGATCTTCTTCTTCTTCTTCTTTCACAATTCAATCAACACTCCCACTCACTGATATATCCTTCAACATTTCATCCTTCTGTCAACGTTGCTGCTGATTTCTTATTCATTGTTCATCTCTCTTGAAGCTCATCTCTTTCGATCAAAATCATCATTGTTCATATTCTTCATCACGATTTTCCAAATACACATTTTGTTACAAATTCTTTGCTGCAAACAATCAACAAACAAGAAACACTTCACATCGAACATTTTTTCACTCTTCTTGTTCTTTTGCCATCATCAACATCATCAAAGAAAGCAAGAAAATTTCATTTGAAATTTCTTCATCTTCTTCATCTTCTTACTCTGCTTTTGCTATATCTGTCGTGATAACGTCATTTTAATAATTATTGTTGTTTTAATAATAATTATGATTATGTTCTTCTTCTTCTTCTTCTTCTTCTCTTATCGGCTTGATTGAATTTGTTGAGATTGGAGGAGAACTGGATAAAGAAGCTCAAAAAAACAAAAAAAACTTAAAAACTAAATAAATAAATAAATAAATAAATAAATAAAAATGAGCGGAAATTTTGCTTCTGGATGAAAAATGAAAGAGCTTGGAAGAGCAATGAAGATAAGATGATTTTTTGAGAAGTCTTCACAAAATGAAGGTGAAATGGGGGAATGCAAGAAAGAAATAAATGAGAGAGGCAGTTACGAACAATTTCTTAAAAGAAAGAAAGAAGTGAATGGACAAAAAGAGTGGAATTGAATTTGAAAAAGGTTGAAGATGAAAGAATAGATGCAATGCAACAACATCATTCTTTTGATGAAATAACTTCATATCTTCTGTGTGTGTCTCTATTCATCTTGAAAGTCATGCATGATGAACCAAACAGGCAGATGTTTCAAACGGAACAAAAATCTAATAGTTGTGCCGTTTGATGGTGTGAAGAGAAAGAGAGAAAGAGATTTGACGAAGAACTAATGCTGAAAATTGGATTGAATTTGGAGGTTGAGTGAATTCTCACAAATAAATGAGCTTAATCTTCTAAAGGGATCATTGGGTACAAATAAAATTTGGAATAAAAAATCTGCAGTCTTTTTGAATGATGAAGATAATAAACAGACGTAAAAATATATTGACAATAAACTGGAAATGCAAAAAACGCTATTTGATTGATAATTGCGGAGGGATAGTTAATAAAACCTTTGATATTTTTTGTCATTCGAAATGGATGAAATGACTGTGAAAACGATAAACAAAAGAACTGTTTTCAACATCAAAAATAGCTTATTGAGAAAAATCTGTGAAATTGAAGTTATTCGAGGTATTCCAATGAAATAATGAAGAGAAATGAGACAAATAATCAAAAGAGATATGATGAAAAAGAAAATGGTTCATTTTGAAAATGAAGATAATTCTTTCGAAAAAATACATTTTGAAAAGAAAAATAGCAGAAAACGTTCAAAAAAGCTAAAAAAAAAAAGTTAAATTTTCATCAGATGAAGCAAAATGAGATGAAGAAATGAAGAAGAAGTATTTTGATCTGAGTCGTCGTGAAGGATATATGAAAAATAAGCAATGATATATTATTCAGTTGAAAAGAAAATAAAAACATTTAAATTTTTCTGTGATATGGAATATGAAAGAGTTTTTGTGAGAACCCGAATAAATACATCTTTTCAAGTGATATTTATATTTGGTGCACGGAATATGAGAATCTTTGTTGGAGTGAAAATTGAGACGAGAAGAGAGAGTGAGGTGTCTTGGTCATCTGTCATTCGATAAAGAGCGAATTCAATTGTTTTGCATGAACAGAATAGGTGATTTGGTGGAGATAGGTGTTTATCCCATTATTTGATTCGATTTTGTTCTGGGCGATGAGGGGGAGCCAGCCATTGTACACGTCATTATCAGCTGTGTTGTTGTTCCATACTCTTTTTGTTGGGGTTGTTGATCCACAGTTCTCGAATGGGGATTGTGTGATGATGCTTCCGTAAAAGAACACATCATTCCCTCTGCCACTTGTTGCTGTGTTACCGTTGAAGAAGCATAAAGGATGAATTTTACTCCATTCATCCAAGAGTTAGTTCCATCAAAGTATATTCCTGCTCCGCCATAAGTGGATGATGAAGTTAATTTGTTGTTTATGAACTGACAATCATCAATTGAAAATTGTTTAGGCTTCGTTCCTGGAGGGAAAAGAAATGTGAGAGGACCAGTTGAATCGTTTCCAGAATTTGAAACACATTTGTTGTTTGAAAAAAGGAATTGACAGATACAGTCAAGTCGTTTGACAAGAAATACCAATCAGTTCCACACCAATTTGCGATTGAGCAATTTTCCACTCTGTTTTCAGAAAATGTCCAAGCAGAAATTGATTGCGGCCAAGCTATGCAAGTTGCTCCTCCATGGGCAGCTGAACAACTCGTGAAATTGGATTTTGCGATGTCGATTTTCAGCAAGAAATCGCAACGCAACGCACCACCATGATTTGTATTTGAACAATAATTAAAAGAGCAAGAAGTGATTGTGAGATTTTCATTTGTGCAGTTAACATTAAGAGCTCCGCCATAACTTAAGGCACTATTTGAATCATTCCATTCGCACCACTCAAAGCGATGGCTGTTCACATCAAATGAAGTCAATCATCCAGGTGATTTTCTGTGAGTTTCATTTCCTGCATAGGGCTATAATTTTATCTTGACCTTTTTTCTATATAAAGACCCTTTTGTTTTACCCTGCCAACAGCTATGCACAAGCTAGTTTAAAATATAAAATAACCAGAACTGTTTGTAACATAATAATCTAATTATTCTGAACTATTTTTTTTGATAATTTCATATTTGACAAAAAGATCAAGGAAAATTAAAATTTTATGTATTGATCATTGGCTTGCTGCTTTTCCAGTGAATACTTATTATCAGAAGTTTTAAACTTTTATATCATAATACAACATTTATTTTTTATGGTTTTGTTGTTTAAAACATTCTCAACTTGTTTTAATAATATTTTTTTCTCTTTTCATACATTTTTTCAAAAAACACGATTTTAAGGACACATATGAATTTGTTTTGAAATATATTGAAATGAGAAATAAACATTATTAAAATAAAACGATTCTTGAGTGTTAAAACGATGATTTATTTATGAGTGTTTGGTCATTTGAAACACAAAAAAATGATATGTACAGTCAAAACCGGATATAATCACATCGAATACAATCACATTCATTTATAGTCACATTTTTCGATGCACCTACATTTTTTGTTTGTTTTTCATTCATTTTCCATCGCATACAATCACAGGGCTGTAAATATATAATCACATTTTTTATTATTATGCGTTAATATTTCAATGAAAAATCGGTTTTTTGATCAAAATTTTCAAAAAATCGATTTTTCAAAATAATGTTAAAATAAGTCTGAATAACATAATAAAACAATAAAAATTGTTATTTCTATTGAAAAATGTGTATTTGTCAAGTTTTTTCAAAAATAAAAAAATTGACCCAAAATTAATTATTTCTAAAATAAAATGTCATTTTTTTCTGTGTAAAGCATCATCGTGTATAATCACAATCGGATATAGTCACAAAAAGTCCTGCAAAAACCGATGTGATTATATCCGGTTTTGACTGTATAATCATGGACAAAACCCGGGAAAAGGACAAAACCCGGAAGCATACCCTGCAGTTTTCGATTTCTTCAGATTTGATTTATTTCTAAGTTTGATTGAATTAGTTGTTGGCATATTCACAGAGAACGGGGCAGCTTTGATCTGACCCAGTATTTTTTTATTTTTAGGGTTAAAATTTCAAAATAATCACTGTATTAATTGCTTGGTTTAGGTTTTAGGGTTAGCGTAACAGTTCTTGGGCTTAGGGTTTTGTTCCCGCTCTTTTTTTTAGGGTTAGCACACAAAAAAATTTGATCTTTTTGGATTTTTTGGGTTAGGGTTAAGCCAGGTTTAAGTTGAGTCATAAGAAAGTAAAGCTGGGCTTTGGCTCGAGTAGCGCAAGCGGTAGCTACCTCGACCATTGATATTCCGTTGGTCAAAGGTCGGGGGTTCGACTCCTGCCAAAGCTCTTTTTTTCTGTGTTTTTTATGATTTTTTTCATTGAAATTTTTTTGCCCCGTTCTCTGTGAATACACCTAGTTGTTCACGTACATCTGGAAAAAAACAAAAAATAGAAAAACAATGTCTATTTAAGTTGTTTTTTGATTGAATTCTTTTCTATTTTAATAACCTTGGTGAGAAAAAAAAACATTAACCGAAGCATTTGGCTTTCGTTATTTATGGAACAAAAACGAAAATTTATAAATCGGGCATTCAAAGTTTTTGTTCCTCGAAAATAGTTACGTTATTTAGTTAAAGTCAAACTGTCTTCCCCAAGCTGATTCTGAAACCTTCTTTCTTTTTCGTTTTTCAGTCGCAAACAATACATTCTCCTCCATTTCTTCTTCTAAGTTTTGCCCAGAAATTGTTTTATCACAACTTTTGTTCTGTTGCTCATCATGTTGACTCACTGATGCCAGCTTGGATTGGACGACGCTGCATTTGTTCAGTTCACATTTTCCTGTAAAAAAAACAATTTTCTTAAAAATAAACCCAAAAATATGATTTGGGTGATTATTTTTGAAATCATATTTGTTTGAACAAAAATTTCTGTTTATCAACATAGTTTTAAATCTTTGTTAATGAACTCTGAAAAGTGACTGATCTTTTTTGTGACACCTCTTCAATTTTTTCAAGTTAAACTTGTGCCTTTAAAACAATAGATAAACATTTTTTGCTTGAAAGAAAATTATTGAACAAATAACAATGTATATTCTAAATATTCAACTCCCCGAAAAAAGTTATGATTACAAAAATAATCACCCATTTAAATTATATAAGCCTTCCTCATGTGTGTCGTTCTCCTCAACAAATTCATCACTTGTGATAACCTTTTTGTTCATGATTTCGGAAAAAGTGCATGAAGAAGTTAGCGAAGAAGTTTTTGCGATTGACAACTGATTGGGCAATCGATCCAAAACAACAGAAGGATCGAAGGGCTCAATTCCGCATGCGTAGGATGATTTTCTAATAGTTCTGGGATCCAGTGCAGCACTCACTGCATCTGCCAAAGCTGGAATAAGAGCTTTTCTGGAGGCAGATACTCCACTTTCGGTGGGAGGTTTGAAAGAAGAATACAAACTTTTTTTGAACCGGGCAAACACGTATCTATCAAGGGGTTGTGTTAAATGAGTGGAATGAGATGGAAGAATTGCAATTTCAATTGAATGTGTGCAGCACCAGGACATTACTGGCCAACAAAGCCTTGACGAATGTCCATCCATAATAATTAGCGCTGTTGCTTCTTTTCCATGAAGTTCTATTCTTTTCTTGTCTATTGCAGGTAATATGTGTTGCATCATAATTTCTTCGTAGTCAGTTTTTGTAATCCATCCACTTCCATTGGTAATAATTTCAACATTTCGAAACTTCAAAGGAAGAAGATCTTTTGGAACTGTTTTGGAAGGCCACAACATCAAAGGATTCAAAGAAGATCCGTCCGTATAAACTCCAAAAATTAATGTCGCGTTGGGCTCATGCTGTTGTGAATGTAATACTGACTGCTTTTGATCTGAATCTGTGATGATGTGGTTATTATCTGATTTGCATAAACTGATTCCAGTTTCGTCAATATTTAAAATCAGATCCTGACTGATTTTTTTTGTTTTTAATGTTTCCTCCAATAATGAAAACCATGAAGAAATGTTAGCAGGAGAGGATGCTAGAAGCCGTTTTACATCCATATATTTTGGCTTTTCCATTTTCAAAGCGTTGCTTTTTCTTATAAATCTTCGAGCCCATTTTTCATTAATTTCTTTCATTTCACATTCGTCATCTTCATTTCGTTTTCTTCTCTTCAAAACATTCTCAGCCTAAAAATATAAATTGAAAAGAGTTGAAAAACATATCCTTAAATAAACCATACAATTCTGATGACATCTTTTATTGTTATTTTGTTAGTCGAAATTAATAGTGTTTTCGCACAATCTTCAATTTCTTCTTGTTCTTCTTTGTTGAACATGTTCGGTCTACCATTGTGTTGAGGATCTCTTCCCTGCTTTAAAGAAGAGATATGTCGATATAGAGCCGAAGAAGAAACTAACCCTGAAGAAACAATGCTTTTGTGTGAAATTTCTTCTTTTGATAGAAGAAAGTTGATTTTTTCAACTTTTGAATCCAGTCTTCGATACTCGGCTGTTGCAAAAATTTTGGAAAGAGCTGTTGAAGAAGGAAAAGAAGACATATTGAAGGAAAATGGATACGTTATGGTTTATCGATCCATACATAAAAGAGAAATATATAATTCAAGTTCAGTTTTTTATTCATATTATTATTGTATTATTGTTAAACAATAAAAATAAGCATGTGATTACTAATATCAAATTTGATAATTTGCTTTTTCTTTTTTTCGTTTTTTGTTAGAAATTTCCGGGTTTTGTCCATGATTATGCATAATTTTCAGTTCAAATTCTTGAAAAGTTCCTTTTCATTTCATTGCTTAATGCAAATAAACGATAAATAAGATTTTGTATATTTTTTTCATTTTAATAAAATTTGACACAAACACTTGTTTATATAAATAATCGTGTTTTAAGCAAAAACAGTGAAATGAGAAAAAAAGGTCAAAAATAAAATTGAAAATGTTAAAAACAAGTTAAAATAATAATATAGGAATGTGGAATGCTGATGCTGTGGCTTAAAACGTTCAGTATTAAATATTCGCTTCACAGCCAGCAAGTCTTTGATCTGGGTACTAAAATAAAAAAAATAACAATTTTTATGAACAAATTTTTTTTTTAAAAATTAAATAACAGAAAGTTGTAAATAATTATAATAAATTTGTTTATTAATTTATTTTTTGTTTCAAACCTTTGCTAAGCTCGAAAAAAGCTTCAGAAAGTTTCAAAAAAAAGGGTTGAGATAAATTTTTTAGGTCAAGATAAAATTTGCACCCCATGGACAAATTGTAAGATTGTGTGAAAGATGTGGAAGAAATAATTTAATTGACGAAAACATAAGCAACAGAAAATAAACATTTTTTGTCACATGTGAGTTTATTTTTTTTTTCGTTTCTTTTCTTCTTTATATTTTCCCTCTTGCCTCCATCCTTTTTGTGGAGTTATTCCTTCCTCTTCCAACTCACATAAAACATGTTGATGGTGCCATCCTCCCCAGCCTCAACAGCCCATCAACTTCTCTCTCTGCCTTCAATACCTCTTTTCTCCTCCAAACACTTTCTTCATCAGATGATCCTGTTGTGCGGTGAGCATATTTTATCTTGACCTAAAAAATTTATCTCAACCCTTTTTTTTGAAACTTTCTGAAGCTTTTTTCGAGCTTAGCAAAGGTTTGAAACAAAAAATAAATTAATAAACAAATTTATTATAATTATTTACAACTTTCTGTTATTTAATTTTTAAAAAAAAAATTTGTTCATAAAAATTGTTATTTTTTTTATTTTAGTACCCAGATCAAAGACTTGCTGGCTGTGAAGCGAATATTTAATACTGAACGTTTTAAGCCACAGCATCAGCATTCCACATTCCTATATTATTATTTTAACTTGTTTTTAACATTTTCAATTTTATTTTTGACCTTTTTTTCTCATTTCACTGTTTTTGCTTAAAACACGATTATTTATATAAACAAGTGTTTGTGTCAAATTTTATTAAAATGAAAAAAATATACAAAATCTTATTTATCGTTTATTTGCATTAAGCAATGAAATGAAAAGGAACTTTTCAAGAATTTGAACTGAAAATTATGCATAATCATGGACAAAACCCGGAAATTTCTAACAAAAAACGAAAAAAAGAAAAAAGCAAATTATCAAATTTGATATTAGTAATCACATGCTTATTTTTATTGTTTAACAATAATACAATAATAATATGAATAAAAAACTGAACTTGAATTATATATTTCTCTTTTATGTATGGATCGATAAACCATAACGTATCCATTTTCCTTCAATATGTCTTCTTTTCCTTCTTCAACAGCTCTTTCCAAAATTTTTGCAACAGCCGAGTATCGAAGACTGGATTCAAAAGTTGAAAAAATCAACTTTCTTCTATCAAAAGAAGAAATTTCACACAAAAGCATTGTTTCTTCAGGGTTAGTTTCTTCTTCGGCTCTATATCGACATATCTCTTCTTTAAAGCAGGGAAGAGATCCTCAACACAATGGTAGACCGAACATGTTCAACAAAGAAGAACAAGAAGAAATTGAAGATTGTGCGAAAACACTATTAATTTCGACTAACAAAATAACAATAAAAGATGTCATCAGAATTGTATGGTTTATTTAAGGATATGTTTTTCAACTCTTTTCAATTTATATTTTTAGGCTGAGAATGTTTTGAAGAGAAGAAAACGAAATGAAGATGACGAATGTGAAATGAAAGAAATTAATGAAAAATGGGCTCGAAGATTTATAAGAAAAAGCAACGCTTTGAAAATGGAAAAGCCAAAATATATGGATGTAAAACGGCTTCTAGCATCCTCTCCTGCTAACATTTCTTCATGGTTTTCATTATTGGAGGAAACATTAAAAACAAAAAAAATCAGTCAGGATCTGATTTTAAATATTGACGAAACTGGAATCAGTTTATGCAAATCAGATAATAACCACATCATCACAGATTCAGATCAAAAGCAGTCAGTATTACATTCACAACAGCATGAGCCCAACGCGACATTAATTTTTGGAGTTTATACGGACGGATCTTCTTTGAATCCTTTGATGTTGTGGCCTTCCAAAACAGTTCCAAAAGATCTTCTTCCTTTGAAGTTTCGAAATGTTGAAATTATTACCAATGGAAGTGGATGGATTACAAAAACTGACTACGAAGAAATTATGATGCAATACATATTACCTGCAATAGACAAGAAAAGAATAGAACTTCATGGAAAAGAAGCAACAGCGCTAATTATTATGGATGGACATTCGTCAAGGCTTTGTTGGCCAGTAATGTCCTGGTGCTGCACACATTCAATTGAAATTGCAATTCTTCCATCTCATTCCACTCATTTAACACAACCCCTTGATAGATACGTGTTTGCCCGGTTCAAAAAAAGTTTGTATTCTTCTTTCAAACCTCCCACCGAAAGTGGAGTATCTGCCTCCAGAAAAGCTCTTATTCCAGCTTTGGCAGATGCAGTGAGTGCTGCACTGGATCCCAGAACTATTAGAAAATCATCCTACGCATGCGGAATTGAGCCCTTCGATCCTTCTGTTGTTTTGGATCGATTGCCCAATCAGTTGTCAATCGCAAAAACTTCTTCGCTAACTTCTTCATGCACTTTTTCCGAAATCATGAACAAAAAGGTTATCACAAGTGATGAATTTGTTGAGGAGAACGACACACATGAGGAAGGCTTATATAATTTAAATGGGTGATTATTTTTGTAATCATAACTTTTTTCGGGGAGTTGAATATTTAGAATATACATTGTTATTTGTTCAATAATTTTCTTTCAAGCAAAAAATGTTTATCTATTGTTTTAAAGGCACAAGTTTAACTTGAAAAAATTGAAGAGGTGTCACAAAAAGATCAGTCACTTTTCAGAGTTCATTAACAAAGATTTAAAACTATGTTGATAAACAGAAATTTTTGTTCAAACAAATATGATTTCAAAAATAATCACCCAAATCATATTTTTGGGTTTATTTTTAAGAAAATTGTTTTTTTTACAGGAAAATGTGAACTGAACAAATGCAGCGTCGTCCAATCCAAGCTGGCATCAGTGAGTCAACATGATGAGCAACAGAACAAAAGTTGTGATAAAACAATTTCTGGGCAAAACTTAGAAGAAGAAATGGAGGAGAATGTATTGTTTGCGACTGAAAAACGAAAAAGAAAGAAGGTTTCAGAATCAGCTTGGGGAAGACAGTTTGACTTTAACTAAATAACGTAACTATTTTCGAGGAACAAAAACTTTGAATGCCCGATTTATAAATTTTCGTTTTTGTTCCATAAATAACGAAAGCCAAATGCTTCGGTTAATGTTTTTTTTTCTCACCAAGGTTATTAAAATAGAAAAGAATTCAATCAAAAAACAACTTAAATAGACATTGTTTTTCTATTTTTTGTTTTTTTCCAGATGTACGTGAACAACTAGGTGTATTCACAGAGAACGGGGCAAAAAAATTTCAATGAAAAAAATCATAAAAAACACAGAAAAAAAGAGCTTTGGCAGGAGTCGAACCCCCGACCTTTGACCAACGGAATATCAATGGTCGAGGTAGCTACCGCTTGCGCTACTCGAGCCAAAGCCCAGCTTTACTTTCTTATGACTCAACTTAAACCTGGCTTAACCCTAACCCAAAAAATCCAAAAAGATCAAATTTTTTTGTGTGCTAACCCTAAAAAAAAGAGCGGGAACAAAACCCTAAGCCCAAGAACTGTTACGCTAACCCTAAAACCTAAACCAAGCAATTAATACAGTGATTATTTTGAAATTTTAACCCTAAAAATAAAAAAATACTGGGTCAGATCAAAGCTGCCCCGTTCTCTGTGAATATGCCAACAACTAATTCAATCAAACTTAGAAATAAATCAAATCTGAAGAAATCGAAAACTGCAGGGTATGCTTCCGGGTTTTGTCCTTTTCCCGGGTTTTGTCCATGATTATACAGTCAAAACCGGATATAATCACATCGGTTTTTGCAGGACTTTTTGTGACTATATCCGATTGTGATTATACACGATGATGCTTTACACAGAAAAAAATGACATTTTATTTTAGAAATAATTAATTTTGGGTCAATTTTTTTATTTTTGAAAAAACTTGACAAATACACATTTTTCAATAGAAATAACAATTTTTATTGTTTTATTATGTTATTCAGACTTATTTTAACATTATTTTGAAAAATCGATTTTTTGAAAATTTTGATCAAAAAACCGATTTTTCATTGAAATATTAACGCATAATAATAAAAAATGTGATTATATATTTACAGCCCTGTGATTGTATGCGATGGAAAATGAATGAAAAACAAACAAAAAATGTAGGTGCATCGAAAAATGTGACTATAAATGAATGTGATTGTATTCGATGTGATTATATCCGGTTTTGACTGTACATATCATTTTTTTGTGTTTCAAATGACCAAACACTCATAAATAAATCATCGTTTTAACACTCAAGAATCGTTTTATTTTAATAATGTTTATTTCTCATTTCAATATATTTCAAAACAAATTCATATGTGTCCTTAAAATCGTGTTTTTTGAAAAAATGTATGAAAAGAGAAAAAAATATTATTAAAACAAGTTGAGAATGTTTTAAACAACAAAACCATAAAAAATAAATGTTGTATTATGATATAAAAGTTTAAAACTTCTGATAATAAGTATTCACTGGAAAAGCAGCAAGCCAATGATCAATACATAAAATTTTAATTTTCCTTGATCTTTTTGTCAAATATGAAATTATCAAAAAAAATAGTTCAGAATAATTAGATTATTATGTTACAAACAGTTCTGGTTATTTTATATTTTAAACTAGCTTGTGCATAGCTGTTGGCAGGGTAAAACAAAAGGGTCTTTATATAGAAAAAAGGTCAAGATAAAATTATAGCCGTATTCTAATTTGAATCCCGTGTGGATGATTAAGAAAAAATACCCCAAAAATTATTCAAAGTCGAAAAACTTTCAATCGAAATCGAAAAACTTTCAAGCAAAGTCGAAAGTTCGAAAAACTTCAAATCTTCAAAAAGATGACAGAAATAAATTCAAGTCAAAAAACATTGTTTTTGTTAAAATATCGATTATATTTGTTATATTAATGATTTTTCATCATTTTTACGATATTTTTCTTTTCTTTCTTTTGACCAATTGCAAATTTTAAAAATATGAGAGAAATTCGGACATATTTTTATCTCATTTCAATTAAAAGCACACTTCTTCACAGAAAATTTACTATAGAAAATTTTTATTTTTTTTCCTATTTTATGTAGAATGAAGAATACATTATTGACTCTCTTATTTAATGTTTTTTCATCACAAACAACTCATTTCTTATAGAAGGAAACAAATATTTTATGCTTCGTTAAGAGTTTATTTTTGAGTTTATTTTGATTCCAAATCTTCAAAATATGCAGAAAACAATGACACAAACATTGCTAATAATAATCACAAAAACAAAAGAACAAAGATCCACTTCAAGTGAATTTTCCAAATTAATCGTTCATTTTTTGTCAAGGTTTCGATTTCGATTAAAAGTTTTTCGACTTTGGTTGAAAGTTTTTCAATTTTGATTGAAAGTTTTTCGACTTTGAATAATTTTTGGTGTACTTAATGAAAAGTGAAACGAACCTTCAACTCATAAATTCAGTTTATCATTCGACTCTCATTAGCTTTATTATTATACTGTGTTTAAATGTGTTTCCATTTTTTAACAAAAAAATCAAAACCCTTGAAATTAAAAAATTGAGAATCCATAAAAAAATACCCACAAAATATGATTGATAGGTAATTCTGAAAAAATAAATAAAAATTTTCAATGCCGTTCTGGACAGATTTCAACGTTGATTCGAATAAGAAAACTTCATCAAAAATAATCCAAAATCAATTGAAATAAATCCACATTATTTGAATAAAATGGAGTTACCGTCGTTCAGAAACCCGGGAATTTTTCAAAAACCCGGACTTTTTATAAAATTTCATATATCTCGACAAGTTTCAAAAATTAAATTATAATAATTCACACATTCATACATCAGTATATAACGCATCTAACCATATTGAAATTTTTATTTATTGTGCTGTATTTATGAAGAAATAAATAATTTTTATTTTTGATAATATGACTTTTAATAATTTATTCTGTTTCAACAAAACGATTCAGTTCATCTTTTATACATAAAACTTATTTTTTCTTTGTTGCAAACTGTTCTGGTTATTTTTCATTTTCGGCAATTTGCTCTTTCTAATGGAAAAAAAAAACTATCATTTTTGAAAAACATTAGCAATGGGATAATTTAAAAATTATTTTTTGCACAACACGAAAATATCCAAGTGAATTTAACACATACAAAAATAAATATGATAGTTGTATAAAATTTCTTTATTGATGAAATTTTAAATGATTCATTAGGTATTTCATAAAACGCGATTTGGTAGAAAAATCATAGAAAATGATCATTTTAAATCATTAACTAGAAAAATAATCTTGATTTATAAAATACCTACTGAATCGTTTAAAATTTCATCAATAAAGAAATTTTATACAACTATCATATTTATTTTTGTATGTGTTAAATTCACTTGGATATTTTCGTGTTGTGCAAAAAATAATTTTTAAATTATCCCATTGCTAATGTTTTTCAAAAATGATAGTTTTTTTTTTCCATTAGAAAGAGCAAATTGCCGAAAATGAAAAATAACCAGAACAGTTTGCAACAAAGAAAAAATAAGTTTTATGTATAAAAGATGAACTGAATCGTTTTGTTGAAACAGAATAAATTATTAAAAGTCATATTATCAAAAATAAAAATTATTTATTTCTTCATAAATACAGCACAATAAATAAAAATTTCAATATGGTTAGATGCGTTATATACTGATGTATGAATGTGTGAATTATTATAATTTAATTTTTGAAACTTGTCGAGATATATGAAATTTTATAAAAAGTCCGGGTTTTTGAAAAATTCCCGGGTTTCTGAACGACGGTAATTCATTATTAATCTCTAAATTTTTAGGAAAAATTATCCGTCTTTCTTTTCCTATTTCATGATCGTTTTTGTAGCTTGAATTATTTTGAAACTGTATTTATTTTTTTCGAATAATCATGCTCCAAGCCATGAACAAATTTTGCAAAAACGAATCGTGCAAAACAATAAATTCTGAAATGGATGTGTGTGAATGAAGCAAAACCATGTGTATGAATAATTGAAGTAAATAAATTAACTTTTAAAAACAAATGAATCACAAATAAATAATAAAAAGAATGCAAAATTGCTTTCTGAAAAAAAAGTCCTCAAAAACAGGTAAATGAAAAATTCTCCCCTCAACAGGTTGATCATAGCAATAAATTATCAATTATTTAAATGACAATTTCTCAATCATTAAAACCACAAAAACGAAAAAGAGTCTTCTGAACAAAGGTTATAAAGCAAGAATTGTTCAAACCGCTTGACAATTACAACAATTTAAATAATAATAGTATTGAATTCAAATTTAAAGCCCAAGTATGGATTGGAACTTTAGTATCTCTTTCAATTCAATAAGCCAATTATCTTTCAGTAACATCACAAAAATTGTTAAAGAAAATTTCTTGCAAGATTTCTCAACTACTTTTGAGTAAATGTTTATGAACATTCATTTGATGATGTGAAACCATACCAATTGTGATACAGCAATTCATAATATTTTAACTTAACCGATAATGCATGTTTTTGTTGCGTAGAAAATACTTTGCCGCAAGAAGCATTGAAAAAAAAGCATATATGAACCCATTAAGCAGTCATTGAGATAAATTATTGAATCTTAATGCAACTTCAGAAGTATCAAAAATCGAAAGATCAGAAAAGAGATAAAAAAAGAGAGAAATCAGCATCAAAAAATAGAATATGTGCACACCGAAGCATCAAAGACCATTACATACAAGATGGCAGGTTTGCTTTCCTTGTAGAATAAATCTTTGTGCAACGTAAATCGAATCATGAAAATTAAAAACTGACGCAATTCCATGGAAAAGAGGGGACAGAACAAAGGTACAGCTATGAAATGAGTGTGATAAGGTACCAAAGAACGCATAATAAAAATAAAAATTAAAATTAAAAATAAACCCTAAATTATATCCAAAATAAAGAAATGAAACATATTTTTTTTGAGGTTTCAAAAAAAAATAAATGTTTCAGAAAAGACGAAGAAAAGAAGAAAAGAAGAAAATTTTTGATCACGAGTTAAAGTTGGTAAGCAACAAGGCTGATACAATGGGAACAAAGATTCTTATAACTCTTCACAGAAAGAACAAGAACAATAAGAGAGAGAAAGAAAAAGAAATAATATAATTATAAAAAGAAAGAATGAACAATAAATCCAGTGTTTTCGGTTGAAAAACATCTTTCATTATAATCATGAAATCTTCAAAATTAAAAAAAAAAAAAACTAGAAAAAATCGAAACAATTTAAATAAGCACCAAATAGCAAACATGAAGACAGCACATGAAATTCAAAATAAAGCCATTAACTTGCTTTCAATCTCTGATACAAGGTCACGCAACATTAACAGTACTTTCATTGTCTTTAACACAGAAAAAAAAACAAATAATTTATTGGTAGTATAACCAATAAAAATGCACATGAAACATTAAAAAATTGAAAAAAACCAACAAAATTAAAAACGAAATGATCATAATTCCATCACTTAAATAAGGAATCGTAGAATAAAAACAAAAAAGAAAAATGGGATACCGAAAATAGTGCAAAATTAAGAAAAAACGATTTGATTAAAAATACACTTGAAAATAAAAAAAACATTATATAAAATTAAATAAAATAAACAAAAAGAAAAAGAGCGAGTTAAGAATGAAACATATAAAATTGTTAAAAAAAAAAAAAAAAAAAGAAAGAAAGAAAGTTAACAATATTTAAGACAAGGAAGGTGAGTGAAATAAAAAAATCGAGAAGATGATTTCGGAATAGGGAATACTCAAGAAAATTGCCAGGTTTGGTTGAATTATCTCGAGATTCAGATTGAAAAGAAACGAATTAATCAAAAAATAATATTCATAAATTAGCAAATAAAAATACAAAAAAATACAAAAAATTTGCAACTCATCATAAACTGGATGAAATTTATAAGAACTGAAAGATAAATTGCATTGGGAAAGAGATTCAAGCAATTTTCTTTTTCTTTTTCTTTTTCTTTTTTTTTCGCATTGGAGCAAATTTCTTGTATCGTCATTGACGACTACTTCGTCAATTTTCATTGTTGGCTCTGATTCCTAATCCAATTGAGCAGAATGAGGTTTCATTTCAAATCTCAATAGAATTATCAAACTCAAATCGTTGTAATAATCAAGCGGTTTAATCTTTCTTTTCTTTCTTTCTTTATACCTTTGTTTTTTTTGACTTTAATAGCTCAAAATAGGCACCAATGAAGGTTCTCTAATATGTCACAGAAACGTGGCAAAGTGTTGAACGTCTGACAAGCATGCAATAAGAAGCTTGCATTGCCTATATTAAATAATCTGACAATATTAGAATAAAAGAAATATATATATATATAAATCATTGAAATAAATAATGAAATAATATAAAATTTATATAAAATTAACAGAAAATAATAAATTGATTGAGTTATATGAAATAATTGAATTAATAAAATTATGCAAAATAAATAAATAAATATCATATGAAATTCAAAAATGAAATTTCAAAAAATAAAGTCATCATCACAATATCAAAATTCATAACATAAAATTAGCAACCAACCAAAAATTAATGTGAAAATATAAAAAAGAAAAGAAAAAGAAAAAGAAAAGACAAACTTTTATTTCTCTTGCGGAAACTGCGATGCCGAAACTGTACTTGGTTGTTGAGGAAAAACTCCCTGAAATTGAGGCTGCGGCATCTGCATCTGCGTTCTATAAGTTCCATAGCCCTGAGTCAATTGCTGTGCAGTTTGTGTCTGAAATGGATAAAACTGGTTCGGAAAAGCAGGACACGAATCAACGTTTCCTGCCTGGCTCCTTGTTGCTTGGCTGATGTCTGCGTTTGTGTTCGTGAATGTAGATGTGGTTGAGGTTGTGGATGAGGATGTAGCTGTAGCTGTGGTTGCTGCGGTTGCAGTTGTTGCGGCTGAGGGGGCTGCTGGAGCTGTGTTAAACCCAGGAACGGTCGTTCCAGGATGAGCAGCAACAGCAGGGGGATATGCAGAGGACACTGAAGAAGGAGCCGAAGGGCTTGGTAGCAGTGAAGCTGATTGTTGTGTGGTAAATTGAGGTTGATACTGAAAAGGATATGGCAACTGTATTTGCAATGGCATTTGCATTCTCTGGTCAGAACAAGGCGGTATGTCAAACGACTGCTGGGCCATCGGCATCTGAGACTGCGCTTGCGGTTGCAGTTGCAGTTGTGGTTGAGGTTGAAGTTGTGGCCGTAGTTGCAGTTGTAGTTGCAGTTGGTGCTGTGGCTGTGGTTGCAGCTGTGGCTGTGATTGTGGCTGAAACTGTGACTGTGGGAGCAGTGCTGGCGAGCTCCGAACAGACGCGTCGCTGCTGATTTGCTGGCTATGAATGGGGTATCTGACAAACTGAGTCTGCATGTATGGCTCTTCCAGCTGCACGGCCTTCGCAGGTACGCTGCTTTGTGTTGCTGGTGGTGCAGTGCACGAGAAATGAAACAATGGCGAGGTGAAGCCATCCTTCGCTGGTGTGGTGCACGGGAAAATAGTACCCGAAAACTGCGATATCCCGTATGCCGGGGGCAGCGGCTGGCATTGAACGTTTAAAGTCATAGGACAGCCAAACGTCCCAGGAGCAAGTGACACTTGCTGTTGCGGGATTGGAACCTGGTAATTGGTAGTGGCTATGGTAGTGGCTGTGCTTGTGGCTGTGCTTGTGGCTGGGGAATATCTGGTTTGTGCACTGCTGTTACCAGGCACGTACACAAAGTCTGAACGCGCTGGATGATGCGAAGCATAGCCATGGCTCGGCTTTTGGTACCTGCTTTCCTTGAGCTGGATTTTCGGGCTAGCGGAAGGGGAAGCATACGGCGTGGGTGTTGGAGAGGGAGAGGGAGATGGAAAAGGAGAAGGAAAGGGAGAGGAAGAGGAAGAGGAAGAGCCTTTGGAGACAGGAGAGTTGCGCACAGTGGTTACTGCGGCTGAGTGAGAAGGGAATGTTCTTTGTTTGTCCGCAAATGAAGAGGAAGTGTCGGGTGGGATGAAAGAGGTAGGAGGGTGTGATATTGCGGGTGGAAGCTGCTGTGAAGGGGGTGTTGTGAAAGTTTGTGATGGAAGTGGACTGGCAAGGGAATTGTAGGTTAATGAGGAGGAAGAGGAAGAGATAGAAGAGGAGGAAGAGGAAGAAGAGGAAGAGGAAGAAGAGGAGGAAGAGGAAGAGGAGGAAGAGGAAGAAGAGGAAGAAGATGGAGATGGAGAAGAAGGGAGAGAGGAAGAAGAAGGAGTGCATGAGGAAGAAGGGGTGGTTGAGGAAGAAGGGGTGCATGGGGAAGAAAAAGAAGGTGATGAAGATGAACAAGGTGATGACGAAGTGCTGGCCATTCTTGCCTTTGCAGCAGATCCTGTGACTTTTTCGATCAGAAAAACAGTTAAGTTGTCAATCGTGATCTTATTTTTAGTTTCCAATACTTCTTTTGCTGCCTAAAGATAATAATTATTATTGAATGAAAGAATAAAATATGATAAACAAAAAGAAAATCAACCTCAAAATAAAATCATTGAATGTTCAAAATAAGCGCCCATATTAAAAAAAATTAAATAAACGTTTATTACTCTTTAACTGGAAAAAAAAATTATTTTTTGAATAAAAAAATCAAGACAGAGATAACAGGAATGTTTGACAAAATCATCTGCAAATTATCAGCACACTTTACACCCTTTTTCGGTTGGTGGATATTCGACAGTTCCAAAATAAGGGTTTTTTTGAAACAAGTATGGAATTAATTCCACGCGAGGGGTAATGTCAAAAGCAGTTAGCATTTTTTCAAGTTTCGTCTCGTTCTCAACGGTCGAAAAATGTAACAGATCATTTTGCGGATCATGCTGGATAAGAAGCATGCAAGCTGCATCATTTCGATTCACAGCACTTAGCTTTCCGTAGCTTCCAAATGTTTTATGAATCAAATCTTTAAAACGATGTGTCATTTCTGATTTGGTATTAACAGCAAAATAAGCTTGTTTTTTTTTTCTGTCAATTTCGAAATATTCAAAAGGTGGTGGAAGAGGTCGACTAACTGTTTCTGAGTTAATAATTGCAATAAAAATATAAAAAATATTTTAAAGCATTTTTTTCAAACCATTGTCATAGTTGTCCATTCTGTAATACTTTAACGATTTTTCTTTGCAAAAAAACACAAAATCTGAAAATATTCAAAATAATTCAATAATCATTATTAACATTAAAACTGTAATCATTTTATCAAACCTTTAAGTTCATTTCCCCCTGTTGTGGACTTTTTAAAATAAATATTTATCTGTGAAATAAGCTTTCAAACAATAAAGAATACCAATTTATGCAGCTTAATCAATTCATTAGCCAAGTCTTGACGTGTCAAAGTTATATGCCCACTGACAAAATGCCCAGTCGCAGAATTGGTGTTATTCGAAGATTTTGAGCAAAAATCAAGTTCAGAATTTTCAGATGAATAATTGCGATCAACTTTCTTTAAATTTTCGTTTAATTTTCTCCTTATGTTCTTTTCAATCAACGAAGTTTTTTCTATTGTAGGTTCTTCTTGCATCATAAAATATACGCATTTTGAACTATAACTCCCTGATGTTGATTAATGACACAGATGAAATATCAATACAAATAAAAACAAACCTTCCCCAACACTCAAATGCGACATTAAAAAGAATTAACAGAAAAATCAAAGTTTATTTTCCAAATACTTGTGTTAAGGCCCATATCATATTTTTTGAAGATCAAATTTTAAATTTTTTATTATGCAAATATTGGAAATATTCATTTCTGATTTTTGATTTGTTGAAACACAATAATGCATTTCCAAGTGAAACAACGAACTCAAAATTCTCAAAATTTGTTGAATATGGTGATTTGTTGTTTGTTTTTTGAAGGTTTGGACACGAAGATGATTAAAGCACTGCATCAAAAGAGAAATGATTTAAATCAAAAGATAAAATAATAGACATATATGCTGCGAAATGTTTACTAAAAGTTTATGAAAAAATAACATCTGAAAATTTGAAAAAAATATTAGCAACCATAACAATTGTTATCAATTCAACAACGAATTTTGAATAAAGAAAAAGTTTGTTGTTGTTTAAATGATAAAACAAAATCTTCTTTTATTTTCAGTTTTAACAGGTTTTTAAGATTGTTATTTTGTTGTCAAAGTTGTTTTTTTTTTCAAAATGCAGAAGAAATATTTGTTTTTTTGAATAAGCTCATCTGATATTTAAATATTCAAAATTTGAAAGACCGTAGTGAAATCTTTAAGTTCAAGCACTTTTAAAGGGGATGGCTATGAGAAATAATATGGAAAAGCTGCTTCTTCATTATTCCAAGAGTTTTTGAGTATATATCTTGTTGGAGATCACATATTGGGTTGAAAGAATAATCTACGTTTGGAGTTCGTTTATAATGAAGTTTCAAAATGTTAGACTTTTGTCTATTTTTGCATAGTTTTCAGAAAAGCATGCGGAAATGAATGAAAATGAATAAAAGTAGGATTTCTCATCATTCAGGCTGAATATCAAGTTGGGAGAGTGAATTCATATGGAAAGTACCCAGAGTGAAGGGATTGGCAAGGAAATGACGGATGATATTTTCTTCCGAAAACAATCTGTTTTGATGGATGATGAGGGTGGAATTGAAAAGAAAATCCAAAACTCACTTTTTAAGGGGGTTGAGAATCATACGCATTTGTGGGCGGAAAGAACATTTGAAAGAATAAAAAGCTAATCAGATGCTAAATCAACAGAAAATAGATGGAATCAGAATTTTTATTGGAGGAAAACTATTACCAATGATATGAAATACTGATATAGACTATAAAATATGTTCTGAAGGTTTGCTGTTGTTTTTTTTTTTTTTAAGTGATTATTCTATTTGCTTTCATTCAATTTCTTGAAAGAGAAAGGTGTTCGATGACTATGAAAAGGAATGGAAAAGTGCAGAAGGAGAGAAATAGAAAGAGAATGAAGAGTATCATTATTCGATTCAGATATGACGTTGATGCGATAGAGAGGACTGAGCCAAATGGGTGAATGGTTCGAAGGTTTCTCCTTCAAAGAAGAATATTCAGGAGTGAAAGATAAAGCCCAAAGAAGAGAATTTCGCTGAATATCTCTGTGGACATTAGTTAGCATTAATCTTCATAGTTATCGACCATCAATCGCTTCATCAATTTGTTGATCATCCTTTTTGCCATCCTTTTTCATTCAATTAATCAACATCATATAAAATAAATACATCATCTTCGCCATTATCCTTTTCAACTTTTTTGACTACTTTTCATTCTGCATCCGTTTCAAGAATCACAAGAGAAATGAAGAAGAAACAAAGAAAATTATTGATGAATGAAATAATCACAAATAATAATGAGCAATGGGAAAAGTGAAATAAAGCCGATTGATGAATAACGAAAAAGAGAAAGAGATGACGATTATGCAATGAGATGACGTTCAACACGAAAAAGGGAAAGATATGTTCGCTGAGAATAAATATGAAAAATGGAATTATTCGAAACTCAAAACAATGAAATTCAAAAGAAATCAATTGGATGAAAAAAATGCAACGAATCAACAAAGAAATTTGAAATGTGATAAAGCTTTTGAATCAAAGAAATAGAATTATAAAATTTATAATTCTCCGAGAGGAAAGCAAATAATCACTATTTCAACTTCTGTTTTTTTGAATGTTGTAATCGTGTATTTTTCATTTCCTTTTCTACCAATAAAAAAGCTTTCAATATCTACAACAAGAATAAGTATTTCATTTTATATTTGAGATGTTCTTGAACATTTTTTTGAAAAAAACGATTGAATTATTAAGAATATCATTATTGTTTCAAAACCCAATAAAAGTTGCTTTTAAAATACATTTGAAAAAATGAATCCATCATTCTCACGTAACTGTGTGCATCCCAATAAAATACAATTATGAAATATTAGATTATTTTAATTGATTTCATCCCATATTAATTGATTTGAAAATCATTTGTTTTGTGTTTTTGAACAGTTTAATAAACTGTTTCATTTTTGGTGTTTAAAAAAAAATGATCAAAACCAACATACAGATATAGCATTGAAAAATTATTCAAGTTTATTGATTATTTATTGAATTGATATTCTATTCTATAATAATAATCTAATTCATTATCTGATTGCATCTTCGTGTTCAATACAACTTGTGCATTTTCTTTTTTGCAAAGCTTTTGAAAATGAGTTCTTATGCAACAATGATGGTGTGAATCATATTTATTTTTGACTCTCCATATCGCATATTTGTTTTATTTACTATTTCTAAATAACTTTTAATCTTTCTCTCTTTTCTTTGACTGAACGGCAAACATTCACATTGAGTGTATCAACAGTTAATGTTCCCCTTGTTCCAACTGTTCCTTTCATCCATACTCCATCTCCCTCCTTCCTTTTGACTCCACTGATATTGCATTCTGAAAAAATCAAACTCGTCATTCCTTCTGAAAATTCAATGGCTGAATGAGCTCCAAATGCAAGTGTTCCACCAATCGCAAATCGATTCATTTTCAGACTCCCACCTTGCCCATTTACAGTGCTGTATTCAAATGCCACGCTCGATGTGCTCTCTGATATATGAGCAACTGAGCAGTCTGTGAGTGTGAGTGATGAGCTGGTCAAACCAATGAGCGATGTTGCACTCGATAACGAAAATGGAATTTGGAACGCAACGTTCTTTATTGAGCTTGCACTCTGAACATTTATCAAATACGAAGATATCATTCCACTGGGAACCTTTCATTCACATTCGTCTTGTTAATCCCACAATACACCTCCCATTCGTATGATCCTGCCATCGAAACAACTTCTTCCAACTCAAACCCTGCATCCAACACAACATTCTTTTTTGACGAACTGAATCTGTTCTGTGCTGCTTTGGTGATCGTTTTGCATGGAAAATAGATCAGCCCACAAAACCATGAGTCATATTCTCCACATCCATTCACCTTATTCCCCACATGTGCTGCTCCTGAAAATGCTTCCAAAAACACATTCAATGGGAATATTCCCATCCCTCCCACATTCTGGTCATATCCAATCAACTCATCATATATTTATGCATTGTGTCCAACATTCAGCTTTGAGGTTGTTATTGTTCCATTTGTCATCCCACTCACATTCACAAACATATTATTCTCTCCCAATGTTGCACCACAACCAACAAAACTCACTGAGGATATCGTAAAATCAAATGAGCTATCTGCCAACCACAGCATCACCCCTCCTCCATATCCACTGCACTTTGTTTTGTTGAATTTTGTTGTTCCTCCGATATGTGATGTTGATGTCCCAATTCGGGCTTTGCTTGTCGAAGACGCTAACTCAATCTTTATCCCTCCGCCATTCCCATCCACGCATTCACATCCTTCTATTGTTGTGTTCCACACCACAAATGTCTCTGCTCCCTTCACACTCTTTGCTATCACCACTCCATCTCCTCCTGTCCGATTCACATTCCGAATTGTCACATTCCCCAGCAAACTCTCTCCAGATGACGATCCTGCTGATGATAATTCATTTAACAAAGTTTGTGTTATTTTCATGTTTTTTATCTCCACATCAATCATCTTCAGCTGACTAAGTGCCACTTCAAACACAGACGACGAAATCCCACTCCCTTCTGATGTCGAAGAGTTGATCACCACATCTTCCAGCGAAAGAGTCCATCTCCCCACAGACACCACAAACACACTTTGTGATGGGCTTCTTGTCGCATTGTGATCGATCCCCACATACCCCAACTCCAGTTTACCAGCAGATGTGCTTAACAGCGTTGTCGAAGTCGAAGAAAGCGCACTTGTCCCAATCACACTCACCGTCTTCCCTCTCCCTGTTATTATTATTTTCTTTTCCCCAACACTGATCGTTGCCCCTTTGGGGACACACCTCCTATCCAGTACTGTGATTGTCGAGCTCAGCTGTTCCATGCTCGACCCCACTGCATGCTCCATTGTCTTACCGGAGCAAACTCACTCATTCCATACAGAGTGTTTATATCACTTCCACCAACACAAACGAACTGTTATTTATCAAATTCACAGAAAAACAACTTCATTTATGTATTCTCCATGCGAAACATAATGAAAAAGAATAAAAATACTGTGACAAATCATCTCTAATTATTGCGCTCAATTCTAGGAAAGGATTATTCAATAAAAAAAGGTTGCATTAATTATTTGTTGTTTGGAGAAATTGATTGATCTGACTGGAATTCAATATAGCTTTATGTTACTATCCATAGTGAAAATGAATTGAAAGAAAAGACGATTTTCGAATAAAGTGAGATTACAAATTTCCATTTTTGTTAAAATGGAAATTTCACCGATCAGAATGACTTCGCTATCTTGTAACAAACTTTATGAAAAAGTTATTCAACATTTTTCCATAATGCTTTTTTTTCATTCAAGTTCGGCAATTCAAAATAATGATTCAGAGGTATTTCTTATGATAAAAGAATTAATGAGGAAGATTTCAAAATTTTTCAATTATTATTTGCCTTATTTTCTATTTTTTCTCCATATCTTGTTTTAAGAATAAATTTTCTTTAGCCATCAAAACTTTGGAAAAAGAAAGAAAGAAAGAAAGAAAGAAAGAAAGAAAGAAAGAAAAAGAAAAAAGAAAAAATAAGAAAGAAAGAAAGAAAAATCTGAAATAATAAAAATACATTTATCCTTTTCCACATCTTTTTTCTTATTTTTTTGCACCAATTATAATTCAATATCGAAATTTGGGTGATTTTTTTTGACTTCATATAAATAGATCAAAAATTGAAAAAAGAATATAAATTGTGGTATTTATTGATCATATAGTTAAATTGATTTTTGACAAGTATTTAGCTTTTATTTCTGTCATATATATTTGTTTTATTTTTTCTCCCCAAAAAGACATACCTTTTTAATGTTTTTGGTGAAAAAGGATATTATGATCAAGTTTCAAAAAAAATTAAAAAATCAATCTTTAAAAGGAAAATATAATTTCAAGTTTCAAAACTTGCAATACAAAAATTTTTGAAGAAAATATTATTCGTAGAACATTATGGATGGCTTTATATACATAAATTTTGTGTATTTTCAAAAGAAGTTGCGATGCGTTTTATATTAATTTAGCTGAAACTTCATCATTAAGTTCCTGTTATTGCTGAGCAGTTCAACGGATTCAGCAAACGAAGATTATGCTATTTTGGAAACTGCAGTTTATAAAAATAATTGACTCAATCTCAAAACTTCTCTTTTTATCCTTTATGCAAATTCAGTTAAAGCTCACTTCTCAATACACCGCATCGTTTCCTTCATTTTCATTCTTCATTTAAAAATACTCCTTTTGTTTGCTGCGAACTTTTAAAAAGTTCCTGCTCTTGCAACTCTTGTGCAGAAATCAATATTAAATTCGTCCCAACCATCATTTGTTTTTTGTTCAGTCTATTTCTTTCCCCTTTTCATCATCATCTTCCTCTTTCTCTTGATCATCCTTTTCTTTCGTTCCAGCTTCCCCTTCATTTGACTCTCTCTCCACCATAGCTCTCATCTCTCCAGGTGGCAACAATTTCTTTTGCTTCACAAGCAACTCACTTTGATGATCAAAATTGATATCCTTTCACTCTTCTTCCAAACCTTCTATCTTCTCTTTCTCTTCCTTCGGCTCTCGGCATCAGCAGCAATTAAACAATGGCATACCCTGTTCTTCCCTTCCTTGTGGAGTTTGACACGCACTGAACACTTTTCCCTTTCTCTTCACCTTCACTTGCTCTTTCCTATGTTCTCTTACAGAATCGATTGGGTTGAGCTTCATGGAAGCTTTCTGAGTCGTCGAAGCTCTATTTAATTGGCCGTTCTGTGAGTGTTATCAATCAGCAAGAATTCAGATTGTGGAATAAGTTGCAGCTTGGGAGAAGAAGAAGAGGAAGGGAATGAAGGAGAAGGAGCAAATGGTTGAGGAATTGATTATTCCCTCTTTCAAATACGATTCTTAAAGAAGAAAATAGTTCTTGTTGTTGAGGAGCTCGCTCAGTGACTTCGATATGGCGGTTCTTCTACTCTCATGGACTATGTACCGCTGTGGCTGTTTTGCGCTGCCTTTTGTAGGAGCGTGGAGAAGCTGCGTGCGTTCTTCAGGCAGTGGATAAAGCATGTAATGGTGTGATCGGTATGGCATAGAATTCGTACTAAGGCAATCAATGGATGCAGCAAAGGTGAGTACAGGAAAGAACGCAGTCGAGACAAAGTGGGCGAATGACCTTGTGTGCGAGGAGTAGCTGGACATGAACACCATTCTTCTTCTTCTTCTTCTTCTTCTTCTTCTTCTTCTCTTTAGAAACACTCTCCTTTTCTTCATCCTCTTCATCCTCCTCCTCCTCCGTATCTTCTCTTGTTCCTCTTTTTCCCAACAGGTGCATACAGATTAAGCAAAGCACAAGCAGTTATTATTTTCGCTATGTCAGTCGCAGTTGGTGAAACCAGTACATCAACAAGATTCTACCCAACACCTCAGCTCAGCAAACGACGCAACAGCTCTTCCTTCGTAACTGTTGGCTCGTTATTCGCTTCTTTATCCTTCTCGTTTCTCTTCTCCTTCGCATCCCCATTCATCACACTTCCATCATATCCCCTCCGTGGCATTCCACCATATCCTCCATCTCATTTTCCTTCACCATCTCCTTCTTCATCCAGCCCTCTTCCTTCTGCAAGCGCCTCGATGAATTCCTACGCGTTGTTCCGCACAATTGCCTGTGGTGAGTACATCAGCTCGACAAGCTCGTTAAACAGCGCCTTGTCAAGCGAGCTGACAAACAATTTAACGACTTGGTGGTCAGCGAGAGTAGAATAGAAGAAGCCATGTCGCTGAATTCTGCACGCGGCGAGTGCAGCAGGCAGTGGATGAGCTGGAGAATGCTGTGGCGCAGAAATTCAAAGTGGAACTCGACACCGTTGGTGATGAACTTGTTAGTCACACGAAGAGAAGAAGAGACAAGAGGATACCATCGGAAACTGAATGTGAATATAATTGTGTGTTTGTGAACAATGATTACGAATGAGTGAAAAAGTGGGTATCAAAATGAAGAAGAAAAAGAATTAAAAAAAAGAAAAAAAGAAAATTTTGTGAAATGAAATTTCAATTAATAGTTTCTGGCAAACCCCATAAACCTGATCAATTGCTTTGCAACAGCGTCTTTCAGCAAATAACCTCTTTTCACTAAGCAAGACAATTGATAAATCATAGCTATTTGTCCACCATCATAACTATTCATCATTTGAGAGTGAACAAATAAATTTATATAAAGATAAATATTTGAAAAGCAAAATACAGATTAACAAAAATAAATGAAACAATTAATAAAATATATTTTATTTTACAGAAAAATTCAAAATTTCCATACAATACTGGTTCCCCACGGGTCATGGTGTTGAGTCCCCTCAGCCTGCGGATGTCGTCGAAGCCGCAGACCATAAACTGTTCAACAGAAAATGCACAGCGCAGCGAAAACGGCACGTCCATCGACAGAAAAGCGCCACAGACGACACTGGCACACAGATTAATTTCATTCTACTGCTTCACTTTGAACGAACACCCTTAGCTGTGCTTGACGGATGGCAGGCTTGTTGGGGAGGGAGAAAAGGAAAAAGAAGAAGAAGAAGAAGAAGAAGGTAGTGGTGATGATGGTGATGAAATGGGAAATGAAGAAGAAGTGAATGAAGATGATTTGTTAGTTGATGCAAACGTTGAGAAAGTGAATGGTGTTTCAATAATCTGTTGATGAATCCTTCTTCGATTTTTGATTTCAGGAAGAAAATCTGAGCAAAGAGTGGTTAGAATCTTCACAGGCTTATTTTTCGTCTCAGCTTCTTTCTTCTTCTTTAATGAGAAACCTTTTTTCTGTGCCTTTTTTATGCATCTGCCAAATCCTTCTTTTCCTTTTTCTCTTCCTTCTCAATATCCGCACGAATTCCCTAGCTTGCTGTACATGTTGCGTGGTTCAGAAGGATGCTTTGTGGCTCAAATATATCCCCCGTAGCTTTCATGTTGCTGCTTGCAAATACACCTGCATTGCTCAACTGTCCTTCACAAGAATCGCTCGAGGGATACCCAGCGAGAAGGAAGAAATGGTAGAAGGAAGAGAAGGAGAAGAAGAAGGAGGAGAGGAAGAAGATATGTTCAATAAAGAGACAGAGCTTGGGCTAATTATGTCCATGGACTTCTGGGTAAGTGATGAGGATTTGGTGGAGGAAGACGTAGAAGTAATGGGCTTCGGGGAAGAGCCAGTCAGAACAGAAGTGGAAGATAATTGGGCAAGATGCAAAGGGAAAAAAGAGGAGTGGCAAATGTTGAGGAAGCTGTGATGTTTTGAGTGTGCAGCTGTGCAGATGAGAGTGTGCTGAAGAATGAGAAAATTATCTAATGATGTTCATCTTCCTCATCAACTCCTTCTTCTCTTCCCACGTCCATCCTCCTCCTTTCTGTTGTTGACTGCGCGAGCCTTGTGTTGAAAGCATCAATTTGCGATGCGCAAAACTCATCATCTCCTTCGTCTTCGTCTTCGCCTTTGGCTCTTCCTGCTATCTCCCTTTCATCTGATCCGCACAAAATTCGTTTCTGAAATCCACCTTCTTTTCCTCTTCCATTTGAACATGCAATCCTCTCTCTTCGCTCCTTTGAAGTGTAAAAAAACCGAAAAGATAATTGTAATGCGCTTTAATGATCATATCCCCTTCTCAAACCCATTCACACATTCAGCACAGTCATCACACGGAATCTGTTCGGAGTGCTAAAGCAGAGCGGAATGCGCCTCTGCGGAAGAGGAAAACAGTTCTGATGCACGTCCAGAAATCCAACAGAAGGCATTTGAAGCTATAATGTCGATGTTAAGAGAAAGCAAACTGAATGAAATAATGATTGGTGTGTGCAATCAAGCTGCTGATTGAACAGAATATATGAATTTGAAAGTTGAATGTGAAGCAGCACGAAGTGAGAAGAAATATCAAAGAAGAAGTGATTGAAGTGTGTGAATATATCTTGCGTTGATAAATCGATTGCTGCGAAATGAAACTCATAAAGTAATGTGTAATATAAATGTTGTTGATAGGCAAAAATATCGTCACATGTGCTCAATAAAGAAGGAGCAAATCTTCCTAGTTGCGAAATTTTTGGTTGATGTTCCGTAAATAGTCAATGAAGAAAGATTTTCTCAGAGTCATTTGATTTTCTTTTCGCATTTCCCCCTCCTTTTCCCTCAAAAATCGAAAATGATACTATTTCTCAATTTCTTTTCTTTTCCATTCACCTCTTCCATTCGAGCACCAAAATCATCAGAAAATATCAATCCCCTCCTTTTCTTCATCTTTCCCTGTCTCTTCCAAAAAACGTTCTTCTCCTCTCATAAAAGTTACCCCCTTTTCATATGAACATTTCTCATTTTCCTTCTTCTTTCCCGCCTTTGCCCTCTTTTCCTTTTTTTCAAATTCCATTTCTCCAATTTGTCTCAAATATCTTCCTCACAATCCCCAGTCACTTCTCTATATATTTTCTACATTTTCTTCTATAAATCTCCACTTGCTCTTCTCCATCCCTCTGTCTCCAAATTTTGTTTATTCAAAAATCATTCTTGAAATATTAACATTCCAAAAACCACTCAACTCCCACCCCCTGCAACAAAAAATATTCTTCCATCTCTTCTCTGCCCCATATCTCTCATGTGCCATGTGTTGATGAGATAAACATCAAATACTTCTTTTGGTGGTTGAGAATATTATTAAAGGAGATGATCATGACAAAAACAGAAAAAACACCTCTGGACATCCACCACGATGTGTACGGGCTGAAAAGACCCTTCAGTGAGATATTCAATGTATTTTGTGGAGATGCATTCCATGCTGTATTTGACCATTCTGAGGCTGAAATGAAGAGATTGAATTTTTATATTATGATGGCTGTGGAAATGTGAGTGTTTGGCAAAAAACAGTCGAAGAGCAGTTTGGTCTTTATTTATTTTTCTATATATGAATATTTATCTGTTGAATGTTTTTGTGTTTCTTTCAGGGCAACAGGCGGAAATGAATGAAAATGAATAAAAGGGGATATCTCGTTGTGTATGATGGCCATGGAGTTGGGAGAGCGAATTTATACAAAAAGTTCCCAGGATGAAGCGATTTTGAAGGAAATTTGCGCTGGCATTTTTGCAAACTGATTGGATTTGAAAAGAAAGGAAAATTTTCAGTTTTTTCAGAACAGCAGGAAATCTATGTGTTCGAGAGAGACATGTGAATTTAGGACAGCATGACGGGAACTGGTTGCAAAAACTGTTGAAATTTATTTGTTATCAACAAATGTTTTCAGATCTTCATAATCAATTTAAATGTTTCTTTGCTGTAACTTTATTTAAAAAAATATTTGTGTTAGAAATTGATTAATCACGTGAATGAAACTATTATATTTGGATGTATTAACGATTGAACGAGCATTTTGTTCTGTTTATTTAAGTTATGATTTTTTTTGGACATGTCTATTTAATATTTCAAAATATGAAATAATAACTATTTGTTTCAAATTAAAATCAACAAGCAATTAATAATAATTATTTATCAAGCAATATTTTTGCATTATCATCACTTTCATTTTTCTTTTCATATCAACCCTTAATGAAAATTTTTTATGATCAAACGTCGGAATTTTTTATGATATCAAAAAAAATCACCCATTTTAAAAAAATTAAATTTGTGGTGTGAATGACTTGTATTGAGAACTTCAATTTCTCTTTATTAATATTTTTTCAGAAAACTTTATTTTTCATTATTTGCTAATAAAATATAGGTGCATATTTTATCTTGACCTCAAAAATATATCTCAACCCTTTTTTTTTTTGTTTGTTTTTTTTGAAACTCTCTTTTGCTCTTTTGATTTGTGAAAAGGATTAAAACAAAAACAAAATAAATAAACTTCTTGACATTTTTGTTTATCAGAATTCTGTTAAAAATTTTTTTTGAAATTTTTATGTTCAAAGTAATATTCAAATCTTTTTTATAATATTAGGACCCAGATCAAAAACTTTTCAATATTCAGCGAATATTTTGTTCCGAGTGTTTAAAGCCAAAACATCACAATTGGACATTCATGATTTATTGTTTTTTCTTGTTTTTGACTTTTTTCATGAAAATTTTGACCTTTTTTTCTCATTTCACTGTTTTTGAAAAAAAACACGCTTTGACATAACAATTTTATTTTTTGTTAAAAGTTCTGCATATAAATAATCAAAGCAATAGGTTATTTATTGTTAATTTTTGTTTATAACTGAAATAAAAAAGAGAAGATCAAAAATTTGAACCGAAATGAAACATCATAAAATTTTTTGATCTGAAAATAGTTCACCATGTGCAAATGTTTTGTTGTTTTTTCTTTAAGATATCATATTTTTACAAATTTCTTTTAATTTCATTTCATATAATTTTTTAAAAACAAATGAATTCATATTTATGAAATCGTGTATTTTAAAAAATGAATGAAATGAGAAAAAAATTCTAAAAACAAGTTGAGAATGTTATGAACAACAAAAACATAAAAAAAATAAATGTTGTATTTTGACATAAAAGCTAAAAACTTCTGATAATAAGTATTCACTGGAAAAGCAGCAAGCCATTGATCAATACATAAAATTTAAATTTTCTCTGATCTATTTGTCAAACATGAAATTATCAAAAAATAGTACAGAATGATTCGATTATATTTTACAAACAGTTCTGGTAATTTAATATTTTGAACAGACATGTGTATAGCTGTTGGCAGTGAATAAAAGAGAATGGTATTGTGAAAGAAAAAATGTGAAGAAAAAATCATAACCCTATGAATGAAAAAAATAAAAAAAGAATTTCATTCTTGATGATTCTCTTTTTTTTGATCATTTGATAATTCTAAAAGAAAAAAAATGAAAAAATGAAAAAAATCTTATTTTTCTTCCGGTTTCTTTAGAATTTAAATAAATATGGGTGATTATTTTTGAAATCATATCTTTTTTACGGGTGTTGATTTTTCATAGATTGTTTTCCGTTGGGAAAAAATTTTCCATTCAAGTGCTTAAATAATCACAACTGTTTCAGAAACAAACGTTTGATCCGAATTGAAAATAAAGAGGTCTTGAATATGCCTGTTCACTTTTCAGTGTTCATTTGGGACAAAATATTGGGATTAAAGCATTTTCAGTAAAAAATAATGCATTTTTGGTTGACTTTTTGAGATCAAAAAATATGAATAAAAATGTGTTCGTTTAAGACATTTGTGAAATATCACAATTCATTCTGTTTTGATTTCAATGATGTTTGTTTCAAATAAAAAAATCAAAATTTTTTTGAAATCTGAGAAAGGGAAATAAAGTTATGAGCGAAGTATTTTTTCAATGTCTTGTTCAAAAAAAGCTTGAAAGATCGTATTTTCACACATTTGTTGACATTCAAAAGAAATTTTCGAACATAAATTTTTTTAAGAATACAAATGATTTTAAAAATTATTACCCATATATCACTTTTTTTAACATAAATCTTTCAGCCAATTGGTCACACAATCGAACGATCAATAATTGTGTTTCTGTTTCAATCACAAAATTGTGAGAAATCAAAAAGACATTTGTTGTTGTTTAAAAAACTGATCGTCATGTCAGTTTATGCCATCATTTTCGTTTTTCACATGCTAATTATTCCACAGAAAAATAATCCAAAAAATATAAATTGAAAATATAACTTTTCGATGATGAATGACTCTTTTGTAGAATATTATTTATGAGAAAAACAACTGTTTTGCTTTTCGAGCAATTAATTTTGAAATTATGAAACAATAGTTTTTTTTTGTTAAAAAGTTTCCAAAAACAAAAAGAAAAAAAACCTTTTCATCAATTTATTTTTCAAAAAGATTTGTCATCAGGCATTTGCCAAAAGTGTTTTATTTTAATTATTAATATGTTTTTGTTTTCAATTTCAATTTTTTTATTGTTTTGTGAATTATTGTTTTGCATCAGTTCTTTTTATTCACATTAAAACTTGAAAATTGCACTCCAAAAATGCAACAATTTTTTGCATGAAAATTCAAGAACAAATAAATAATTAAAATCGAAGTTTATTTGTTTAATGTTTGAAATAAAAACCCTTATGGTGATAATTGATCATTGATTCAATTGTTATTTTCTTTTCTAATAAATACGAATTTACGTTAGATGCTTCTTTTTCGCATCTTTCTTATTTTTTTATTTGCAAAAGGAAGCTCTTTTGGCACGATTTCGGAAGAGCTTAAGAAAAGATTTACCACTTATTCAGGATTATCTTCAACTGAGCTATTGCATGATTCCAACTTTCATTTAGAAGGTGAAGGTTATGATATATTTCAGAAAAAATCTTGTAAGAATAAGTTTGATGCTAACGGAGAGAGGTTCCTTTTCAAGGATATCAAAACAAAATTAGACGCTCATATTCTTTTAGCGAATTCTACGTTGATGCTTTCGACAATTGATGTTTTAATAACAAGAGAAAAACCAACTTTTAATTGCGGGAATTTTTCTCTTGTCGAATTTTCTTGTTGTAAGATATCTTTTTCTGAATTGAGCAACAGCTCATTATTTGATTGTGCTGAAGGAAATATCAAAATCTTTAATGTGAGCCTGAAATGCTCTAGTAGCATCTCATTTTTTGAGCCATTTACTTCATATAACAAGAGATCTTCACTTTTGCCTTCAGAACGTTCATTTGGATCTCTGTTAGTTGAACATTCAACATTTTCTTCCTTCATAACTTCATTTCACCCATTTCTTTGTTCTCCATTTATTTCAACCGCTACAATTTCTTTTTCATCATTTACAAATATTTCTTCAACAATCCAGACACACAAGCCATCAGCTTGCACAACGTGCTTCACCAGGCTTTATAGCTGCAACTTTTTTTTGGTCGATGATGTTATTTATGGAGGATTATTCCAATCTATTAATGCACCATTGACTTCATTGACTTCAACAAACAACTCGTATTTTTATTGCAGTCACACTTCAAATGTTAAAAATGAAGAATATGACACTCGCCAAAATTGCACGGAGAGTGCGTCATTCAACGATGATTATTTCTTTTGTCAAACAGAATCAAATGGAGGAGCTATTTATGCTTTGAATTCAGACACTGTTTTAACTGTTCTTAGATGCTTTTTTGAAAAGTATGTTGAAAAGAAGTGAAATATTTGTTTTTCAATTATGTAAATTCAGATTTAATTAATTAATCGGAGAGGTTTATTTTTTTTTAAAAAAATTCAATTTCAATATTTTCTTATTTCTTTTCTTTCGAACTTCTTTTGCTAAATATTTTTTAAATAAATTTTTTTTCTCTGTTTCTCAACAAACTACATTGTAACTTTAACCTCCTTGAACTTTTTGATATTGCACGCCTCATATCTGAATCTTTTCTCATATTTATTTTGGCTTTAAGATGCAATTCATATTTAGGCGGTGCAATTTGTGCACAAAATATAAAGCGTTCCATCATAAACGATTCAAACTTCACAGAATGCAAAGCCAGTTATAATCCAGGAAATGCAGGAGCTGCATATCTTTCAGGCCATTCGAACGGCCTTTTCATTTATAATTGTATCTTTCTTTCGTGCAATTCTGAAGGCTCTACTGGAGCTGTATTCTTAGAAGATATTATTTCACCGTCGGGTTCTGATGACAGTTCGACAGTGATAAAAAAATGTGCGTTCAACAAAAATTCAGCTTCAAGTTTTTGTGGAGGCCTTTACGTTTCTATGAGTGATTCAGTTTTTCTTCTTGACGATTGCACATTTGTAGAAAATGTTGCATCAAACCGTGGCGGAGCTTTGTTTATAAATTTCAATGAAAAGATAAAAAAGTATGTCACAGATGGCAATTATATCTTGAAAAACTGTTTTTTCCATGCAAATAAGGAGGACAGCAATTCTTCCAATGACATATTTGTTGCTGGTAATACCGACTCCGTTGAGCATCCCTTTCTCAATTCATTCTCAACAACTGTGAGCAACCGGGTGGCTGGAACAACAAACCACGACGAATGGCTTGAGACAGGCGTATTGGAGTGCCTCATCGACCCGCTCCACGCGAACGCCAAAGACAGTCCCGGCTGCGGCTCTGACGAGCAGCCGTGCAGAACTCTGGAAGGAGCAGTGGAGAACACAGAGGGCGAAATCACTTTCAATCTCACGTTGGCTTCTACTAACCATCGCCCCAGGCGCAGCGTGCTCATCAACACTCTGAAGATTATCCTCAAGGGAAAATCGAGCCAAGCCAACGAGCTCGCAGCAGTGTTGACGGATGATTGGGAAAGAAGCACGTCTTCATCGGGAGCTGCAATTGGAAAAGAAGGTCATTTAGCTACTGCAGCCACAGCCTCAAGTGCTCCAGATTCGCTTTTCGTGATCACGACGGGACGTTTGTGGTGCTTCAACTTCAGCATTGTGTGTTCTTCGGCAAAGACAAGTCTTTCACTGTTCCTCTTTTTGCAGACTCCGACACCTGATCCTGCTCCTTCGTCAGCAGTGGCAGAGCAGTTTCGCTCAACTTTCTTTTCTAACTTGGCCAGTTCTTCCAGCCATTCATCAAAAAACGGAAATGGATATATCTCAAGTGCAAATTTGGTGAGAACTCGAAATAATGCGAATGCGAATGAAAACGAAGGCGAAAGCGAAAGCGAAAGTGAAAACGAAGTTGACTCAGATCTGCTTTTGGATCACGTTTCTGTCACGTCTTCTGGCAGTTCCTATTCTTCTTCTTCTTATTCATCTCCGTTTTTCTATCTGTTACCTGAAAAGACTGTTGCTTTTGATGGCTTTTCTGTCTCTCAGATTCTATTTGGCAATGTGCCTCTTATTTTCTATCAGCAGCCCACATCTAACGCTAATTTATTTAGATTTTCCTCATTTTCATCATCAAAATCTAATTCAAACCCGCATTTCTGTCCAAACCAAGCATCAAATCCATCGCAGCTGCTCGTCATAAAACACTCCATTTTTTCCGAATTGAGCCGAAGCGGGCAAAGCGGCGGCTGTGTTCTGGACGAATCATCGAGCGACTGCAGCGTCGTCATCCAAAACTGCACGTTTTTCAACTGCCACACGTCGCAGTCCTCAGCCGGAGGTTGCCTGAGGCTTCAGTCAAAAAGCGCCGATGATTCTCCTGTCTGCCTCGAGAACTGCTCGTTTTCTGTGTGCAAAGCCGCCAGCAGCAGCTCAGCAGCCTCCAGAGGGAAAGGAGGCGCGATCTATTTGAAGATAGCAGAGCACGACTCGTTCGCTCTCAAAGACTTAAAATTCGAATCAAACGTTGCGTTTATTGGGAAAGATATCTATTTCTATGGATTAAATCTGTCTGTTGACGTGACCAGCGCTTCTTTCCCGTTTGCGCTAAGTGAGATGTACATCAAAAACAGAACGAACTCGTTGTTTGGAAGCGACGACACGCCAACATTTGAGAACGAAGACGTCAATCTGTATGACTTTCTGATAACACCTTCCAGCCAATCAACGTGGTCTGTGTTTGTCTCCACAACTTTGGGCTCTGATTTTCTTTCCTGCGGTTCCAGCTCCCATCCATGCAGCACATTCAACTACGGGATGGGCTGCTTTGGAACTCCTGTTGCTGCCAACCGCACGATATCATTGAAAGGATCAACAGAATGCTTCGCTTGCTCTTGCTTGTCTGAACCGCTTGCAATCAATGGGACTGATTCCGATTCCAGTGCTGATGCTGATGCTGATGTAGATACCTTATCTGTCTTTAATTTTGCACAGAGTATGAAAGAAGCCTGCGATGGCGGGGTTGCTCTGAGCATAGAGACGAATCTGGCGGTGAGCAACGTCAAATTCACGTTTTGCTCATCGATCAACATTGAAGCTGGGACTCCTACTGCAGTTTCCACCCTTTTTGAAATGAAAGGAGAAAGACTGAATCTCCACAATTGTGCGTTTCATTGCCGCACTCCGACGGATGCAATCGCTCATTCCATTCTGAATATGCGGAGCGGGATACTTTCGATCAGCGGATGCAACATTGCACAAGGTGGCATCTCGTTCTCTTGCTCTCTGATTTCTCTGGCTGACAGCATCACCTCTGCAAGCATCACTTCGATGAATGTGAGCGGTGTTAGTTTTTCATCCGGAAGCGTTCTGTCGACCAGCTTCACGAGCGACACACACATCCCAGTCAAATTCTACGACTGCATTTTCAACGATGTCACAAGCGCATCAAGCAGCTCTGCTGTCATATCTTCAAACGGAGTCTCAGCAATCGAGATGTCAAACACTGAATTGAGCGGATGTGTGGCAAGTGCTTCAAACGCTGGTGGAGGGTTGCAGCTGGCCTTTTCTGTGTCTGGATATCTGACAATGAATGGAGGATGCAAAGTGAGTGGGTGCCAATGCAGCACGACGAGTGGCAAAGGAGGAGGGATCTACATGAGAGTGCCCAACACAGCGAACACCATAAATTTGGTTGATGTCACATTTGCAAACAGTAACGACGCCAAAACGGGGACAAACTTGTTTGTTTTGAGCGATTATCTCAACGAGACTGTGAGGCGCAGTGCATGGGGCGACTGGGTTGAGGATTGGATATCGTCGGACAATGCATTTATAGGATGCAACGAGACAACAGAAGCAATGTACAACTTGATGCTGTTTCTGTTCCAGCAGAACAGCAGCGAGCTTCAAGTGCGTTCAGATGGGATTGATGCTCTGGGATGTGGGACAGAGATTTACCCTTGCAAAACACTCAGGCACGGAAGCGCTTTGATCAGGAAGTATTTGATCTCGATTGATTCACTCGCAGACGGCGGCAAGCTGACACAGCTGGATATGCAGAGGCTGCGTGAGCCTGTTGACTTGAGCAGCGTTGTCGTTCAGTCTGCTGGCCAAACGATTGATTTTACAATGCCTTCTCATTCTGATCAGGAGCTGTTTTGGATTGTCAGTTCTGCTTCTGCTGGCTTTTACAACACCTCGTTGAATTTGCCTCAGGAGCTTCCAACGCAAATGTCACAGCTTATCCATTCGTCACCGACTGATCCGTTGGATGTATTCTTGTTTGACACAGTTGGAATTACTTCCAATGGAGAGCTGAAATACTCACTTCTTTTACTTTCTTCGGGATGTGCAGAAATCAACAACTGCAATTGGCAGTCAATCAAATTCACTCCAGCGGTTAGCATCAGCAGCAATGAAATCAGCTTCAATAGAAACTTCCCTTCTTTCATCAGCTTCAGCAGCGATCCGAACGCTGAGCTGAAGACATCACTGTACATCGACAACTGCACATTCTCAGAAATTACTTCCAGCGCCAGTCCGCAGGGGGGCTGCCTCTATTTCTTCTCCACCAGCGGCATATGTGCTGTGTGCATCAAAAGCACTACAATCTCCAAGTGCGCTTGCAACGCTGCTTCTGGCTACGGAGGCGGGCTGATGTTCCGTCTGACCGTGTCCCCAGGCTCCTTCGAGCTGCTGCAGCTGAACATGCAGCAGAACGAGGCATCCGTTGGAAAGCACATCTATTTGGAGTGCCCAGAAATGTGGCGGGTTGTCAACACTCGGAACTGGCAGTTCACTGCCTGTGCTGCTCTTGAACCGGGAAACCTGCGCGGATTGGAGATTGGGGGAACAGATACAATTGACTTGAAAAATTATCTAGATCCAAAGGCGGTTGGGGTGATGATTGTCAATGTTGCTGGAACAAACAGTCTCATATGTGGTGAGGATCCAATGTGCAAGAGCTTGGACTATGCCATCCTCCGCTATGAGACGCAGAATGAAAAGTCGTGCCCTGAATCTCCATCAGCTTCAATGGAGAATTCTGTGGAACAGCAATTTTTGAATAGCAACAGTTATAACCTCATATCTGTCCGTATCGAAGCAACATTAGAAGCTGCAATCAGTCCTCTGCTCGACTTCAACATAAGTGCTGATAACATTCCAATTGATTCAAGCGAAACAAAAGCGAAAATGTTTATTTCTAACGACATCAGCGCCGATGGCGGTCTGTTCACAGTGAATTCTGCGTTTTGCAGCAAGTCCATCGACTATGTGCTGCCTTCTCTGTTTCAGTATCGCGTGCCGAGCGCTTTGTTCAGCTTATCTAAGGATACAAGCTCATTGACGCTTGACTCGTGTTCAGTTAACTCGAATGATGACACTGGGTCGTCTGTATATTCAACAAAGATCCTCTTCATAACAGACGGTAAACTGAACATGGCTTATTGCTCAATTGCGCAGATGAAGTTTTCATCTTCACCATTTTATATCATGGAAAGGGTGGAGTTTACGATGAAGTCGGTGGTCATTGGAAGCGAGCCACCTGCTGTTGATGAGCACCAGCATCCAGAAGTCAATGAAGCATCTGGGATTATGATAAACGGAGCGTCTTTCTTTGAGCTGGAGTCGCTGTATATAACATCTTCTTCCTTTCGCAGTAGTAACTCGAACTGGCATAGAAAAGCGAATATTAACAATCCGTTTATGAAATTTGAAAACACCACATTTGGCCAAATTTCTTCTGAAGGCTCGCAACTTGCAACTTTGTTTTCAGACGAAATACATCTGCCTCTTTCTTTCAGCAACTGCACGTTGAATTCGCTGCAATCTTCTCAGTCTGCAGAAGGAGGCGGGATGAAGCTGAAGCTGAAAGACGGATCTGACCTTCAGATAAACGGAGCTTCGACTGACGATTTGTCTTCCATTGCTTTTTGTGTGTGCGGCGGAGCAAACGGAAAAGGGGGGTTTTTGTATTTGGATTGCGGTAGTTCAAACAGTTTTCTTCTGAAAGATTTGGAATTTTCTGGCAATGAAGCAGCGAGTGGCAAGAACATATATGTGCAAAGTGCAGATTTAAATACCTCAATCAATCTGCAAAGGTTCTCTTTTTCATTGGAATCATGGCTGAACGACGAAAACGCATTCACCGGAAGCGATTCAAATCTTCCTTTGATTGATCTGCTTATGTTTCTTGTGGAAAGAGCTGATGAGACAATATTTGTCTCTGAAAATGGCTTGGACTTGCTGCGTTGTGGGACTTCAGTACAGCCCTGTGCTTCTGTCTGGAGAGGCTACAAGAACGTGAAAGCAGACGCAGAGGCAAAGCAGCTGATCATCAACGACTCTGGTTTCATACAAGATCAACTTGACTTGTCTGGTTTTGCTGTGAAGTCGGCTGTGCCGTCGAACAAAGTGCTGCTTGCAATCAACAAAGTCATCTTTTCGCAGGTTTCAAGCGGAGAAGGTTATTTCATTCAAGACTCATTGTTCACAAACACAAAGTCGCTTTCGTTTTCTTCTGTGGGATTTTTGCTGTGTGATTCATTTGAACGAAAGGCGGATCAACATTTGACAATGAATGATGCTTCATTGATTGCTTCATCATCATTATCATCTTCTGCTTCTTCTTCTGCTTTTGAAAGTGCTTTACAGGCAACAATACAACCTCCTTCGATTCTTATAACTTGCACAGAATCTGCTGTCAACTTGTCATTCACTTCTTGCTCCTTTAAGGCAGAAGCAACAACACAAATGAGCATGCAAAAGTCAAATCATAAACACAATTCATTAGCTTATTCAACCAAAGAGAATGCAGACAATGTTCCCATCGCTTATACATTGGCATCTTTGCTTGGTGGGTGCCTCTACATCACAGATTGCAGCATCACCGATATGAGCTTTGTTTTAACTCCTTTCTCATTCACAAGTGCAGTTGCCTCAGTCAGCATCAGCGGCTCAACTTTGAGTCAACTCAATCTGCAGGACAGTGCTTTGTTCACTTTGAGGGAAGTTGCATCTTCCCGTCAAGTGAAGACTGCCTCATCTGCGTCTGTGAATGAAGATATCGATGAACCACCACCTCCTGCAGAGGATGAGCCGAATGAACTGATTATCACAGTCAGCAACACACAAATAACTTCCGTCTTTCGGAAGTCAAACACAGCTGCAAGTGGAGGCTGTTTTATTTCTTCTGTTTGCAGCGGAGATTCCACAGAGTATTCTCTCTTTCCGCTGGTGTCAGCCATTGTCTCGAACTGCAGCTTCATCAGCTGCTCTGCCCTTTCTTCTTCTGAAGGCGGAGCGCTTTGTGCCGCGTTCCATCCGGATTCACAGCTGTTTTGCATTATCAATTCGACAGTTGTTCTTTGTGCAGCATCAAACACAAATGGCAAAGGAGGTGGCTTGTTTATCAACTGCAATGCGGAACTTCCAGATCCTCCTCCTTCTCCTCCACCCTCTGAACCTGCTTTCCATTCAAATTCTGATAGAAAAAATCGAATGTTCTCTTCACTTAGCCAACAAACAAGCTCAAATCAAGAGCAAGATCCTGAAGATGAACCAGAACCGGAGCCAGAGCCAGGCCCTGTCATTCCTTCGCTGAATCTTTTATTTGATTCAATTCGGTTCAACGCGAACTCAGCGTCCATTGGAAAGGACTTGTTTATTGTCTGCCATTCGATTCAAAAGCAGGTGAATGAAACGATGTTCTGGATTGACTTCGACGACGCGCAATACGACCGCAGCAACTCGATCTGGGGCGAAGACGAAGGAGAGCACAAGAACACTCCAATTGATTTGTACCCGCTCATCCTCATCTTCCGCTCGCATTCCATCCTCATTTCGAACGTGACTGGGGCAGATGGGAACAAGTGCGGGACAGAAGAGCATCCCTGCAAGACAATACGCGATGCTCAGAGACATTGGAGCCGCGACCCGACGTTCAACTTGGTGCTGTGCGACAGCGCTGATGTGCTTGACACAATGAGCCTGTCGGGTGTGGCGTTCAAAGCAAAAGACGTTGATAGAATAGCAGATCTGCGTTTTGACTCTGTGTTTGAGGTGGCATTGGAACCAGAAGAAGCTGCAATTTCGACAAGTTTTGTGATCAAATCACCATTTCTGTCAACATCGTCTTCGAATTCTGGCATTTTCTCAACTTTCGAATATGCTTCGTTTGAGTCAATGAACTTTCTTATTGGAGCTTCCTTTTCTTCGAACTTTCCATCTTTCTTTGCTGAGCACAGTGGCGTGCTTTCTCTCTCCTCCTGCTCGTTTTCCAGCCAAAGCGAACTTCCTTCTCTGAACGGGTCGCTTATCCGCATCTTCGACGGGTCGCTCCAGATGCAAGGATGCAGCATTCGTTCTCTTTCTTTTGGAGACCCCGTGATTTGCGGCGATCTCTATGTGGATCCAGCGGAGCCTGAACCTCCAATTCATTTTGAGCCTTTGAAAAATGGTTTATGGAAAGAAATTTCATTGAGTGAAAGTGATGAGTTGAATTTTGATGCAAAAATTTCCATCGGCTCTTCGAAATCTACTTCTTTAAAGAATTCTTTATTTAATAATGCTTCTTCCTCTTCATTTTCATCTCCTCGCCTCACTCGAAATGCAAATCCAAAAATTGTGCTTGATCTTACTGGCTGCTCATTTATCAACTTGACTTCATCTTCTTTGAATGCTTCTGTCATCTTTGTTCCTTCATACACTTCATCCATTCGCTTATCTTTGTGTGTGTTTGAAGCCTGCGCTTCAAAAGCTCCAATAGGAAATGTTGTTTATATCAATGGATCCGAAGTCAAAGAAGGCGAAAGCAACGGTGTTGAATTTAATTCTTGCATATTTGATGGAATCTTGACTGTTGAAGAGAATGAAACAGAAGGAGAACAACAGCCACAGAAAAATGAAATATTTACTCAAAAAACATCAAAAATAAACAGAAAAGAACAGAAACAAATGAATTTCTATGGTTCTTTTGTTGATGAGCCATTTTCCTCTGAAGGAAGCGATGAAGTTAAGTGTGAGTGGGAAGACGGAGCAATCTTCTTATCTAAATGCATGGCATCATTTGTCAACACAACTGTGCTAAACCTGCCGAACGGAGGAATAATTCTTAGAAACAGCAGCGCATCGTTTGAACAGCCAGAGTTTGGGGGCAACGGTGTTGCAGTTGCAGGGTTTGAGAGCATGTCGCACAATGTGGTGTGCGAAGAAGGCGATGTTTCTGTTTTGTCAGCACGTGTGGCATCGGAGGAGGCTGAAACGAACTCGTTTTGGATGATTGGGCGGAATTGCGAGATGGGAGGCATCATCAAAGAGATCGGGTCGTACTTCTTTGTTCCAGTGCTGAAAACAGTGGGATATGCAGAGGAAGGAGACAATATTCGGCTTGTGTTCACAGGAGAAAGACTGATCCCGTGCGATATCTCTTTTCAGATTGTCACTCGGTGCGGAAGTGAAGAGAATGTTCAAAGCTTCGATTTCGCCTCGTTTGAGAATGAAACTGTTGCCCATGCGACTGTTCCATCTTCTGTGCTGGGCGGTGCATCTGGTTGCAGCGTGTTTGGCCGTGTTGCATTCAACAACAAGATGAAGAAGCCTCCACTGACTGAGCTTGTGCCGCTTACGTTGCTTCCCCTTGATGACAGAGAAACAAAGGCAGCTTCTATTTTCACGTGGTCGTTCATCGCATTCCTGGTGACTGCTGTTGTGCTCATTGTATTTGTAATTGTAGTTATTGTTATCTTCATCAGGCAGAGAAAGAAGATTAAGAACTTAGAAAACGGAGGAAAGAAAGACAATCGCGAAATTGAGATGCAGCCAGAGCTGCCAAAGCTGCGCCTTCTGAAAACTGTTGAGCCTTTTGATGAAGTTGAGCTGAGCGATACAACCTGCCTTATGCAGAGGATATTTGCACAGCAGCAGAGAGAAGGAGAAGGAGAAGGGGAACCGGGAAGAGAGCAATATTTGGCACGGCAGCTGAGCGCTGTCAATATCATCCTGAGGCTGGCGGAGCTGTTCAAAGACCATTTTGAGAGGGAAGTGGAGGGAACAGCGAAAGTGGCGTATGAGCTGAATCCGTTCACGGTGACGATTGGGAAGGATCTGGACAGGGATGTGTATGTGAAGCTGGAAGAGGGACAAGGCGAGGAAGATGGTGAAGACTTGGATGAATGGAAGCGATGGCTGGCACCTGAGTTGCCTGTTGGAAAAGGAGATGAAAGAGAAAAGGAGAAGAGGAAGAGAAGAGGTGGAGAAGAAAGAGGAGAAGAAGAAGGAGTGGGAGGAAGCAACGATGCGAATGAAGAAGATTACAAGAAAGGTACTCCGAAAAGTGTTGTGTATACGTTGGGTCTGACGCTGTATTCGATTGTGATGATGCAAAAACCTTATCAGAACGTCACAGCAGGCGAAGCAAGGGCAGCGATTATGAGTGGAGAAAGGCCGGTGATGGGAGATGTACCTGACTCACCGCTAGCAAAGCTGATGAAAAGCATGTGGATGCAAAACCCAGAAGATCGGATTGATTTGGAGAAGCTGGTGAATCAGTTGAAAGCACAGGCAGAGCCAGTTGTGCAGAATGGAGCTTGAAGAAAACGAATAACATGCTTATTTAATTTTTTATATTTTTTCCCTCAGGATTTTTTTTAGAAGTTAAAAAGAGAATTTAGAGATTCTTGTTCAATTAGTAGTGTTCCAAGTGCAATTTATTGTTTGTAATAATAAAACACATTATTCGTTTTATTTGGATTATTTTAAGTGTTTATTTTACCCCTTAAGCTTTCATTAGAAATGTCTCACTAATCTTTATGTGTTTAATGTATTTTTTAACATCACTTCGATTCATAATTATGTTTTATTTCTCCTCATATTCCTCTTCTGTGAAATTTTTTTCTCTTTGGCAACTCTTTAGACTTTTTTCTTTACACATTTTAATAACACTTTTTGTTCCAATTACACATTATCCACTTTTGAATTTTCATTTGATTGTATTCCATTTAAATTTTTAATAATATTTGCTTTCTTTTAATTTGCATGTAAATGCTTTTTGGTTTTTCTATGTCAATAATTACAGATTCAATTATCAAAAAAAATTCTTTTTTTCTTGTTTAAAAAAATATAAATCTTCATATGCATTTTCTCGCTGCGTTGTTTTCTCAAATACGAGAGTTAGAACAAAACGAAATGCAGCAAGCAAAATGATCTCAGCTTATAATAATTATTAGAAGAAATAATAATAACAATCAATAGCAATAAGGATAATAATCATAAAAACGTAACTCGAGTGTTTATTCGAGATGGGAGTACATACAATTAGAAAAACTCGTGAAGTAGTTGCTTCAATGTAAATATGACAGTCAGAATTCAATGTAATAAAAGTTCACACTCTTAAAAACCCTCGAAGCTAAACTTCTAAAAGATTTACTTCAAAATTAAAAGGAGAAAAAAAAAAGGTTTATTTATTTTTAAAAGGAAAAATAAAAAATGATTGGAATAAAATAACAAAATTAGCAAGCAGACAAACAGATTTTAAAAAAAAAAAGGATTTCAAAATATATTTAACAAAATAATAAATTCTTATGTTTATTAATAAAAAGCCAACTTGTCAAGCAAAGTCCTCTTTTGGAGCATCTTTGAATGACTTTTTGCACAAAACATCGTTTGTTTAAGTGCTTTCTGTGTGGCAGTTAAAAAATCCTCCAAACAAAACAAGAAGAAGAAAAACTTCATCAAAGAAAAATAATAATAAATAGAAAAGGGGTTAAAAATCGAAATATTAAAAAGGAAATATTTCATGAATTTTTTATTGTTTGTTTTTCTTTCGATAAAAAAAGTTCATAAGAAAAGAAAAGGAAATCAAGCAAGATAATAACCAACAGCAAACAACAAAGCAAGTTTGCAAACAAAATGATAAATTAATGAAAACATTAGCAGAAATGACAAAGATAATGCAAGTTATAAAAATTGTGCGATAAAACGAACGAATTATTCTTGAAGATTTGAAAAACGAGTCAAGAACAACGAAATAAGCGCAATAAAATTTATAATTTTATTTTTTAGTAATTTTCCCTATCTTTGTTCTCAGGCATATTCGAAACAGCAGAAAAAGCTCAATTCAAACTCAATCGAAATAAAACCCAATTAAAAAGAAAAGAAAAGAAAAAGAGAGACAAAAAAGGATTTCATAAAGGATTAAATTAAAATGCAAGTGATCCATCAAATAAATAAGCAGTGCTTGTATGAAAGTGTTTAGTGATGTGTCCGCAAATACTTACCAAATAAAAATTTTTTTGTCAATTTTAACAAAATTTCTCGCTATCAATATTTTATGATGATGTCTTTTTTGAGTTAGAGCCGAATTCAACCATGGATATAATTTCTGATCCCGAAGAAGAGCAAGAAAGATGATAATGCTAATGACGATAATGTTGTTAGTCGAACTTACATTTGTACTTGAAATACTGCAATCATTATTTTTTTACTTCATCATTATTTTCTTTATTTTCTTTATTTTTCGATATTCTCATTTTTATCGTTATTCTCATTGCTTTCATTGTTATCCTTTGAAGCTTGTGTGTCAACAGACGACTGATCATCAGCTATTTGGTGCAGATTGTCAGCGTCTGTGCTTTTAGACAGCGGAGACGGGTGATGCGGTGATGTGTGTCGAGTCTGAGTGGAGGAAGACAATGAAGGTGAGGAAGAAGAAGATGATGATGAAGAGGAGGAGGAAGAGTAAGATTGCTGTGAAGAAGAAGGAGGAGGAGTCTGAATCACAATTGATTTCACAATCCCTCCACATTTTCCTGAGGAAGCAGAAGACGGAGAAAACGAAGAAGCCGACGCTGAAAGTCGCTTTGACGAAGTTAATTTTGATTTCTTTGAACTTTCAACAGAACTGGCTGGTTTCACCGTCACACCAGCTGTCTCCACAAACACGAAGGGTTTGGCTGATGAGCTGTCGCTGGAGGCAGAGGAAGGAATGACTGCCAAGGAAACAGGGGTGATTGAAGATAAAGAAGAAGAAGAAGAAGAAGAAGGCAATGAAGAAGAAGGAGATATAGATTTCTGAGTTGCTGCAGCTGCAGCTGTTGTATTTATTCCAGAATTCACTCCTTGCGTTATTGAACTCTGAGAACTTATCGTCTTTCCTGTGGAGGGCTCTGTTGGAACCGCCACCACACCAGAAGCTAATGAATTGCCCATGTTTGGAGCATTCATAGGAAATTGTTGCATTTGAGACTGTTGGAGCTGTTGAAGCTGTTGGGGCATTTGATTCATCATTTGTCCATATGGCATGGGATACATCTGCTGAGGAAGAACTTGCTGTGAATGCTGCTGTTGTGATTGTTGAAGTTGAATCTGGTTAAATCCCTGTTGTCTGGAAGGATCAAACATCATTGGCTGGCCTGGGTTCATTGGAGGCATCGGAACAGCTGAAGTTGGAACTGAAACTTGTGTTTGCGTTTGGGCTTGATTTTGAGGCAACTGATTCATAGACATAGGATAAGGGAATGCATTTGGATAAGGAGAAGGAGAGGGATATTGAGGGGCGCCATAGTATTGAGGGTAGTTCTGCATGGGCATTGGAACAGGCATACCCATGCTCATATTCATATTCATTGGCATCGACATTGGCATTGCGACTGGAACGGAGTTTGGAACAGAACCGGGTGCTGATATAGAAGAAGGAGCTGAAGAAGAAGAAGAAGACACAGGAAACTGAGAAGGAGGAAGAGAAGAACTAGTAAGATTAACAGCATTAACAGCAGCAGGGTTTCCAACAGTGCCAGGCATTTGTGGAACACTCATTGGTGGATAAGGTGAGGCATATGGCATGCCTGGGCGAGGGTACCAAAATGGCGGGTTTGCCTGCTGGGGGAAGAATTGTTGAGAAGAAGAAGAAGAAGAAGAAGAAGAAGAAGAAGAAGAAGAAGAAGAAGAAGAAGAAGAAGAAGAAGAAGAAGAAGAGGTGGAGGAGGAAGAGGTAGGTGGGAAAGGAGAAGAGGGTTGGCTGGTAATTATAGTGTTATGAATGGGTTTTGTGGGGGTAGTGGGGTTAGAAATGGAAGAGGAAGGAGAAGGAGAAGGAGAAGGAGAAGGAGAAGGAGAAGAAGAAGAAGTGTTTTGTTGTGAAAGTGAAGGGAACGATAACTGAGGTGGAAGAACAACATTTGCAGCATTTGAACTTGAAGGCAAAGAAGAAGGTGAAGAAGAAGAAGAAGAAGATGATGATGATGATGATGAAGCATTTACAGTCGAATTTATACCAGCAGAAGGAGAAGAAGGAGAAGAAGAAACAGAATTTGATGAAGAATCCATTCCTGCTATCATTTGTGAAACTGTTGTTGAACCAGCAATTTTTCCCTGAATTGCATTTTGAGCTACAAACGGCACAGAAGGCAGCGGATCTGCTGTTGGCACAGACATCGCTGAAAAAGAAAGAGAAGGAGAAAGCGAAGATCCGACAGTCTTCGGAGAAATCGGAGAAATCGGAGTAATCGAAGCAATCGGAGAAACAGGGACAGGGTTTTGAGCTGCAGTGGCGGAATAAGCTGTTGAGAGTAAAGTGGCTGGAGGTAATGTTGGAGATAAACTGCTGACATTACTACTATTATTAGCAGTAGTATTAGCAATATTACTGCCAATATATGCCTGGGGAAGCGAAGGAGGAGTCAGAGGCGTCTGCAAACCCATCCCAGGGGAAGTTAGAGTCATCGGAATGGAAGATGATTGGAAAACGGAAGGTTGCTGCTGTTGCTGTTGTTGTTGGTTCATTTGCATAGAAACACCCAATTTTGAGCCAAATCCTTGTTCACCCACTCCTGTTAGACCAACAGATGAGCCAGATATTGCTGGATTGAGCGGAAACCCGGAATTTTCCACTGGAAACGCCAAATTCTCGATTATTCCAATGTTCCCTGCCACTTCAACGGAAGAGTTCAATAGATCATTATTCATCATATCTTTTTCTTTCTCTCTTTCTCTTTCTCTTTCCTTCTCTTTCTCTTTCTCCCTCTCTTTCTCCTTCTCCTTCTCTTTAAATTTCCCCCCCGAAAACTGCGGGGTCTGCAAATGTGCTGATTGCGGTGGATCAATCACAGGGAAATCAAAGATTTGCATGTTTGTGATGATCTGTATTGCTTCATCGTGTGCCACACGCAGCATCTCCGCCCTCACATCATCTGTGATGCTTTTCCCTTTCATCAGCTCCATCTGCTCGTCAAACAGATACCGCTGCCATTTCTCAACAGTCACTGGGTTTGGCTCTGGAAGCGGGGGAAGGTTTTGCAGGATTGGTGAAGGAATCAGAGAAGGTTCCATTGATTGGAGAGAAAATTCATCGATGTTTCGATCAAGGCTGTTAATGCTGCTAATGCTGTTAATGTTATTAATACTGCTTATACCGTTCATACCATCAAGATTTGCTAAGTTCGATAAATTGGATAAATTAGATAAAGAAGGCAAAGAAGGCAAAGAAGAAGATAAATTTGATAGGCCATCAACATTGTCTATTGAGGAAAAGGCATCAGAGCCAGAAATATCGGAGCTGAAAGGGAAAGAAAGAGATTCCAATGATTCGATTGGCTCAATTGGAACAGATGAAGGAAGAGAGGAAGAGGAAGGAGAAGAAGGGGAAGCAGTTGAGGAAGAAGAGGAGGAGGACGATGAAGAAGAAGAAGAAGAAGATGATGATGATGTTGTTGTTGATGGAACAGAAGAAGAAATAGAAGAAGAATTTGCAGAAGAAGAAGAAGAAGAAGGCGAAGAAGGAGCAGCAGGAAAAGCAGCATACGGATACATCTGTTGCTGCTGCTGAAGCTGTTGTTGTTGCAATTGCATCAATTGAAACTGTTGTTGAGGGTTGAATGGAAACTGACTTTGCGTTTGAAGCAAAGACAAACCAGGAGGCAGGCTTGGGGCTGTGACAACAGCACGATTGGAAGGTTTGAGAGGAGTGGAGAGAGAAAGAGAAGAAATAGAAGAAGAAGATGAATTAGATGAATTAATTGAAAGAGCATTAATGTTTTGGCTTATATTGGAATTGGGGTTATTACTAGCGATGTTAATATTCACATAATTATTAGTGCTACTGCTTAAATTGCTGCTTTTGTTACCACTTTTATTATTATTATTATTATTATTATTATTATTATTATTATTATAAACCCCTCCTTTCTTCCTCTTCTCCTTCATTTTCGGAATTTCAGCAGGAAAAGAAGGCATTTGATTGCGTGTGACAATTGGCGATAACACAACTGGACGAAGATTAGCTGGTTTTTCCTTTGAGAAAACATAATTTGTGTGATTGGGAATAATAACAGCGGGAAAAGAAGAAATTGAAGAAGAAGGTAAAGAAGAGGATGATGAAGAAGAAGAACCAGAACCCAACTGATTTATTCCTTTGCTTTTCCCGTTCGCAACGTTATTTCCTGGTTTGCTGAGCGTCGGCTGCAATATCACTTTGCCATCAGCTGTGACAAGAGGAGGGGGTGTGTGAATTTTCTGTTGATTTATCAGATTCTTCGGCAAAGCGAGAGAATGAGAAGATTTGGGGATGAGAATGGTGGCTGAAGAGGAGGAAGAAGAGGAAGAGGAAAAAGAAGAAGAAGAAGAAGAAGAAGATGATGATGATGATGTTTGTTGAACTGTTGAATTGGAAAAAGAATTTTTAGAAGATAATTTTGTGTTTGTTTTATTTGAAGAAGAAGAAGAAGAAGAAGAAGAAGAATTTTCTTTTTTGGTTGGTTTTGTTGTGAATGAGATTTTGGTGACAGGAGGAGAATAAACAGCAGGAACAGCTATTGTGGGTTGAGAAGAAGAAGAGGAAGAGGAAGAAGAAGAAGAGGAAGAAGAAGAAGAGGAAGAAGAAGAAGAGGAAGATGAGGAAGAAGAGGAAGAAGAAGATGATGATGAAGAATCAATTGCTGAAGTGGATGAAGTGGAAGAAGAAGAAGTTGAAGAAATTTTATCAACTTTGTTTTCATTCGAACTGTCATCTGCACTTTCTTTATTGATTTCTTTCACCTCATCTTCATTTTTCTCTTCGAAATGTTGTTTTTCTGCTTTATTTTCTTCTTTCTCTTCTTCTTTTTGAATGTCTTTTTCATTTTCTTTCTCATCAGTTTCAGTTTTTTCTGTTGTTTCTTCATTTTTCGGTTCCATTGAAGCAGTTTCACTTTCTGAAGAATTTTTTCTTTCAATTGGTTTCTCTTTCTCCTCTTTTTCTTTTCCTTCTTCTTTCTCTTTCTCTTCTTCTTCCTTCTTCTTTTCTCCATCTTTCCCTTCCTCTTTCTGTTCTTCTTTTCCCTTTCCTTCAACTTCCTTCTCTTCCTTCCCTTCCCCACTCTTTTCTTTCTCCTTCTCCTTCTCCTTCTCCTTCTCCTTCTCCTTCTTCCCCGCTGACAGCGACGCCATCTTCATCGCCTCCTCATGCTCCCTCGCTTCTTTCTGCTTCCTCAGCAGCGTCACTCTTTTGGCCTCCTCCATCGTAAACCCTTTCTCCCTCTGCTCTACAATCGCCCCTTTGATCGGCACATCCACAAACGGCACTGAGCCAATCGGGAACCAGCCGCCCATCGTATGCAGCAGCGCTTCTCCTTGCGGTCTCAGCAGCAGCGACGGCTTCAGAAAATTCATTCGGAACCAGCGCAGCATCGCTTCGTTTGCAAATGGGCCCTGAATCACCCCTTGGTCGTCAAAGTACTCCCAGCTGATCTCGGCTGCGAGCGCGTTGGACAGCGGAGGAGTGGGAAGGAACATCGGGTCACGTAGGCTGGTTGCCACATGTTTGCTTGCGGAATTTTCAACTGACTTAACTTTATTCACTTTTGGTTTTGAATTATTTTTGTCTTCATTTTTGGGAGTGTTCCGTTTTGACTGAATTAAAGTTTCGGATTTCAATTTTGGAATAGCTAATGATGCGAGCATTCCTGTCAATTGAGCTTTTTCCTGATCACTTTTGGCCAAAGGAGCAAGAAGTGCAATTAAAGTGGCTTGCGATTCAAAATCTTTCTTTTCCTTTCCTTTAGTAGAAGCTTTCGTTGTTTTCATATTTTCTCTAATTTTTTGTTCCTCTTCCTCGCGCTTTTTAATTCTTTCCTTTTCGATTTCTGCTTGTTTTTGCAGAAACGAACGAGTTTGAAAATATGACAGTGAAGTATCGTTCTCATCTGATGAATCAGGAATGTCCCACAAATCGGTATTTGAAGAATTTAAGATTTGAGCTTCATATTTTAAATATTCTTCTTCGGTCATTGGCTGAATTTGATTTACGGGCATGTGCTGAAATAAATTTTAAATAAGCGAAAAAAACAATAAAAATGCATTGTCGAGCGAAAAAAACGAAGATATAAATACTTCTAAAGACGGTGGCTCGGTTGGTGCTTGCGGAGAGTCAGATATAAAAGGAACATTCAAAGCCAATTTGTTGGATGCTTCCAGAAGTTCAGGAAGAATTTTCACATCCACACCAAACGCAGAGAGTATTTGCTCTTTGCTGTATCGGATTTTATGTTCTTTTTTATTTTCTGATTCCTTTTCAGTCATATTTACGATGAATGAAAAGTCAAGCTCGATCTTTTTATACCGCAATACGGTTTTTTTCAAAAAGATAAAGTAATGGTAAAGGATCTTTGTTGAATTTTTTTATGAACACAAATGCAAATAAAATGCAATAACTGAAAATTTACAACATATAAAATACTTCTTTAAAAAAATGAACACAGACACAGAAATAAACAAACTCAGAGAATCCAAGACGAACAAAAAACTTATCAAAAAACTAAATCACAAAATAATCAATTCATTTAAATAATATTAAAGCTCTCTTTCATAAAATGTTCAAAAAAAGACAATTAAGTTCATAATGAAAATCACTAAAAAAAGAAATTAAATTCCTAATAGCAATTAAATGTGACAAAAAAAAAAGAAAAGAAAAAGAAACCAGACAAAAAAACAAGATGATAACATTGGCAAAAGCCAGAGCGTACAAATAAAAACAATTTTTTTGAAGTCAATCATGAAACAAAAATATAAATATAAATATAAATATAAATATAAATAAAAATAAAAATAAAAGCTATCAACAAAAAAACATTGAATGAAAGTTAAAAAACACTCTCATTTTGAAAAATAATTAAAAAAAAAAACAATGTTAAAAGTTCCTAATAAGACTCAAAATTGTTTGAAAATAAGACGGGAAAAAATCTCAAATAAAGAAAGGTATCTATTTCTTCAAATAGAAGAAAAATTTCAATTTTTCTAATAAATACAATTCACATGAATATCTGTTAGCACACACGAACTCGATCTTTCTTTTTCTTTTCTCTTTCTCTTTCTCTTTCTCTTTCTCCTTTTCTTTTTCTTCAGCTTCTTTTTCTTCTTCTTCTTTCTCTCTTTCTCTCCCAAGCCTTCACATTTCCTCAAACATCAAATTTATTTCTCTTTCCTCATCCTCCTCATTATCCATCCAGTTTCACACAGCATCTTCGCTTTCTCTGCCTTCAGTGCCACCTCCATTCTCACACATTCATTGCCATCACTTATCAATCTTGAGACAATCGCATCATAAATGCCTTCCTCTTCTCCTTCTTCTCTAATCTCCTTCATCAAAGCTAAATCCACGTTTTTAATTCTTGTATCACTTTCACCTTTTGTAAACTTTCTGTTTTTTGATTCTTCAAAAGAAGCTGAAGGTGAATCAGAAGAACAAATTGAAGAACAATTCAATGAATTATTTGTTGACTTCACTGAATTATCAATCACCTCATTATCTGTTTCCATCTCTCTTTCTTTAACACTTTTGTTTCCAACATTCCCTTTCATCAGAACTTCATCAATCATTGCATACTCACAAAGATTCAACAACACCGCCAAGCACAAACAGATCACATTGTGATCGTTCTCCTTCAACGAGCATAAAACTTTCATCACAGCAGTAACACATCCACATTCCATCAAAGCACTAAGTACACACTCTGACTTGTGATTCACGCACAGCTTGATAACTCCCAGTGCTGCACAGCGTGTCAGTGGTGAATGGAATGCCAGCGAAGAGCAGACGGAAGCTGTGCAAATGAGAATGCCTTTGTGCTTCTCTGAAAGCAGAGGGAAAAGCGACGGGTGATCAACTAGCAAATACCACAGCATGTGAAACCACTCTCTGGTTATTTTCTCGTGTTCTTGGGGAGACATACTGTCAATTTCGAATAATGATCTGAAGGAAGTTGATGATTTATGCACGTCATTGGGATTTATTAAGGGTAATTTTGATTCATTTGATATAGACAAAGTACTTGCAGAACAACAAGAGGGCAAGCTTTGCTTTGAAAATGTGTCTAATTCACTTTGTTCTATAAATTCTCGTGTCTTTGTGCTGGCAGACTGAATAAATCTTGTGATGCTCCTTTCAAAGACATTAAGTACTTCCAGTTCTTCAAGCTTCCTTTCGATGAAATCGGGATCAATCGTCCTTGATTTCAATAAAATCCACCATGCCATGCAGAACGCTGCCGGAGTCAGAAATTGATGTTTTGTGTTTCTGTCAATAATGTGGATTATGTCTTTGCTTATATTCGTTGTTTTTAAATAATGTGCATGACCTAACAAAAAGGAGAAAATATATATTTTTATTCGGAAAATGGTAACAATAAATTGCACACAACCAAAACTAATATTCCTCAACGAAATCAATGCATTTTCTATGTCCGATTGTTCCATTGTGTTTGTTCCATCGAATTTTATGTTTTGAATCAGAAAAGGCACTGTTACTTCAACAATATTCTCATTGAAACAGTACCAAGGAGGATACAGAAGATGAAATCCTACAATAAGATCCGAAAGCCAACCCTCATGCTTGTTTTCTGAACTTTCATTTAATTGTTGAATCTTTGCTTCATTTGTAATGAAACCTTCCAAAGTTATTTTGAATGTTGATGATAAAAAAGAATCACGCGGAATATCTTGAAAATAAAATATCCTGCCAACGTGCAAAAGGAATCTTGAAGTAGCTTCGATGGAGTAGATTGATCTGGAAAATTCGTTAAATTGGATAATAACATCTTTCGTTAAAAAATCAAAATTTCCTTTTATGCTCATCGAGCAAAAATCAAATGTTAACTTGCTAAGCAGTGCAAATTGAGAATGTTTTGTCTCTTTCGAAATATTGGGAGAATTATCTGTTAAAATTAAAAAAAAAAGTTTAATTGAAGAACATAATAAATTATTATTCATTGTACCTAAACACGACTTCAAAATTATTGCATTCATCGGAAATGAATCGATAAATATGAAATACGAAAACTGTTACAGATTAAGTCTTGAAAAAACAGAATCTCTCCAAAAAATATGAATTTTTTAATAGTGATAAATAATTAGACCTTTTTAATTATGGAAGTTGAAAAAAATAATCACAATTTGATCATAAAACGATAAAAAAACAACATATTTCAAAATGAAAATAACAAAACAATGACAACAAAAAACATCCAGATAAAAGAACAAAAACATGCAAGAAGTAGTAAACATTTCAATGCAGGTAATTATCAAATATCCGTAATATTCGGGTGATTAAAAAAAATACACGTCATTCCACATTGGACTTATTGGGAAACAGTTTGCATCTGAGAAGCCATCATTTGGTTAGTCATTGCAGGCGTCTGGGGCAAAGCCACCGCTGATGCTGCTGCAGTTGCTGTGAGAGGGAGAGCAGAAGGAACAGAAACCTGAGGAGCAGCAGTCGTATTGGCAAAGGGGATAAACGGGGTCATTGGCATAATGAACGGAAACGGCACGACTGGCTGTGAAGGGTCATTTGACGATGGAACAGAAGGGACAGAAGCAGCAGCCGAAACAGCTGAAGCAGCTGTTGTGGGATTGTGTGAAGACACAGGCACGTTCGAAGTGGCAGAGGGAATGACAGGAGAAGAAGAAGCAGAAGAAGCAGAAGTGGCAGAAGCAGAAGAAATAGAAGAAATTGAAGTCACAGACGGAGAAGCAGAAGCAGAAGAAGTAGAGGAAGCAGCAGGCAAAGAAGCAGGTGTGTTGGAAGTTGCATTGCTGCTCGTCGCGTGAAGTGGAGAAGGAGCAAGCGAAATCGGCTGCTCTGCGCCAATCGCAGTCTGTGTGGGTGTGACAATCAGAGGAACCGAAGGCGAAGGAAACGGCTGTGCAAGCGCAGACAGAGGCACAGGGACAGGCACAGGAGTGGAGGAAGCAGCGGCTGTCAGCCCTTGAGCCGGGTTTATGGGCAGGGCAGGCGAAGAGGAAGGCTGAAGGAAGAAAGGGGAGAAAGAAGGAGGAACAGCAAAGGGAAGGGGAAATTGGAGCGCTGCCGCTGAAGAGGCGCTGTTTGGATCAGCAGGAAGCGCTTGCCCCGAAAGCGGAAGCTGCTGCTTGTTGTGTGCAGCGTTTGAGGAAGCAACAGAAGCAGAATTCTGTGAAGAATTCGTTGAAGATGTAACCACAGCAGCAGGAGCAGGAGTAGTCGTAGGAACAGCAGCAGGAGCAGCAGCAGCTCCGAGCTGGGCGGAGCTGCCAGATGGCACCGAAGAAAGCAACGGCTGGAGTTGTGCAGCCGACTGCAGCTGGGGCATCTGAGATGGCATTTGTTGAGGCTGTCCTCCAAGCGATCCAGCACTTGCCCCTACACCCACACCTGCACCTGCACTCGCACCTGCACCTGCATCCGTACTTGTTCCCACACCTGCTCCCACGATGCCCTGTGGAATGAAAGGAGACGCGCCAGCACTGAACTGCAAGGGAGCTGCCACACCGCCTTCTCCTCCGATAGCTCCCATCCCACTTAAGCCTCCCATCTGTGCGACTGCGTTGAAGGCGTCAGCGCCCATAAACGGAGCCATCCCCATCCAGCCAAACCCAAAATCAAAGGGATACCCTGCAGCCATCATATTTTCCGGATTGCCCCATCGCCCTCCACCCCTTCCCGAGCCACGTCCTCTTCCTCTGCCTCTCCCTCGACCTCTTCCCCTTCCTCTTCCCATGTTTCCTCTAAAAACACCGTCTTCAGAATTAACAGTTATTTCGTGCTGATCAACTTTACCTTCTGAATGCTTGCTTGCCACGTGCTCCTTTGGAAGATCTGGTCTTGTGAAATCGTATGTACGCTCGTCATTTACTTGGACATTGAGAGATTGAGTGTTGGTTGAGTACATAATTCGAAGGAGACAACTCCCCTCATAAATTTGTGCTCCATCAAGAGCATTCTTTGCATTCCTTGCATCTTCAATTGTCGGAAACTCCGCAAGGGCACAAGAACGATTCTTCTGAAAAATTACAATTCTCATAATATTGTACGGTTTTAATATTGATGCAAGCACATCAACAGTTATTGCATAAAGTGGGTTATGAACCGTTAATAACAAAATTCGACTTTCTGGCACGGATTGGGCTTCTAAAGCATATTTTTAGAGAAATTGATAAGCAGAATATTAAGAAAAAGACTGAATACCTTTTGTTAGTGATGTATCTCGGTTTATTTCTTGATTAACAGAATATTGAAAATATACTCTAGCACCATTCATCATAGGTGGACCATTTTCTTTGTAGTACTCAACAACATACTTTGAAGTTTCAAGATCCTCCATTTCCACCAACATTTGATTTGCAGCTTTCATATTAAATACATAAACGATATTTCCCAATTTGCTAAGGAATGATATGATGTCCTGTGTGTTTAAATCCTTTTCTGAGTGAACATGGATAACTTTTGACGGAGGTACATCTTTTTGCACTACATGTTGTTTTTCTGGTAAAAGAATTATTTGTGAAAATGAAATTGTATGATGAATGTTTAATACCCTTCGGTTGCAAATCGAAAGATTGCATATTTATAGCAAAAAAGCAATCACAAAAAATCGATCACAAGAAAAGAATAATATATAAAGGCTCGATCAAGAGAATTAAATAATTGTATCTATTGTGAAGATTTGTTTTCGTATTGTTTGCGAAATCTGTGTGAGTTAATGACTTTCAACAATAATATAAACATGTGTGACTATGTGACTATTGACAGACAAAATTTGTTTCATGACGGACCGAGAGATTATTTTCATGTAAGAACCTCAATTTCGAATATGATAATTTTAAATGCAAATATCATTTAATGTCAATACAAATTAGTTAGGTTGGAAAAAAAAAAATCGTATATCAAAAAGGATATTGATAAAACAGTCAAATGTTAGATAAAATAAGAAATAAATTGATCATTTCAAATTATTTGAGTTATTTCAAGTTTCAGCCAAGAATTATAAATTAACCCAGTTATTTTGAAATAACCGAGAAAAACTTAAATCTACTGGACGTTTTTAAAAAATCATTGAATTGAAATGTTTCTGATAAAATTATGAATGTGGCCATGCTCGAAAATGTATTTGTTTATATAATTTTATTACAAAAATTCGAATGTTTTCAATTTAAGTTTAAAAAAAATAAATGAGAAAACTTTGTTTGTTTCATCCTCAATTTTTTGAAATTGAATTCTCAAAAGAAGACATATTTAATGTTTCTTTCATAACACTGTTTGTTTATATTTAATTTGAAGAAAAATCTTGAATTGTTACATCTTCGTGTTTTGATATCTATTTTCAAATTATTTTATTCAAAATCGCAAAATGATGAAAATTTTAAAAAATACTAAAAATTTCATCAGAATCAAAAGTTTGTCGCTTCATAAAACTGAATCGTTGATCACATTTTGTGGAATGTCAGAGTTTGATCGATTGAAACTTTTTCTCACTCGTTTCCTTTCTGTATCCGCTCTCATGTTTATTTCCCTTATCTTCTTTCGCTCTATCTCCTTTATTGAAGAAAAGACAATTTCTTAATTAAAAAAGTTCCATTTTCTTCAGTCAAGCAGTGGGAATCGATAACAACGTTTGCCAACCAACACGCAATCTTTGCATCCATTGAGAGATTTTCTCTTCCTCCTGTGTATTTATCTGAAAGTCGAAGTTATAACCTTTTCATCCTTCCAAAGAACCACTCAACAGGGATTCTATTTCTGGCCAATATAGAATAAAACATTTTGATATTTTCTTCCACTTTTCCGGAAGACAATGTGGAGGAGGAAGCTTCGAAAGAAAACTGATTAACGCTAAGCAAAGAGTCATCTGTGTTTGCAGGTGACATTGCAGATAATGAGTATGTGGATGACATTGCAGAAGCAGAAGAGGAAGAATAAGATGGCAAAGAAGAAGAAGAGGAAGAAGAAAGAGAAGAAGAAGAAAATGGAGATGAAGAAGGTGATGAAGAAGAAGAAGAGGAGGAGGAAAGAGAAGCACAAGAATTGAAATTATTGGAATAGATTTTCGGCAACTTGTTTGTTGGGTAATTCTTTCGGATTGGTGTAATTATTTTCAGCTCGGGAAAATAGCCTTGATATCCTTTGTCTGCAAGAATATCCCAGCATTCGCTTTCATTATGAATACAACTTCCACTTTTTTCCTTGTCTGTTTTCTTGAGATACCCTATGTATCTTCTCATCCCTTGTCTGAAAAGAGACACATCATGAATACCTCCTGCAACAGCGTCTGACACAAACAGTGCGTTGTGTGGAGGCCATGCTGAAACGGCCACTTCGAACTTCAAACAATAAGCATTATGATGACCATCAAAAAGTTGCTTTGATTCATCATATGCTATTGGCGGGCAAGGAACTTTCACTGTCGTAGTATCTACCAACAAAGCAACAGATGGGAAATCTCTGCATGGGCAAAAGGGAGGCCTTGGAGGCTCTGAAAAGAGCCTCTCAAAAAAACGTGTAATACATGTCGTCTTATTTCCTCAACGCTGTTCGAAGCCATTGTGCTCGATATTTTTAAAACATCAGCTATCTTTTTCATGGTGGCTCTGCTTGAATGCCATTCAAGATAGATAATTATCTGATCGTGGACCGTTAATGTCTTTCAAGGTCCCCTCTTTGGAACAGAACTCTTATCCGATTTGACAAGATTGCCAAGTTCTATCAAAAACATTATTGGCAAACTGAATTGTTCATCAGTATTGTCATCGATTAATGATGAAAACAATTCACCAAACGATTCTTCTTCTTCCTCTTCTTCTTCAAGTGATTGGACTTCACTTTTTTCAATACGAGAAATCTGCATTTCCCTTCTTATTTGGAGCGTTTTGAAATCAGGATGCTTTTTATCTTTCTTGGTTCTTTTTTCATTTAACATTTTCATTAGCAATGGAGAAGAAGAGTTTGACGAATTTTTTGTTTGGGACGTAGATGATTGAAATGTTTTTGGTATTCGATGTGAAGAATCGATGCAATCAGTTTCATCATCGCTGTGCGGACTATCTCTCAGCGAATTGTGCGAAAATTGATCGCAACTCCTTTTTTCTTTACGAAGAACCACTTCAGTGTGATCAGACGAAGATATTGAATTTTCATCACTCAAAATGAAACATGTCTGATTTCCTTCCAGTCCTGCTGTTTCAAAATGAGAATTTGATGAAGAAGTTTCTTTTTGTTTGCTTTGGCTGAAAACATTCACAAAGAAAGTATAAAAAGTTTTGAAGAATTGATAATGCAAACCTTTCATTTCTGTGATCATTGCTAGCACATCCTGATCCAAAGAATGCTGTTCCATTAAGACAAGCTTGGATATGTTTCCATGATAAGTTTTTCGTCAATTGAAATAAAGGGAGTTTTTTCCTGGAATATTGATAATAAAGAAACAGAAATGAAAGTGTTTTATGATATTGTTTAATAAGTTGGAAACAAGAAAAAAGAATTCATAAAAAGAATTTTGAATTTTTAATTTTATTGAATATCAATAGATATTTCAAAGCAATAAAAATCTTTGTTTCAATAACGAATAATGATTAACAAGATATACAGAATTCATCCTTGGAAATGAATTATTTGAATTTCAAACAGATTCTTATTATTCAACATAAACAAGGGTTTATGTTGTATGTTACTCAATTCCACAGTGAGTTGTTGTTCACAATGTGACGTTCATGAATCTCTGAACTTCCATAATAAATGTTAAAAAATCCCATCAATTTCAAGCGCTTTCAAAGGGTGTATTAGTGATTCGCATTTTGGAAACATGATTACTACGGATGAGTTTCAGAACAAGAAATGAACATGAAGATAAGAAACACATGATATTCACTGTTTTGAATTCATAATTTTCAAAAAAACACTTTTGATTTTTTCTCTGCAAGCTTTGAGATGAAATACGCTCTTTATCTACAGTTCAAAAAATGAGCAAGTTAAATAACATAAAAAAAACAGCACTGACAACACAAATAACATAAATACAACCTTGTATTGATTGTTCCAACATGATTGAAATTTTAATTATCCATGAAGAAAGTCTATGAATAAATATATTTCAGTTGTTCTTGTGAGAATTGCATTGTGCTTGTTTTTGAACATTCATGTGTTCCTAAAGTTATTTCTGTCAATCATAACTCGCGCAATTCAATCATTAAAGAACGATTGTTCAAAAACGAATAGAATAAACAGAAAACGATTTCCCATAATTGAAGCAATTCTGATCCATCATATAACAAATGTATTTTTTAAAATATTTTTTTCTGATTCATTAGATTGAAATGGAATCATCTTTGAAGATTAACGATTTTGTTTTCACACAATGTGATGCATTTTTTATTTCACAACAAACATTTATCGTTTGACATTCTTCTTTTTATTGTGATTTTGTTTTTAAATGAATAAAAAACACATTATTTCATTTCCAAAAGTTATAATTCTTAGGAATGTTTCAAAAAAGAAAGAAAACACTTTTTGCAAGAGTTTATTTTGTCGAAAAAACATGATTGATTTTTATTTTCTTGTGAAAGTTCAAAATGAAAAGTTTCACATCTCATTTTTGAAACACGTTGTTTTTATGAATTTTTGAAGATGTCCAATTCTTTAATGAACTGGTATTTTTTTTTATTTCAGTTTTTGAACTTACGATTATTAATAAAAAATATCACTTCAAAATTCATTCAATCGAAAGTTCTTCTAAAATCAAATGAAAAGAAAATTTAAAAAAATTTTCTCAATGATAAACAAATTAGTATTTTGTAACTTGTATAAAAAACAAAGAAAAAACAATCAATTTGCCAACAAACCTCCATCCACATATATGCAGTCTTCACACATATCTTCTTTCATCTTTTTCAATAACCATCTGTTCGGAACTTTTTGTTTTGCGTTGAGGCTTTCATTCTCCGTCTTTTCTATCAGCATTTCACAAAGATTTCTCATAAGCTTCAATTCGTCTGCAAGTCACGCTTTTGCTCCATCTGTTCAAATCATTTCCTCCAAAACTGCATCAACGACTTCACAGATTTCTGACATGACTTCAGCTTCAGATCTTGATTATCCGCTGCGCCTTGGAGAATATTCATCCATTGCTTGCTAATTTCTCCATCATCACCCTTCGCTTCCCTCAACTCTCTCGCAATAATGCCCATAACCACTCCAAATTCTTCATTCTTCTCACAATATAATTTGACATTAGGATTCAATGGAACGATCCATCTCTATGATAATCTTGTCTTCTTTTTCCCCCTTTCGCTTTTCCCTTCCTCTTCCAATCCACTCGTTTCATCAGCTCTTCCAGCTCTCTTGTTGCTTCTCCTGCAAAATGCAATTCGTTCACAATGACGCTCTTTGGGCGTGTGTCATTAATTCATCTGCACATCAAAAGCATCCAAGCTGATTGACAGGCGAGTTAGGTTAGGTTGAGATTTTCCTCACGAAATTGAATGATTTCTGTCATCTCCTTCAAATGCAATTCTTGTTCAACATGCTTTCTAATAACTTGAAAGAAATCAATAAATGAACAAAAATAATTCAATTTCAAACTTTCCACATATAAAAATTGCTCAATTTCAGCTTTGATAATTCCATCTCTTTTTGAGTTTAATTATTTTCTTCTTTCTTTAAAGGCAACAATCAAAAAACGAACCTCGCAAATAAAAAAATATATGTATATATTAATTTGAATATGCAGCTCAGATATATGAAATATACACAAAAATCAATCAGTCCTTTCATTCTGAAAACTTTCTGTCTCTGCTGTTCCTTATTTCAAAGTTCAAACTCAAAAAGCTATTGTCTTCGAAAAAAAGAAAGAATGATTTTATTGGATTCAATATTTCATTTAACAACTGTTTCACACCAGCTGAATTTTTTGTATTTTGAATATCTTTCATTTTGGCAAAAGCATGGCATTCAGAAAGATTCAAAATCTATTTTCAAAATCAAAATGAGAGAAATTTTGAAAGAAAGAAAACGATATTTATAGAAAATATTTATCAACAGACATAAGTAGTTGTTGTCACTCAGTTTCTGAATGTATTTGTGTTTTCATTTTATATATTCTGAAAAATATTGAAAATAATTTAATCATTTACATAAATAAATATCAATCAATGAGAATTTTGCAAAATAAGTTTTATATGTTTCTGATGAAGTTGAATGTTGTTGAAAAATAAAAATTAACCCATCGTGAATGATTGAATTATCGTTTTAAGAAAAAACTTAAATTTTTGAATTCCAAAATTGTGTATTTCAACAGAAATAAGATAAAACTGAAAACAAATGGGAACAATTGTTTGTTGAACTTTTGTCTTTATGTTTGGATTCATTATTTTTGGAAAACGAATCGTTTTCCAATTCCAATAAAAATGATCATTATTTTTAGAAACACTTCCAAAAAATGCTATTAAAGCATAATACACAACATAATATTTAATGTTGATGCGTTTTTGGCTTCAACATGTAAAAAATGTTTTTTTGATAAATGCAAGACTTTCAGGCCACAATTTAAAATCATTGGTTTTTCTTAAAAACACTGCCTTTAATTTAAATTGCTGGGGAATCTTGAAATAAACAGTTTTCTTTGAAATATTTTTTTATTTCACAATTTATCTATTGAATTTTTTGATCAACGCACCATCAGTGAAGTCAGTGACTGACAACAGTGTCAGTATCTGGCAGGGAAATTTTTAATTTTTTTGTGAAACAAAGTTCAGTTTGAAGAATAAAATAACTGGATAAATTAATAAAAATTGATTTATATGAAGAAAATTCCAAAAATCAGAGGAAATTATTATTTTTTCAAATACCAATACTGACGTGGATTTTTTTTTAATGACGGACGTGGCAAAATTTTATCAATCTGTTACACATGTCAACAATAATATTTTCACAACTGAAGGATGTGTCTTGTAATTTCAAACAAGAAGAAAATTCTCTTAAAAATATCAACATGTGCAACAGGTTAAAATTTATCCAAACATCTGCGTCACCTTTAAAAAGTCGGGCTCGCATCAGTCAGTGCCCGGCACTTTTTTTTTTTTTTTTTTTTTTTTTGATAAAAACGAACTTATTGATATTAATTTTCAATTGATAACTAAAAACTACCAAATATTAGAAACATATCTGGTTGTTCAGAAAAAATTGATATTTCATCTATCGATTTTTTTTAAATCTTATTTTATTTCAATACTGTTTTACGCTTTGACAGAAGTCTTATCATTCGATGCAAATTAATGTCAATATTTTTCATTTCGCTTGTTAATGCTTTTGAAGTTTTGTTTTTATTTTCACATTATTATGATTTTTCATTTTAATAAAGATTATAACTTTATATATTTTACATGTTGAGTATGTTTTAACAAAAATTGACAAAATTATCATAATTATTATGTTGTTTTTTTTGCAATCCTCATTAGACGATTTAATCCTTTTCATTTAACAATTGTTTTTAAAAGCTAAAAATAAAATAAAATAAAATAAATAAATAAATAAATAAATAAATAAATATAATGTTGTTTTGTATATTATTGAAATGAGAGAATTATTATCAATGAATATAAATAAAAAACACTTTATTATGGGCGAAATATTATCTAGATGACAGTCGAATTAGGTGAAATGCATAACATTAAATTTTATATTTGTTGCTTCTTATGTTTATAAAATTACGATTATTGAACGACTCTCACTCCTTATCGATCAAGTTTATTTAATTGCAAATAAATTTTTATAATGGGTTGGATCAACATGATGAATTGGTTGTTTCCATATCTTTGAATGGAAAACGAAAAACACTTTGCAAGCTCGTATGCGCATATTAATTTTAGATTGTAATTCGTATTCTGTTTGATATTTTTGGAAAAACATTTTGAACAAAGGAAACAGAAGAAAGGATCATTGTTTTTCTGATTTTGTTGGAGATCTGCATAAATAAAAATCAACAACAAACAAATCGTTTGTCCATTTTACAAATATTTAAATATACTCCTTTTTAAAATAAATTTATTTGTTATAAACAATTTTGTGCAAAAATAACATTTTCAATCAGAATAGCTGTAGCAATACTAAAAGAAAATAGAAAGTCGAATAAATGAATGCATTGATAGATAAAATAATGAAAGAAGTATTTGGTAAGATTCTTTCAAGAGAATTATCAATATTATCTAATAAAATGATTTTGGAAGTTAAAGTGGAAAAGGATAGTATATTGCAATTTATGATAATGATTTTATAACATATATCGCTTATAAGCTTTTTGTTTATTGATTTGAAGGCTCTCAGTTGTTTTTGAGCACTATTTTGCGAGAGAAGCAACAGCAGAACAGGAAGAGTTCACAAGATGGATAGATTGGAAGAAGAAAGAAGGGGAAATAAGCAAAGAAGAAAAGAAGGAGATGATAAGGAAGAAAAGGAGAGAGTGAACGAGAAGGAGGAAAAGATAAAGAAATGTCAAATGAAGCAGTGATTGACAAGTCAATATGGAAGGCAGGAGGTGCGGGAACAGACAGCTCAGCCAAACGAAACAGAAACAGAGGAAAAGTCGAAGGCGACCGAAGAATAGCAGAAAAGGCGCTGATGTTGTGTTGCACCAGCTGCTGAAAGGAAAGCTTCATTGCTTTGCATTTTTCCATCTTCCAGCGGAACCACAGGTTTTCTTTTTCGCAGGGAAAGCTTTCAAGAAGAAGATGAGGAGGAGGATCGGAAGAGGAGGATTGAAAGAGAAGGAGAAAGGAATTGGAGATTGACAAATTTTGCTCCTACTATTCTGCTAATTTTATTTGCAATAATAAATATTCTTTTTTGGATTTTTGTGAATATACATATATTTTTCCTCGATGTTTTTGTTTTCATTTAACAAAAATAAAGCGAAGGTTATAAAGTATTTGGTTTCCAAAATGTTTGAAGCCTTATAGAAAAAATGGAAATGTTGTTTAAGCAATTATCAAATGTTGGTGATGTATTTATGATTTGTTTCAAACAAAAAAGAATTGGATGCTTGTTTATTTTATTCTCAACAAAAAACAGTTAATTTTGTTTTTACTGAATTTATAATTCAAAACAAAAATCATTGATTGTTTGATCTTGTTCATTTCTTGAAATAAATCAAAAGTTAATTAACAATAAAAAAACTACTCATAATGACAAACATGAAGCTATTGTGTCAATAATTTTTCGTCTCCTTCCTTTGTTTCATCGTTTATCTTCTTTTCCTCTTTCTTCAACACAACTTTCAGAAAGAAGAGCACACGAATTGATAGTCAGCTCAAAGTGTAATTATTACCAAGCATTGGATAGAATTCGCAAAAATCAGTTGAAGCTTTTTGCTCTTTTCTTTTTATTTTCTTCCAATCATTGAAAAAAAAATGATCTCCAAAATTTTCTTTCATTAAGAATCGTTATTAAATAAAAAATATTCTATTTTCATCATAAAGCAATATCCTTTTCACTTATAGAACTCATTTGTACTTCTCAAAAATCGTATTTTTATTTTTTAATTCAAAAAGCTTCTACAAACAGATAATACTCTTGAAAGAATCTAACCAAATACTTCTTTCATTATTTTATCTATCAATGCATTCATTTATTCGACTTTCTATTTTCTTTTAGTATTGCTACAGCTATTCTGATTGAAAATGTTATTTTTGCACAAAATTGTTTATAACAAATAAATTTATTTTAAAAAGGAGTATATTTAAATATTTGTAAAATGGACAAACGATTTGTTTGTTGTTGATTTTTATTTATGCAGATCTCCAACAAAATCAGAAAAACAATGATCCTTTCTTCTGTTTCCTTTGTTCAAAATGTTTTTCCAAAAATATCAAACAGAATACGAATTACAATCTAAAATTAATATGCGCATACGAGCTTGCAAAGTGTTTTTCGTTTTCCATTCAAAGATATGGAAACAACCAATTCATCATGTTGATCCAACCCATTATAAAAATTTATTTGCAATTAAATAAACTTGATCGATAAGGAGTGAGAGTCGTTCAATAATCGTAATTTTATAAACATAAGAAGCAACAAATATAAAATTTAATGTTATGCATTTCACCTAATTCGACTGTCATCTAGATAGTATTTCGCCTAATTATGAATATGTTTGAAAAAAAATCACTGCCGAAGCAGATTTCTCCGCAGCACTCACTATGCTTTTTTTTCTTTATCTTCCACTTCCATTTCCACTTCTTCCGCTTTGATCTTCCGCTTTGTCTCTACAGCCTCCTTTTCATGTGCTAGCTCACTCAGCTACTCCACAACCTCCACGTCCACTTCCCCACCCTCTGCCCCATCTGTTCCGAACCGCCTCACCACTCAAACTCCGCTTCCTGCATCTCTAGGTTATGCCTTCGTGCGTTTTCTCCAGACTCCACAAGCCTCCGCTGCCATCCACAGTACCGCACAATCACCACCATCACCATCACCGCCTCGCTCATCCCAAAAAACAGGATGATCGCCCACCTTAACAGCACAAACAGGCTCAGCCTCCTTCCAGCCCTTTCCTCTTTCCGTTTCTGCACAGTCGCTGATGTCACATTGAACTTTCTTCCTTCCTCTGATTCCTCTCCTGCCCTCCCCTCTGCTCCTTTCACGCCTACCCGCTCCTCCACAGCCAGCTTCTCTATCAAATACACTCCCCACTCCACCACCTCCTCTTCTGCTCCGATCTTCTCAATCACATTCTACCAGATCCTCCTGTTTCCTCTCCGATCAGTGATCTACCCTGTATTTTTAAAACAGTGTGTCATCATCCGTTCTTTTCTATTGGCCACATACACAAGTATTAGGAAGTGCAGGCAGCACTGCTCAGTTTCCTCTACACGAACAACAACTGCACATCCACTCCACCCCCCCCCCCCCCCCACACACACACACACACATACACACACACACACACTCATCTATCAAACAGCTCTGAACTGGCAGAAAGGACTCGCCGATTGCCACCTCCACTCTTCTCCTCCAGACGCCCTCTTAGCTCAGGATCGTATTCGGCTCGCATTTGCTCTGTTTTGGCCCCCTCACCACACACTCCTCAACAACCAGCACGCATTCCTCTTTCCTCCTCAATATCCCGTTCCCATTTTCGAATGTTATTGGGATGCAAATAACTGTGACTCTCTCAACGACAACCCTGCTGCTGTGCTGTGCTTTTCGAAAACCCCTGCCTGCTGACAAATTCCCACAGCACAGTGTTCTCCACAGCACCCATCCAACAGCGCGCACAATCTTCTCCGAACAGCCAATCGCTTCTAATCCTCAGCCTTAAAACTCCTGCCATTGTTTTTGTTTTTATAAGCACATCTTTATTCCTCCATTTCTTTACGAAGAACATGCTAAAATAATACAAATGAGAAAGAAAAAATATTTGAATAAACGAAAAAATAAGAATTATTCACAAACAATAAATACAAGAATTCTAACAAGTTGAAAACATTATAAAAGATATTTCAACAAGAAAAAAAACGCAAACATTTGTTATATGGACTATTGACTTAAATCACGTCAGTGACAGACAGTGACGTAAGTGCCGTGGTATTTATACTGAAAAAAATTAATCACGACACAACCTATAGTTTTTTAATTAATTAAAAATTATCGATTGAAAAATTTTCAATAATAATTATTATAAATTCCAGTGAAGCAAAAAATCAATTGTTAAAAAAATTCAACTTTTGTATGCATTTTCTTATTTGATGAAAAAAATATTTTTAAAAAATTATTGAATTAAATTTTTTTCGGTCACGTCATGTCACTCGAAAAATGTTCACGTCAGAAGGCATGCGACGCAGATGTTTAAATTTATCAATAAAAATTTTTGTTACAGTTTGTGCAAAAAATACAGGACATCGCAAAAAATACCGGACAAGATCGATATCTCAATGACCGCAAGAAGAAAAATTCTGTTAAATTTCCTCAAAATATATCTCATCAATACAAACTCACGTGATACACAAGACTTTCATCACTTCCTCGTTTATGCTCAGAAAAAAAAATATCGAAATATCGGAGAAATAGGATTTTGAGTTTCTCAGAGATTTCGATATTTTTTTTTCTGAGCATAAACGAGGAAGTGATGAAAGTCTTGTGTATCACGTGAGTTTGTATTGATGAGATATATTTTGAGGAAATTTAACAGAATTTTTCTTCTTGCGGTCATTGAGATATCGATCTTGTCCGGTATTTTTTGCGATGTCCTGTATTTTTTGTTCAAACAATATTATAAAATTTGTATCGTTCTTTTTGAAAAGTCTCAAATGTTTAATATTCTTGTGTCATAAAATTTTCATATTTTGAGGAAATTTCTATGCCCACTTTCAAAACAAGACTTTCAAAGAAGCTAAAACTTGCTAATACTGTAATGCACATTCTGGTGAAGTTTCATGAGCGGGAATTGAAATTGTCTCGAAATACGAAATTTCTGTTTAATTTGAATATTTAACAAAAAGATTTTTTCAAAAAAAATTTTTTTTCGAAAAATTCGTTTGATTGGATTAATTACCAATCTGTCGAAAATGAGGAAACCTGTGGAAAATCCGGTTGTCCAAGTTATCTGAAAACCAAAAAGAATAAAAAAAAAGATGTCAAAATTAAAGATAATGAACGAAACGTCTATCAAAAGCTCAACCCCTGCGCAGCTTGAAAGAAAATTATTGCAATCATCGAAAAAACTACCAAGTTCCAAAGAAATAACAACAGACTTTTGTTGATTAAATAAAAGTTAAGAATATTCATCTTATGAATAAATAAAACCAAATGACTATTACTTCACATTTATTAATTCTTGATTGTTAATAATTGGCTTTCTTTCATCGAAATTCTTTTTTATATGATTAATTCTATTTTTGATCAAATGAATAATAATGGAAATGACAAAAAAATATCTTCCAAAGAACTTAATAGGCTCATGCCAGTATCAGATTACCAAAATCTTTCATCTCCTTCCCAGAAAGTCTTTGAAAAAAAAAGAAGTATGCTGTTACGTGGAAAACTGCTGTGAGATCCCTTGCTATTTCAAATGGAACATGGGAAAGAGGAATGGCTGCTTTGAAAGCAAAACGACAAGTTGGCGAAATCGACAGACTTGCAATTATCACAAAAAAACAATTGGAAACGGTTGAAAATCACGTTATTGCACTTCTATCTGAGAAAAGAATAGTCTGACTGAAGGATATTCAATCAATATTCTAAAAAATTAGATTATTTTGTTCTTCAATTTTTGTATATTGTAGATACAATACATTTTGAATACAGATTGCGAAAGCAAAGCAAAAAGAAATAAAGTCAACTCCAAATTTTCGAATGATTTGAGAAAAAGAAGTCCAACTTTTAGGATATCAATTTCCAAGCCTATGGAAATTGCAAAAATTAACGCACAATCTCCAGAAGCAATTCATTCGTGGATCGAAAAGTTATCCTCCATCATCACAGTCAATGGTATTTATGAGGCTAATCTTGACAATTTTGACGAATCTTCAGTTCGTGTTGGTGATGGAACAGATAAACTCGTTATCTGCTTGAAAAACCAATCCCCTCCTTCCCCATCTTCATTGCCAAATATGGAAAATGCAACTGTTTGTGTGTGCATTTGCGCGGACGGGTCACATCTTCCTCATATACTAATATACCCTCGAAAAAAGATTCCGCAGAAATTCTCCAATTTTTCTTCATTCAATGTATCCAATGAGGGATCTTCATCTGGATGGATATCTGCTGAATTGTTTCGAAGGATAATGACAAAGAAATGGCTTCCGTTTAATGCAAACAAGCTTTAACTCTCATCTTCGAAAAAAGCGTGACTTTTATGGGATAATCACCGAACTCACTTCGATTCAGAAGTGATTGCATTCTCGGAACAAAGAAATATCATCATTGAATATTTCCCTTCAAACATTTCTCACCTTTTGCAACCTTGCGATAACAGTGTGTATGCAAGGTTAAAGCAAGTTATACAAAACTCATTCGTAAGGCCAACTCTATTTTCAACCTCTTCATGCAGAAAAGCTTTGGCAGATGCTTTGCCAGAAGCTTTAACAGCAGTAACAACTCCATCAGTCATCAAAAAAGCCTTCATTAACAGCGGTGTCCTCAGCAATGGATCTGGATCTGTGTTGATGAAGCTTCCTCAGTCTTCTCAATACTTCATTCCTTCTCATTTGCATTGTTTCGACTTTTTCGGAAAAGAAATAACAAAAGAAAAGTTTCTTGATGAATGGGATAAAGAAAATGAAAAAAATAAGATGAAGATTGAAGAAATTGCAGAAAATGAAAAGGAAATTGAAGAAGAAGAATTGCCTTTGGAGAAAAAAGTGAAAAGGTCATTCAGAAAAATTAAGAATGATAACGATGAAACAAGTGATGAATTTGACCCCTTTGAACGTGAAAATCGAAAAAGAAAAGTGAGAAGAGTAAATGATTCGAGTTTTGTATTTTTTTTGATGTGTTTTTTTCTTTTTTCATTTCAAAAAATATTGGTGCCAATAAAGAAAAAAGTGCCAATAAAAAGATGACCCCATGTCCTTTTTGTTCTGAGCGTATGTGAATAATTTCAAAAAATGTTTTGAAACTTCACTTTTTTTTTTTTTGCAGTTGCACACTTACAAACACAAAATAAAAATTCAAAAATTTTCATAATTTTTTGAAAGTTTAAATTTTGCTTCCAAACAAACAGTATTTTGTTGTTTTGCATGTTTTTGTTATTGAATAGAAATCTATGTGCGAAATGAAACAAAAAATAGAATTACATTTCAACTATGAGTCACATTATCAACGTGATTAACGAGGAAGAAAACAATAGAAAAACACTATAATATTCACAAATACATGTTATATGAAATAAAAATAATGTTAAATTTCTCAAAAAGAATTATAAATATCAATTCTACTCTTGACTGCTCATTTCTTGTTCTTTGCTTTCGTCTGCATTGTGTTTGGCCTTCTTTTTCTTGACAACCACAACAATGATAACAACCACAACAATTGCAGCAATAACAACTACAACAATAGGAACAACAATAGCAACAACAGTTCCGGCATTTGATTTCTTCTTGCCTTTTGGAGCAGGTCCTTCTGGAGTTGGATCTCCTGGAGTTGGATCTTCCTTCTCCTTCAAATACTTCTCATACACATCCTCAGGCTCTGATTCTTCATCAATTGCTCCCTCGATCCACCCAGAAGTTGATTCATCATAATCATTCGCGAACGCAAAGGCATCTTCTTGTTTGCAGAATTCTTCGAAGTCCAAGGCAATGATGAACAGAGAAGTTGTTTTTGAGCCAGCTGTGTTTGAGCTGTCAATATCCAGATTGTGTTCTGAAGGAAGTTGCAGATTCGATGTGGCCTTGGGCATGTCAATGATTATTGCTCCTGCTTTCCCTTTTGGCGCTGTGCATGACTTGAATGAACATTTGCTTGACCTTCCAATGGCCACTCTTGATTCTTTTGAACTGAGGGTGATATCCAACCCTGCTGCTGCTCCTTTCTCCGATTTCACTTCATTCATGTTCAATCCTTCGATTGACACCTTCGAAGATGAATCACTCTTATCTCTGATACTGATTGCTGCTCCATTTTGAACATTCACTTTGCTGATCTCCACTCTGTTCAAAGACACTTCACTGGCTCCAGAGAATGAAAATGGTGATGATGAAAATGAAACTGTGTTCCTTTCATCTGTGCATGTTACAGTATTCAATGTGACTTTCCCTCCAGTTACACTCACAAGACTGCCAGACATAGAACCATCTTCATCACCATTTTTCACCATTTCATCGGGTGATGTTTGCGAACTGACTCTGATAAATTTACAATTGCTAATTGTAAGTGATGTTGATTCTTCATTTGCTTTTATCACATAATTCCATTTTGTTTCAGATATAGGAAAGTTGAATGCCAAATACTTGAATTCTACTTCTTTTTCGCATGTGAATAGAATTGATGAAGCTGAAACATCACAATTAATGGCAACTTCTGTATTTCCATTTTCACTGCTGTTCACTCCTTCAACGGTTATTCCCTTTTCGTTGCTAATAAGAATTTCTTCTGCTGTAAATGGGCTTTCGTCTTTCACAATCTCGATGAAGTATCCGTCAGAACAAGGAATTTCATCAAGTTTACTGAATGCTCCTTTCAATGAGCTCGACGGTGAAGAACTTGTCAACCCATCTCCTGTTCCTTTGCTCTTTACAAATATCTTTCCTGAAAGATCGAAATACATTAACACAAAATCGTAAATTTTTCCTTTGTTTTCATGATATGCTGCAACAAACCACAAATTATCGCGAGTGTAATTTGCTGCAAAACTCTTTTTCATTTCTGCTGCTATGTCTTTGAATAATGAATCATTTTGCATGCTAAAGCATATTCCTGTATTCTTTTTTAACTCGTCTTCTCCAGATGAACAGTTGTCAAATATCAGATTTCTTCCGTCTTCTGGCAAGTTCAGTTGACATGTGGATTTAATACTCGAATATTTCACATATACACCTCCTGCGTAATCATGAAGCTGAGAGGAACATGAAGAAAAAGATGTGACTCCACCGTCTCCGATCGAAAATGTACTCTCGTCATCCATAATTTCCACAAACATTGATCCATATATTAGGCATTTTATCTCAGAAAATGTGCAGTTATTCAATAAAACATTCATTTTACTGGTTCCAAAAGATGAAATAAAAATTGCACATGTTGATATAGCTTCAACATTTTTCAAAGAAAAATTTGATAATATCACTGTCTCTGCGCCTAAAATTCTGAATATGTAATCTCTTGATATTAATGTTTTTGTTTCATCTGTGCATTCAACTGATTCCATCGTCAACGATCCTCCCGATGCTTCAACAAGTCTGTAATTGATCTCGTTTCCAGTTTTTGTTCGAACAAATCTGCAATTGCTTATGGATAATGATGCCATATTGCTGAGTATCAAATGATACGCTCCTGATGTTTGATCCCTTTTTCTCAATGTTGTTGGAAATTGAAATGTCAAATGTTGGAATGTTACAATTCCACTGCATTCGATAAGATTACATCCCGGATGTACGTCACAGTCAATTTCCACATCAGTATTTCCGCTTTTATCGCTATACACTCCTTCAATCGTAATTCCATGTTCTTTGTTAAATACAACGGCTTCTGCAGTTAATGGATTTTCATCAACAACAATTTTCATGAAGCATGAGTCTTCGCTTCTTAGCAGGCCATATGCATCATTCAATGATTTCTTTTCCTTTCCTATCTCCAAACCACTGTTGCTTTCGTTCCCGCTTTGCTTCACATAAACTGTTGAAGGCATTAATGGATCTTCTTGTGAGCAAATCAATGCGCACATTTGAAAAAGGATGGTTATCCAAATCATTCTTTTTATTAAGCTGAAATTATGTAACATATTGATCAAACTTTGCATAAAACTTTTGACAAAAAACAGATATAAAAAATTGCATTAAGAAAACTGAGAAAAAAAAACATAACAACTGAGAATAACATTTATTGTTTCGAAAACTCATTTAACACTTTTCTAAAATGTGAATGTTTCAACAATGTTTTTTCTCTCAATATATCTTATTTTTGTTAGTAATCTTTTGTTGATAACAATTATCTTGATTAATTTGATTTCAATGTATTCTCAAAACTGCAAAGAATACTTGTGTGAGTATAATTACAAGACTTTAATATTCACAATCTGAGAGAAAAAAAACATTTTTTTTTTGTTTGTTTGTTAAAATAGATATATGGTACGATATTTATTGATACCCAAATTTTGTTCCACTGGACTTTTTTACCTTTTTTCAAAATAAAAAATTTATCTAATATTGTGTAAAAAATTTTCCTCATTGAAATGTTGATTATAACAGTTTTAAATATACAAGTGAATTAAGATCAGTTGCCTTGAAAAATGTTTTCAATTTCTTTTAAAACAAGTTGGTCAAATGAAAGTCAAATTCTTTTTACCAATTTGAGATTCGATCTATGATGGTTTGATCAGAATATAACAAAAAATACGACTTTTTTCCTTTCAAAGCCAAGACAATCGACTTTGTGGTTGTTTCTATTTAGGGAACTTATATTATTTTTGTAAAAAAGAAACTGTTAGAGCTTTCCCGCAAACTTTTCATGTTGCAAGATATTTAACGAAGTTTGTGTTTTTTGATTAAACTGTTAATTGAAGGATATCGTCTTTGAATTGAATTTGGCTCAGACAACCAGAATGATGTCGTTTTCTAACGGAAAATCTGAAGCCTGAATTTGGAAGATGAACCCAAAGATGAGGATTTCTCGTTTGTTCATGTTCACTTTTTGTCATTTCAGTTGAGACTTTTTATATGCAATTATGATTCTTGAAGAATTGCTGGATGAACTGGTTGAATGCGATGACGATGGACAAAAACAGACAATAAATCGAATGGAAGAAGCGACTGATGAGATGAACAAAGAGGAACTTGAAGCTTTTTTCACAATTGAAATATTCAACAAAATGGACAAAATGATTGAGGAGAAGAAATTGTCATTGGGAAATGCCATTCATTTTCTAATTCACATTGGATATTGCAAAATGATGGATTATTTCTTAAATGATGATTTTTTTTTCTCTTCATTATACCACAGAATTGAGAAGATGATTTTTGAAGAAGCTGCGAAAAACGATGGAAGGAACGAAAAAATGCTGATCGTGATGTGTGAGTGCAGCGCTATTATGCTTGATTTTGTTATTGTCGGTCCATTACGGTCAGTTTGTGTAAGATGCCTTTTGGATGTTGCATTGAGGAAAGACGAAAGCAAGGAAACGCAACAAGAAGTGGAAAAGGCATTGACTACTCTGAGCTGCATAAATCGATGCAATGTTTGAACATAATTTACGATTCAAGGACTTTCTTTAAATTTTCTTTTCTTTTCTTTTCTATTCTATTCTTTTTGAATAGAAAATGGGCAAAGAACTGTATTTGAAGGAGATCACAGATATCATCCAGTACCATCAGAAACACCACATCCTTACTAAAATTGCTTATCAATCGGCCTCGGTGTTTTTGATGTTGAGATCTTTTACTGATGACAGTTTGAAAGATATAATTGCTTCTGAATTGCATTTGGTTGAAGAAGCTGCAAAAGAATTGAATGAGCTGAGAAGAAATTTTGATTGGGCGCAAAATGAAACCGGAAGAAAGGAAAAGAGAAAGTTGTGGGAATTTGGAAGATGGCTCAATGCGCTTCCTCAATTCTTTTGTTTCACAAAATCGAGTTGTGAAGGAAGTGCAGAGTTGATTTCAAGCCTTGTGTCTCTCAGCAGAGCGTCGAATGAACACTTCAAAGGAATCAGTGCAGCTTGCATTCATATTTTTGCTGCAATGATTTCATCGAAATGTGCAACTGTCACTGACTTGCTGAATAAAGGTGCAATTGATGTTGCTTTGGAGATAATACTGCAACCAACATTGTATAGAGGTGTTTTCCATAAAAGTCTGGAATTCTTTTATCTGATTTCCAGAAGATCGAAAGAGAAGACGGATGGTGAAACGTGCGAATCGAAAGGAAAAGCTGCAAAACTGGAGATGTTTGAAAAGATGGAAGAAGAAGGATACGAAGACATTGTAACAAGCTTTCATGGAGCAATTGCTTTTGCTGACATTGAATTCATTCGCAGTCTTTCGTTATCTGTTTCCGATTGCTTATTTTATGTGTAATGAGATGAAATATTTCTCATCTTTTCCCACACTTTGCTTCATTATTCAAAGAGAAAACATTTGAAGTGCTTTTATAAAGTTCATTTTTCTTTTCTTCGATGCAAATCAAATCCACAACAACAAAAAATTATAAAAATTTCATGATGAATTTCCACATTTCAACAATCAAATCTCCATTAAATGACGTGCAATCCCAATGAGTTTTGAAAAAAAAATTGCTGATTACAAAAATAAGTTATTCTATGCAGCTATTCCTTTTTTAATTTTCAGTTCTTTCTTTCACTTCTGCAACCTCTTTTTCAGTTCTTAGTTTTTTCGATATTAAATATTCGATAGAAAGAGAATCGAAAATAAAATAGAAAAGGCATGTTGTGTTTTTTATATAAATTAAAGAAAAATGTTATCTGAAACCTCTTAACAATGATTGAAAATAACTCAACAGTTTTTTTCTCCAAGTCCATTGGATTTTTTTCTGAGTATTTTTAATATTCTCTCCAGTTGTTAACTGGTATTTTTATTCCTTTCTTTTCTTTTGATGAAAAGATTCCATATTTGGTCTTTTTTAACTGACTTTTCTTTATTCAAAAAAATCTTGGAATATTATTGAATGCATAAGAAAAAATAGAACATTCAATCAATGGAATAATCAAATGATGAGAGAATAAAAAAATAAATAATAAAAATAACAAAGTTGACAACTTTTTTTAATGAAAATTATAATGGACAGATATTCTCATTTTAACCTTTTAATTTTCTCTCGTGTATTTTGACCTAAAAATGTTAAAGTGAAAGTTAATATCTTTTGAATATTTTTATTTTCAATGATCAAAAACTTTGGGAAAAAAAACTAATAGACTTGAGACTGTTTCAATGATGAAAATGATGGAATAAAAACATTGGAAAGATAAATAAAACCATTGAAGCAACAACAAAGAAAAAGGAAATGATGAAGAGTTTGAAAATGATGACGAAAAAGACAAAGAGAAGGAAGGAGATAATAATAGTGGTTTATTATAATTAGTCATGCTCGAAGAATATTGAACGAAGATGAATTCAGATGGTATTTTGTGATCCTCCACAAAAAATTACACAATTGACTTTGATTGAACCGCCTAATAGTGAATTCTTTAAAGAAGTTTGAAAAAGAAGATACCTTCAAACAAGATTGGAACCAGGATGAAGAAAATGAAGCTGAGAAAGGTTTGAATGAATGCATTCGCATCCAATAAACAAGAAAAAATGGTTAGAAATTGTGAGAAAAAGAAGTGGATATTTGAATATCTACAAAGGAACAATTATTATCAGTGCTCATCTCAGTTTACACTCATTGTCTTTTGCTTTGATACTCCAAGAATTTTCTGATCTTTAAAATCACCAAAATCACAATTTCATGGCTTTCTATTCATTTCTCTATTTTCAACATCATTTTCAGCAAATTTGCCAACAACACCTTTCCACAGTCATTTCACAGCCAAATGAGTATTGTTCTCATTGCAAAAATTACACCACAATTTTTGTGTTTTTCAATTCTTTCTGTATAAAAATCATATCACTTTTTTCCTCAAAAGAATGAAAATGTGCAGTTCTTTTCAAATGTCTTTGCATTTCTTGAATTCATCTTGCTCCAACTGCAGTCTCCAGTGACGCAATTAAACAAGATCAAACTTTCAAAGTCGTTTTAAGTTCTGTCAGCTGAACTCTGAATGGTAACATGCAAAAGGAAAAAAATTGAATAAAATTTCCAAAAATTGTTTATGCTCCTTTATTCAATCTGTGTATATGTTTGAAGGGCTATATGTTCAGTGATTTTTTCAATGTAACAACGTTAGCAAATTTCAAAATGACTGCATTGTTGAAATAAACTCACTCTTTCACTAAAAAAACTTCATTGAATTTTACTTCATTTAAACCTTTGGCAACTCTCATTTTTCGGATGTTTCTTTTCTTTGATCAAAATGACCATTAACAAATTTGCTTTTGGTTTATTTTTCAGTTCATTTTGTCACTCTCTGTTTGAAAATGCGTATTTCGAAAGGAGCTGTGTGAGCACTGTCAATTTTTAACCATTTTGAATTTTCATTAATTGTCATTTTCACATTCATATTATATTCTTCAAATGAATATCAAAATGGTGTTGTTTTCTGAATGCAATACATTTTCAAAGAAAATAGGGAAGAACATCTGCTGCGAATATGCTGGTCTGCAGATATTATTGTGTTTAATTTTTTTATTACAGTTTTTTCATAATTTTTTCATCAAAGAATTGGTGGTTGAACTGGAACATTGCACAGAAAGAGAGCAGAAACGGAAAATCGAAGAGATGAATGAAGTGATGGATGAAATGAATAAAGAAGAACTGGAATCTGTGTTGACAGAAGAACTATTCAATAAATTTGAAAAAATGATTGAAGAAAAGAAAATATCTTTAGAAAATGTCGATATGCTATTGAAGCATGTTGGATATTGCAAAAAGATGAAAAACATGTGGGTTGATTGCATTAACGAATCTTTGTTGAACAAAAGATTCGAGAAGATGATCATTGATGAAAATGAGAAAAAAGAAGGAAAGAACGAAAGTCTTCTTGTTGATCTTTGTGAATGCTCCCTTTTGTTAAACAACGTATTTAATTCAGAATTGAAGTTTATTTGTGTTCCTTGCCTTTTGAAAGTTGTTTTGAAGAAAGAGGAAAATGAGGAGACCCAAATAGAAGTGGAAATGGCTTTGCTTGCATTGAGTTGCATTGAATTATATGATGTATGAACATTTCTATTTCATTTTTTATATTTTTCTTATTTTTCTTTCTTCTGATTAGTTTATTGAACAAGAACCGTATCTGAATGAAATCAAAGAAATCATCAAATATCATCAAAAGCATCACAATCTAACAAGACTTGCCTATCAATGCGCTTGGGAGGTTGTACTGAAAAGATATTATCGTCATGAGTCATTGATCAAAGCTATTATAAATGAGTATCATTATGTGAGAGAAGCAACAAGAGAACTAGAAGAGATGAAAAGATGCGTGGATTGGAAGAGGATGAGTTGTGAGCAGGAAAATCAAAAAAATACGATGATGATATTGAAATGGTTGAGGACAATTTCTTTTTTTCTTTTTTATTACTCATTAAAAGGACAAGATAATTGCATTGAATTGATTGCATGCATTGTTGGTTTGTTCAAAGATTCAAATGAAAATTACGAGAAAATTGCGGATGTTTGCATTGAGATTTTTGGAATTATGATTGAAAACACAAGCATAAATGAAGTTGACTTAATAAGGAATGGTGCAGTTCAGATATGTTTGGATGAAATTGTGAAAACAACATCCAAAGATTATTTGAATGTGAGTTGTTTAAGATTTTTCGAATATCTTTTCAAAAGATTGAACAAAAAGTTGTTTTTAATTTGTGAAGAGTATGTTGTTGAGGCAAATTGGAATTTGTTCAAAAGAAAAGCCTTTATTATGTGCGAAGAAGAAGGATATGAAGATGTAATATTTTCGTATTGTTGTTCACTCATAAGAAATCCAGAATATATTGAACTGATGTCAAATGATGTCACAGTTTATCTGTTTTAATGTTGCACTTCTGTATGATTTTTTGAAAAAGATATTTGCATTGGGTTGTTCTTTTATCCCGACTTTTTTTATATCTCTAACCATATTAATTGGAGCTGGCTACGGCTTGATACAATATTGTATCCAAAAAATAACTTGAAATGTTTATTTTAATATATTTTACTAATACAGAGAAAATTTTTTTCGAATTTTTTTGACTTAGAGATCTCAGTTTTTTTTAATTTAATTTTTTTATCATAAAATTGATGGTCTTTCCATGAAAATAACATTCTGGAAGTTTCAAGCCACATTAACAGAACATGGCATATTCTTTTTATAGTTTTTATAACTTTTCACATTTCACATTTCACTTGTTTCTTTTTCACTTGTTTTCTCATTTCATCCACTTTTCGAAAAAATGAAATTTTTTAAGGAATTATGATTTTCTGAGATATTTTTTAAGATTATCCTTAATATTCAGTCTAAATCGGATATTATCACATCGGTTTTTGCACATCTTTTTGTGACTGTATCGGATTGCGATAATATATATTGCTGTTTAACACAGAAAAAAATAAAAATTAATTTTTGAAATAATTAATTTTGTGTCGATTTTTTTTATTTTTGGAAATTCTTCACAAAAACATGTTTTTCAATAGAAATAACAATTTTTTTATGTGTAATTATGTTACAAAGACTTTTTAATAAACGTTTTTGAATAATTGAAAAAACTGAGATCTCTAAGTCAAAAAAATTCGAAAAAAATTTTCTCTGTATTAGTAAAATATATTAAAATAAACATTTCAAGTTATTTTTTGGATACAATATTGTATCAAGCCGTAGCCAGCTCCAATTAATATGGTTAGAGATATTATAAATTATTGATCGGGATAGAAATTCAACATCATTTCCAAAAGGACATCTTATTTTTCATAAGTAAAGCAATTCAATAAATATTCCTTTTAATTGATTTTCAAAATGAACTCTATTAAGTGTTTCAAAAAAATAAAAATGGCTGTGGAATGAAGATTGAGGGGTTTCAGTGTGAAGTTTTTAACTAACACTTTTTCTTTATTCTGACACAAAAAAATGAAGTGTAAAAGTTCAAAAATTGCATTATCAAAAAAAAAAAAAAAATTAATTCTTCCGATAACTTTCCTTTTTCCTTCACTTCGATTTAATGCATTATCTTTCTTTTCTTCGTCAGAATCATCGTTTTTCACATGAAGAAATCTTCTTTTTATTTTTTTCTTATCATCCAAAACAGTCTTCACTTCATCTTTCTCCTTTTCATCCATTTCATTTTTCCTTTCAATATTCATTTTCAAATGATTTTCCCATTTCTCTGAAAGATTTTCTTTGGTAATAACTTTTCACTAAAAGTTGAACTTGTTTCTGTAAGATGGATGAGAGGAAATAGAAGATTCGTGCTATTTCAAAAGAACTGTCCCAGAAGAATTGTGAAGAACACCACTACAGATGAAAGCATTGTGAATTGCAAAAGGAGATAATGCAGTGCGGATGGCTCGAGGTTGAACGTCGGAAAATGCTACTAATTTGAGGAAGATGAAGAAGAAGACGGAGCCTCAAATCTGTTTGTCAGTTCAGATTTGAATACAGCAAACACTCCTCTGTCCAGAGGTTGACACGAGTGTGTGCTGTGTAGCACGAAGGTTCTAACGTCGATTTGTTGTTTTTGGAATTCTCGCCAGATCGATGGATCCGCGCGAGATGCATGAGTATCAAGGAGGAGAAGAATGTGTTCGTTTTCAAGTGACATGCGCTTTCTTCTTTCGATGATTGAAGGGAGAAGAATGGTGAGAGCATACCTTTTGAAGCACTTGTTGTCCGTCAAGCCGCTTCCTTTTCTCCATATTTCAAGCGTTTGAGATAACAGGCTTTTCAATTCGTTTTGCAGGTTTGCACTTGGCCATAGAATAACAGAAGGAAAGGAAAATCCATCCGCTACAACAGCTGCCACGAATGTTGAATACATCATTCTTGGTGATTTCTTCGAAAAACCTGCTTTCGTATCTGTAGTACGCACAACAAGCTGTTTTGAGTCTGTGGGAACCCGCGTTGAAGATTCGTCGATGTTTATATTTAAAGCTGAATTGTAATGGTATTTTTCATGCAGCTCGTCGAGTGTTTTGTTCCAGGGTTTTAAAACACTTCTGCACGAAACATCCAGTCTGTTAATGTCCAGATTCTTCGGCGTTCCAGTCTTCAGCTCCGTGTGATGCTTGACAAGGCCATGAACCGCAGACATTGAAACTTCAGTGAATGGTGTGTCTTCTTCATTGTTGTAATTTAAAACATTTTCCATCTGAAAAACAAACTAAATAAAAACATGCAAATTAAAATTTAACAAACCAATTCTCTTGTTTTTAATTAATTAATTAATTTATTAATTAATTTATTTTATTTTTTATTTTTTATTTTTTATTTTTTATTTTTTATTTTTTATTTTTTATTTTTTATTTTTTATTTTTTATTTTTTATTTTTTATTTTTTATTTTTTATTTTTTATTTTTTATTTTTTATTTTTTATTTTTTATTTTTTATTTTTTATTTTTTATTTTTTATTTTTTATTTTTTATTTTTTATTTTTTTTTTTTTTTTTTGTTTTGATTTTTATATAAATTGAATCAATTTGAAGAAGACATGATGAAAAATTCTTGCATTTATGAAAAAAACAATAATTTGCTCCAAACTTTTTCTCCAACCTTATCATTAAAAGTCTTTCATTCCCATGTCAATAAAATACAGAAAAATACCAAAATTGAGAAAAATATTAGTTTGAGAAGAATTGAACAAAATTCATAAAGCAAAATATTTTGTCCCAAATTTTGAATTACGAATATGTATTTTTTGCACCTCTTTTGATAACTTTTAATTTTATTTCTGGTTCAATCATTTCTTCTTTGACTCATTTTTAGAGAATTATTTGTTTGAAACAATAAACTGGCATTCACATATTTTCCAATTTATTCAAAAAAAAAAAAAAAAATCGTTCAAGAAAACAAAACAATGGAAATTTCACACTTCATATATGTTTCTATGCGACATATAATTAAAGACAATCAAAGTGAAAAAAAAATACAACCCATAACTCGAATATGAACTTCATTTCAAAATGTTATGGGCGTTAACTTTTTTTAAATATGCATCAATCTCAAAAAAATGAAATATTGCCTTTCGTTTGTGCTTTCAATGAATGCTACGATCATTCTAAAAAAGTATTATATAGTGATTGATTTTGCTAATTTCGAATTGTGAACTTCCATCCTTTGATTTTTTTGATATTAATGAATAGAACGAACGGATTTATCGTTGTGTGGATAAAATAACAAAAGCGAGAATGATATTGAACGTTGCTTTTCTTTCAACTGTTTTATTGATGCGTTCATTTGAGTCAAGTGATGTGCCAATTAGCGAAGTGTTTGTCAAACAAAGTGGAGATGAAAAAAACAGCGGTTTATCAATTGGTCAGGAAAAGAGTTCATTGAATAGCGCATATGATAAACTTGGAGACTCTGAGGCATGCATAATAAGAATTATTAAGGATACAACTGCTCTTGATGCTGAAGTGATCACATTGAATAAGAAACATGGAATTACACTGGAAGGAATGAGTTCAAATGGAAAAGAAAATTCAATCGTGACAATTAATTGTAACATTCATCCAGGAAGTAACATTTTCATATGCAGAGATAATGTGGAACTGAATTATTTGGCATTTTACTTTCCTTCAACATTATTCAAAGAAAATGAGCCAATAGACGAAGTTTTCTCCTTAATTTATGGACAATGTTCGTCAATGGTAATTCGGAACTGCAAATTTTTAAGACCTTCAAGTTGTGAAAGCCAATTGGAATTTTTTCTTGTGTATATGCTCGGAGATAGTTTGAAAATGGACTCTGTGGAGTGCATAGATGAAAAGAATTTCATTAAATTCAAAGAAAGTCCTTTTGATATTACAGCAAAAAAAGTTGAGCTTGCTAATGTGACGTTAAAGAAGATTGAGACACATGATGATTACTCATCTCTCTGCATCACTGGATACGAAAGTTTTGCAATTGATGTTATGTTAAATGGAAGCACTTTTGCAGAATGCATCGAAAGCAGTGCTGGAGCCCTGTATATTGAAAGCGAAAATATTGAAAGCACGTTTGCTGTTGGAGATAGTGGAGTGACAACTTTTTCATCTTGCGTTTGCAGTTACGGGTTGAAATATTGTGCTGGAGGGCTATATCTATGTATGTTAGATATTATATCAGAAGATAAACTGAAATGGCCAACAAATGGAAAGAATCTTGTATTTGATAATTGCTCTATAGGCAAAGAAGGAACAAAGAAAAATATTGGATTATATTTGGAACTGAGTGATACCTCTTTATTTGAAGCTATTGCCGCAAAAATGAAAGCAAGTTTTGCTTCTGAATATACAAGAGAGAATAATCTTTGGTTCGTTGTGGGATTAGATGAAAAGAATGATATGGAAATCGACTTCACATTCGAATTTTTCGATCCTCCTCCTCCAAAGCCGTCAAAAATGGCAAAGGCTTTTGTGAAATATGGAGGCGAAGGAGACGGAATGAGTGCCGATACACCAATATACAGTTTGAAGCTTGCATATGATTATTTGGACAAAAGTGGAAAGTGCAGTATCGAAATTATCAAAACAGAAATCCCAATTGAAACTGAAGAAATCACATTTAGCATTTCCAGTGGAATAACGATTGAAGGAACGAACAGTGATGGAAGTGAAAATGCTGAAGCCGAAATTCTATTTGATGATCGCTTTGCATATTACTTACTGACTTGTGAAAAGATTATCGAATTTTTCAAATTGGAGTTTAAATTTATTATGGCAAATTTATCGATGCACTCATTCATATTAGCAACCGAAAATTCAGAATCCTTTTCAATGACAAATTGCAGATTTGTCAGAGCAATTCATCAATCTCTCACACAACTTTCCTCAAGTTCAAATGATGAAGATCCTATATCGCATCATCTTGTAAGTGCATACGCTGGAAAGGTTATTTTAAATTCTTTGTCATTTGTAGATGATCACAATACGGTTCTATTTTTGTATTCACCTTTTTATTTCTATGCAGCAAGTGAAGTTTCACTGAATGGAATAGATGTGAATAAAGTTAATGTGAAGCAAGGTTCAGCGATAAAGATTGAAGATGGTGAAAAAACACAATCCAAAATAATTGTTGAGGGACTGAATGTGAATGAAGTCAAATCACAGAATGGAGAAAGTGCAGGACTGGATATCTCTCTCAATTCAGAAGCATCAACTGTGGAAATAGGTAGAACAAGAAAATGCACATTCAGATCCTGTTCATCATCAGATGGGTATGCTGGGGCGATATTCGTTGGAATGCCAAAGGCAGTCTCGAATCTTCAACTTCCAGCAGCAAACAATCTGGATATCGATGGCTCAAACACAGTTGGATCAAATTCGATTTCACTATGCTTAATTTCACCAGACATTGAGGAATTTTGCCAACAGGAAAATGCATTTGAGTTTGCTAACGATTACAGTGAATCAGCTGTTGGATGGATCGTTGGCGCAAAAGATTATATTGATGATCCCGTGAATGTTTTTGATATTCGTGACAGAGCGGAAAAGGCTCAGCTCAAAAAGAAAACAACAGTTATTGTAATTGCAATTGTTGTTCCAGTTTGTGTTGTTTTTGCCATCATTATTGTTGTTTTTATTGTTTTGAAGAAAAAAGGAATTTGTTAAAAATTGTGAGAAAGTTGAAACGAAAACATATTAACAATTGCAAACTAATTCAATGCAAACACGATTGTTGATTGCATCACATTGATTGAATAATATTTGTTCTTTCTTGATTATTCGCTTTTTCATTTGTTTTGTCTATTCTTTAATTCAACTTTCAAGTTCTTTTTTTCTTGGAATGACAATTATCGATGAACTATTCATTTTTTTTCAATTTTTTATGCAAATATCTGAGAAGTATTTTTTTTTACCATTGGGTAATAATTCGTGCTTAATTGTTTCTTTCACAACAATTAATTGAAAAACCAATGTTTGAGTTGATATTGATAAAATTATCTCTTCGCATATGGCAAGAAATTTTTTTCTGTCTGAATTTTGTTCCACGCAATTCTTCAAAGATTTTTATCGACTTTTCAATATTTCTTTTTTTTATTTTGCACAATAACGTCAGAATTGTTATTATTCGATTGCAGAAACAGTTTGGAACAAATTGTTGAAATTTTCATAAATTCGATAATTTTGTCCAGTATCATTAAATATTCTTGTTTGTTCCTCAGGAAGCTTTTTTTTACACATTAAAAAAATCGGAATTTTTCGCTATTGGATGATGAAACGAAAAAAAATCACACGATTTTTATTATGTTGAAAATATCCCATTTCAAAATAAAAATTTAACAAATACATCGAAATTTTGTCATAATTTTTCTTTTGTTCTCATGCACAGAATTTCAAACAAAATAAATAACAAAAAAAAAAAAAAAAAAAAAAAAAGAAAGAAATAAAAAGAATGATGAAACAAAATATATAACTGCCATATCCAATAGGTGATTATTATTTTTAAAGATTAAGCACACAATTGAAAAAAGAAGATATCAATTTAAATCACTTTTGAAAACTTTTATTATAATTATGAAATTTTAACCATACAAAGCCAACAAAAAAACCAAAAGTACCAGAAATGTTTAGAAGTGTGTGAAGTGTTGAAAAAACTATAAATTTCATTGCTCATCATAATTTTGGAATCGGTGAAGGAAGTGGAATTGAACCACTTGAAACCTCGCTAATTGTTCGAGGAAGTAAAATGGTCATTTGCCTACACATTGCAATCTATTTCGAATATTAATCAGTTGAAAAAAATTATTAGAAATAAATATTCAAAATTTTTAACAAAAAAAAATGTTTTCAATAAATTGCACACTTCCTCTTCAAATCCATAATCCACACGGTAATGCTCATAGAATCCAACGATAAACGAATATTCATCAAGAGCACGCTTCAAGTTGGCAGTATACACTTCTTCGTCGATTATGACAAAACGAGTGAAAAGTCGGGCAATGGCAAAATGCGACGACAAATATGCTGGGAGCACATCAGTTGGCACCGTAGGGAAGTAAGAAGGGAGTGCATCTATCTCCAATGAAGGAAGAGCAGAGGAGGATTCAGTAGAAGATGGAGAAGAAGTGGCTTTCTCTTCGGGAGCACTTTCATCCTGCTGTGCGTAGAACCCGTTGTAGTCTGTTTCTGGTTGGTCAAATGGAGCAAGCACAATTCGATGGAAGAAAATTGCCTTTTTCACATACTCATTCACCTGCGAAAGGAGAAAGATCAGCAATTCATCAAACTTTAATGTGTTGATTTTCTCCTTGCCTTCATCGCTTCTGCCCACATCAGTTTTTTCTCCCTCTTTCTCCTTTGCATTCTCTTTTTCTTTCTCCTTCATTATCTTCAAAGCTTCGAGCTGCACTTGCTGTGTCTTCAGCTGCGCCATCTGGTCCATGGCAGTCGCTGCCTCCATCGCAATATCTCTCAGCAGCCAGCTATAACTCGATGGATTGAGCTGCGAAATCAAAGGCTCCAAGGCCATCACACGGCGCATGTGCAATTTCAGCTGCGTCTGGACGTTGTGCAGGTCGTCTTCTGCCACTTTGATGAGAGCTGCAATCGAAGATGACAAAAGAAAGAATGAAAAGAAAAGAAAGAGAAAAAAAGAAAGAAAAAGCAGAATAAGAATAAGAAGAATAAGAATAAGAAGAAAATCAAGAAATAAGCAAAAGATTTTAAATTTAAACAATAAAAAAGTTATTATTGAAATTATCGCTTTTATTTGCAAACCTTTGCTATTAAAGCTTAATATGCTCATTGGATGAGTTTTATCAGACAAATAGTTCTTTTCTGCTAAATTAGAAGCATTGCTATGTTCCTTGGAGCCTCCAAGATTTTCTCCAACTCTTTCATTTTCTTCTGCATCAGCATCGTTCTCAGTCGCCTCCATCGCATTGGCCTCTTCTCTTTCCAGCTCCTTCTCGCTCTCGTCTTTGAGCAGATTCTGCGCCTGAACCGGATACCATGCAGTCATCGTCTGGAACAAGCTCGAAATATCCATCTTAATTGCCACATGATCTGACACATATCCGTCCAACACATAAAACAGCGCTGCTTTGTTCAACGATGCGAGGCACTCTCTAAACAGCGGTGCAACTTCATCGAGCGTGTTGGAGAACGAAGGAAATGGAACCAAGCCTGGGTTGATTGAAGTGCGGCTGGCGAGCGAAGATCTGGGAGAAGACAAAAAGGCGGTGTCTGAAAGAGGAGAGTGCTGTGACTGTGAATTGAGTGTGTTGTCGGTGAGTGTGGAGGGTGTTGAGAAAGAAGCAGACGAAGAAGAAGCTGAAGAAGAGTTGCAAGGAGATGTAAAAGAAGATGATGGTGTACGAGATGGAGGCTGGGGAGTCGAGATTGAGAAGGAGCATGTCGAAGGGTGGTATCTTACAGGAGACTTTGGAGCATCAGACAAAGGAGATCGCATCTGCTTCATAACAGTCAGCTCTTCTTCGTCTTCTTTCTTTCGTCTTTGAAGTCGCTCGTTCTCTTCTCTTTCTCTCACTTTCATTTGCGCTTCAACATCCATCTCTTCTTCAGTTATAACGCGCGGAAGCTTCACTTTTCTTCTGCTTGACCTTTTCGCCCGTTCCACAAAGCTGCTGTCATTTCTCTGAGAAAACGTAAGCTCGTCTTCCATTTCTTCCTCTGTCTCCAGCAGCACAGGGAGATGTGCAGGCATTTGCAAGGTTTCTCCCTCGCTGCTGATCGACTCTGGCTGAATGGCCATCGCAAGCGAATAGCGCCTCTCAGACGCAGGCGTTGCGAAGTGAGACCTGCGCACAGAATAAGGCGTGGTTGCGTTTGACGAGCCGAAAGAGGATGTTGTTGGAGTGTTTGAAGGAGATGATTCAGATGACTGGTGGCGATTCTCCTGTTTTGGCGTTGAGAATGAATCCTGCTTCAATGAAGATGCTGCTGATGCTTGTGGAGATGCTGTTGGTGCTGAAGGGGAAATTGCAATGTGCGTGTGCGTGGGAGTCATTTTCAAAATTGTTTTTGCCGAATCTGTTTTCTCCTCTTTTGTTGTTTGATTGGATGTTTCTGAATCCATTTTATTAGATTCATCTCCAATCACCTCGTCAGCTTCCATTCTATTCTTGTTTTCATCATTTGCTGTTGCTTCTTCTTCTTCTATTTCTTCTTTCTGTTCAACATCTTCGTCAACCTCAGCATCTGCTTCTTCGTCTTCATCATCCTCATCCTCTCCATCGCCTCCTTCATCTTCATTTTTCAGCTTTGCAAGCGCCTTCAGCTGTGTCAGAAGCACTTTTCCCTTTGTCAAGTCAACCATTGCATACAACCTCTCCATTTCCTCATCATTTGTCACGCCTTTTTCTTCGTTTGCTTCGTTTTCTTGTTCCTCTTTCTCTTCTTCCGTTCTTTCCGCTTTTTTTCCATTAGCATCTCCACTGTCAATCTCTTCTGAACTATCTTTCGAATTTTCACTTTTCGCTTTTGCTTCTTCTTTCACCTCATTCAACAGATGCAATGCTTCTCCGAGACAGCATTTCGCTTTTTCATAGTCTTCCATTTCAATGTATTGTGTGGCCAAAGAGCAGCAATCCATGATCCAGTTCGAAAGAGAATAATCTCCAAATTGGAGTTGCCTTCCGAGAGTAACCTCAAAATACTTAGCACTCTGTTCTTTATCTCCTAATTGCCCATAGACTTGTCCGATGTAAAAAAGGGTCAATGTGTGCATATTCTCAATTTTTTGATCAAGAACAAAAGTGACATCTTGTTGCAATTGCTCATTATTTTCATCTGAAGAAGGCGTTTTTTCAGAATTTTCCTTCGCAAATTGCTCCTTTTGAACATTTTGCTTTTCAATCGAATATGCTTCTTCAGCTCTTCTGAAAAAAGTCATTGCATCTTCCCATTCATCTCGATTAGCCCAAATAATTCCAAGTTGATTAAATGCATCAAGAAGAGCAACTGCATTTTCATCTGATCTGAAAAACAAATAAAACATAATATTATTGTTGAATAAGTGTTAAATAAAGTGAAAAGCAAATTCAAACTTTGTTTCAAGAACTGGGATTGAAGCAGATAAAAACTCTTCACCAGAAACAACATCATCACATTCAATTTTTGTGACTCCTATTAAATAACCCATGTGCGCTAATTCCATTTGTGCCTCTTCAATCACAGTTTGATCTTTTGATGATTGAATGAGTTTTGAAAGATGCGAATGAAGACGTTCCAACAGTTTATAAGCAGAAATTCTTGACAAAAAAGGAGTTTCTTCAGGGTCATTCACTTTAAGAAGGGATTGAAACTCACTTGTTACACGTGGAATATCGACAGATAAAATAGTTGAAATATTATCTGAAAATGATGTGATATCGTTTGAATCTTTGTTAATGTTTTGATTTTCCTCCGCTATCATATTAGATTTTTCTTCCATATAATTGAAATTGAGCTAAATTTCACGGTTTAACACAAAATTTATTCAAATCTATTATGATCATGTAGCATAATTAATTTCATTTATCAAAATATCAACATAATCATTAATACTCAAAATGCAAAAACAATTGCGTTCAAATTAACGAAATCGTCTGAAAATTATCATTTCTTGATCAAAATTACTTTAATAATAGTCTGTGAATATTTCTGTTCGCTGTATTGTTCTCCAGAGCGCTCGTTGTTTAATAACACAAGAGAAATTGCAAAAAATATTTACAAAAAATTGAATTAATATGAATCTTTTGCACGTCCCGCTGTTTAATCCAACAGCGATTACTCATATTATATCTGGGAGTTTTTCGTCTCCAAATGCTTTGGAACTGGTTGTATGCAAAAGTAGAGTGATTGACCTTGTTAGAGTGACAAATCAAAATAACTTTTCAGTGCTATGTACTTCTCCATTATTTTGTCATGTTCGAAGTTTATCAAAAGTGTTTTTTCCAAGTATGATCTTTTTGTTGCTCGCATTTCATCTTTTTTTTATCTTTGTGTTTTTATTTTTCAACAGAGAGCAAGCGTGATTATATTTTGATTGGAACTGATTCAGCATCAATCACCCTTGTGGAATTCAATCCTTTCACAAAAAAATTTCATTTGTTGACATGTTTCACATTTGCTGTTCCCCTTACAATTCCCTTTACCAATCTCCCGAAATATCATATAGATAACGCACCAACTGAATATATAACAACAGATCCTCAGAATTGTGCAATTGTTGCATCAGGAAAAACAAACGAAGGAACTGCATTTATATTGCCTCGTCCAGTTGAAGATCGCAATATATCTTATCTTCCTGCATTCACTTATCCATTGGTTGTGGATTTACCCAAAAATGAGAAGAAGTCGACAATTCTTTCGATTGTCACAATGAATATACCTCCAATAGGCACGATTTTGATAAGGCTTGAGCACTTAGAGAGGAATACAAGTTCGGTCACTAAAAGAACCAAACGTCTTTCGTTCTATCGGCTTCCTTCACCCGTTCTCGCAACCAACCATCGACTTGCAACACCACCAATTATCCCAATAACAATGAACGATACGTATTTATTTAGCATTGAAGCACCTTCTTCATCGATATCTCTGTTTGTCCCTCAATGTTCAACCAAAAAAATGCAGGCACAGTCAAAAATTGAAGGCGTTTTTCTATTTGGAGAAGGATTCATATCATATTTTTCAGTGTCATGTGTGAATGGCATGCTGAAAGAAGCTGCTTCAAGAAAAATGAAAGGAATGCTTCGAACTGGACAAAATATTGAAATGCCTGCAGCTTCAGTTCAGACGCTGTTTCTTCCAGTTTCTATGAATTCAATCAACTCGCCAAGAAAGCATTATAGCTCAGCTGAATATAAAAGCGACATTTCTTCTGTTGATTCAGCACTTTCACATTCTTCTCCTTCTCATTCTTCTTCTTCTTCTTCTTCTCTTTCAGCTGCCTCACCAAGCACTTATTCCTCGTCTTCCCCTCCATCCCTGCAATCACCTCATCCAAATATTTCTTCTTCTTCAACATTCTCCTCCTCCTCCTCCTTTTCTTCTTCTTTTTCTTTTCCCTCTCAAACTTCCTTTCTCTGCTCTGTCGACCCGCCCCGTGTCGTTTCTGCTTTTTATTTGCATTTCAGCCAGCTTCTTTTGACTGACTCACCCACGCTGGCTGTTGAAGGCAGCGATTTGCTTGAAATCCTCTTCGTTCTGACAGACTGCGGCGACATCTTCGAAGTACTTTGGAAGGAAGAAAAAGAAGAAATTGAGCCGATTTCATTGGCAGAGGCAGAAGTTTTGTGTTCGGGTGTGAATTATGAGGCGAACGTGATGCTGGACGATCTGCCGGAAAAGAAGGAATTCAATTTTGACATTGGCGATGAGGATAACGCAGCTGCTTTGGGGGAAAGCGGAAGCGGAAACGGAAAAGGAAGCTTATATCCAAATGCTTCGTTATTGTCTTCTTCTTCTTCTTCTTCTTCATCTTCTTCTGTTAATGCTCAAGAACCATCTTCATCTCTCATTCCATCTTCGCTGATTCAATTGGAGCCTCTTTCGTCCACAACACAAATGCTTTCAAATTCTTCTTCTTCTTCTTCTTCTTCTTCTTCTTCTTCTTCTTCTTCTTCTTCCTCCTCCTCTTCTTCTTCTATCTCCTCCCGCACCATCACTTCATTCGCCCTTCTCTATGCCACCTCCATTCCACTCCAGACGTCTTCCTCTGTTTCCTCCGTCGCTGCCTCCGCAGCCATCAGCCGGTTCATGTTCATTGCGCCTGTCTCAGGCAACCACATCGTCCTGCGTGTGGAGCAGAGCAAAAACGAAAAATTGGATTTGAATGGCATTTTCTGTGATGATGGAAACTGTACTGTTGTTTCTAAGCAGATGCGCTTGGGAGAAATTGAAGCAAATATGGAGAAAGCATTTCATTGTGATTCTTCTTCTTACTCCTCCTCTTATTCTAATCCTTATTCCTCTGATTCATTTCCCCTCAAAAAGTATCAGTTCATCCCAGTTTCTGTGGTTGCTTCGCAGTATCAGCTTGTCGTCCACCGCACCTTTCCAAACCTGGCTCCACTGACGCAGCTGCTTCCATTCACAAACACATTCAACTCTCTTTCCTTCTGCGCACTTGCTGGGCTTAACGGATTATCACACAAACGAGGACTGCCTTTCACCTCACAGTCATCATTGTTATCTCTTTCTCCTTCTATTTCTTCTTCTTCCTTTTCTTCCTTTTCTTCCTCTTCTCTCCCCTCTCTCAACTCCGAGCTCCGCTTCCACCTCTCCCCCGCCATCTCCTTCCTCTCACAGACCGTCCAGCCAGTTTCTCTTGTTGCCTCTCCGCTGCGTGTGGCAGAAACACCCAATGGAATGTGGCTCCTTCACAGGACTGTCTGTGTGAATGGGCAAAACAGAGTGGTAACAGGAAAGAGGGCGATGCAGACCATCTGGAGGGAGAAGAAGCGCAGGGCGCTGCTGCTGATGGGGTTGAGGATGATGAAGAAGAAGAGAGAAAGAGAAGGAAGAGAAGGAGAAAGTGTTGAAAATGGAGGAAACGAAGCGAATAGAAAAGAACAAGATAATTCCAATTTTAGTGAAAATAAGGCTGACCAGCTGAAAGTGATGCTCAAATGGTATTTAATCATTTCGTTCCCATCGCGTGTGATGTGCTACACTTCTTTCACTTCTCTTCCCCCTCTTTTCTCCTCTTCCTTCTTTACCCGCCACGAACAGTGGGAAAATTACCTGCAAAACCCGCTTCTCGCCCCTCATGTCACTCCACCCACAATAAATTCCTTTGTCCCGTCGCCTTTGCCGGCATTTCTGCCTCGCGAGGCGCCGATTGTGTTTATCGCGCCGTTTTCCGGTGCCTCTCTTGTTATTGCCACACCGCAGGTGCTGATGCAAGTGAGAGGCAGGAACGAGCTTCTGTTTGAGCATCGCCCGTCGCCTAAGGAAGAGATCAAGCGATGTGTCGCAAACGCCACGCAGATTGTGCTAGCGGTAACGAACGGGCTGCTGAAAGTGTTCGAGTGGGAAGAAGGGAAGACAAAGCAGATGATGGCACAAGGAGGACTGGCTGTGAACAGCTCGGTTTCGCCTGCGTCTTTAAGCGCTCTCTCATCAACTTCTTCTTCTGCTGCTGCTTCTTCTGCTCAAAACTCAAAACCCTCCTCAACTGAATCCTCTTCCTCTTCTTCTTCCTCTTCTTCCTCTGATCCTCACCGCACCCCTCACAACATCATCACCCCGTTTGTGTTCCCTCCCCGTGGACGCATCACGATGACCAGCAAAATCCCCGCCACTTGCGAAGTGCTATGTCTGGAGCTGCTTCCTGCACTGCCTTACGATGGCTCGCTGTCTCTGACTGAATGGGGCATTGATGAGATTGAGTGGGAGGCTGTGGATGGCACAGAGTTGGACGAAGGATGGGGTGATGTGGTGAGACAGGGAAGTGATGCCACAGGGCAAACTGAGCAGGGGCAAGGACAAGGTCAGATGCAGACTCAAGGACAAACACAGGCACAGATGCAAATGCCGAATCAGATGCAAATGCAAAACCAAGTGCAGATGCAGAGGCCAAGAGGAAATATGTTTCCAGCAGCAGGGAATGTGCCAGCTTCAAATGTAACAGTCAACCAACCTTCGCAACTCACATCTATGAATCAGATGCCCCAAATGAATCAAATGAATCAGATGAACCAAATTGCATCGCTTGCACAGTCTGCACCTTCTGTGATGTCTGCGGCGTTGATGCCCTTCGGAACAGCAGGGCTGACCATCACAGACGACGACGCAGACGACTCGTACGAAGACAGCAGCTCTGAGCTGGAATCACTTGCTTCTTCAGTCTTTTCGTTCCGCTCGTCGCTTCTTTCATCGTCGAGCTCGGTGAACCGCCTGTGTGACACGGTCCTCGCTCGCTCGCTGTGCTTTGTGTTCAACTCACCACCGGCACAGACGAGCAGCTATTTGTGTGTGGGCATTGCAGACAACTCGGTGCGGGTGCTTTCTGTCGGCAGCGGCAAGAACGCGAAGGACCTGCTCAGCATCCAGTGCAAGGAGACGCCCAATGCTGTGTCTGTGTTGCCGGTTGTGGAGAGGTCGCTGTTCCTGCCAGACAAGAAAGTGTGGGAGATGGAAGAAGAAGAAGAGAGGAGGCTGAGAAGGAGGCTGAGGCAGAAGTGCCGCGAAAAGAGGAACAGCGAAGAAGACGAGGCGCAGTGGAATATCGAGAGAAAAGCTGGGTTTATGCCTCCGACTGGGATCACGTTCCAGCAGCAGCAGCAGCAACCCAATCATTCTTCTCAGCAATCACAACAACAGCAACAACAACAGAACCAGCAAAATCAACAGCAACAGCAATTTTTCCAGCCGAGACAAGAAATGCATCAAAACTCGTCATTTGCAGCTGTCCAGCAAGCTCAAGTTCCTTCCTCTCAATCGCTTGCTCTTCAGATGCAGCAGCAACAGCAACAACAACACCAGCAACACCAGCAGCAACAACAACAGATTCATTCTCAAATGCAGATGTATCGCTCAGACTCACACCAACAATCTCAACAGCAGCAGCAGCTCCTCAAAACGCACCAAGCTAACAGATATGCCCTGGTCGACTTCCACATCGTGATTGGCATGCGGAACGGCTCGATGCAGCGCTTTGTGCTCAACCGCGAGCGTCCCGAGGCGTCTGAGCAGCACACTGCTGTGGTGACTGTGGGCAATTCGCCTGTCTCCTTTGCGAAGACGACACACCACGGAGAGCCCGCCTTGCTTGTGCTTTCATCGTCGTACTGGCTCATCCACCGCACACCATCCAATCAAGTTTCCTTGTCTCAGCTCTCATCATCGAAGGAGGATCCTTCGGTGGTGTTCGAGAACTCCATCCAGTACAGAGTGAATGGGGTGGCTGGTTTGTCTTCATCACAGTCATCTCAGCCGTCTCAGTTGCAGGCACAAACAATGACGCCAGTACAGATTCAATCACAGAGTCAGATACAGTTGCCGTCGCAGTTTGTTAACGAGCAGCAGACGCCGAGGCTGGGGATGCTGCCGTGCCAGCTGAACGGTGTGCAGTTCGCTGTGGCATGCAACATCCCCTGCGGATGGAACGGGATGAGCCCGGCGGTGCTGGCGGTGGGGTTCAACAAGGAAAGAGAGGCGCTCATGAGAGAGAAGGAGAAAGAGAACGAGAGGAAGAAGGAGGCCGAGAGAGCAGAGAGAGGAGGGAGAACAGAGCTGGACAGTGAATTCCGAGGCGGGGTGTATTTGGACCAAAGCAAAGGGAATGTGAAAGAAGCATCTCTTTTGCTGAGGGAGAAGATGAAGGTGAGAGACAGAGATGCAGCGGCGCAGCTGTGTGTGCTGTGTCTGGAGGAGAACAGCCAGATGGTTGGAAAAGACCCGCTTTCGTTGGACTGTATGGGAAAAGCAATGATACAAGTTGGGCAGACGAAGGATCTGATCGTGATGAAGAGCGAAGAGGTGGAGGAGCGTGTGTGGAACAGGAAAAAGAGGAGGAGTTTGAATAGAAGTGATGGCACATTCATTTTGGATGAAGCACAAAAAGCAGCTTTTCAACCGATTGGCAATGCAGATGAAGCAGGCACGATTCGAATAAATGAATGTGAAGGCAGAGAAAACAGTTTTTGTGGGGGAAAAGTTAATGAAACTGATGAAACTTTACCATATTTTCGGTCGAGTGTTGCATATTTGACAAATTTTGACGAAATGGCTAATGTTGATACTCCAATCAAGATGCCTTCTTCGTTTCCGCCGAGTTATTATAAGCAGAGAAAGGACAAATCTTTGCATTTGCCAGACGATTCTTTCAATTTTACCGCGTTGTCGGCTTCTCCTTCATTTCAGTCTATTTCCCAGTTTCCATTGAACTCTGAATTGTCTTTGAGTTCTTCTTCCTCATTATCATCATCTTCTTCATTTGAAAGTTCTTCTTTTCCTTCTTCTCTTCATTCACAGTTGTCTCATGTCATCAAATATCCGCACAACACACGGCTTCTTTGCATCTGCATGCTCGCCAGCGACAGACAAGCAAAGCAGGATTTCGTCGTAGCAGTTTCTGGTGAATCATTTTCTCTTGTTTCGAAGCACAGAAAACGTTCTTTTCGACACAAATCCACGTTTTCTGCAGGCAAAAAGAGAAGAATGGTGGATGAAGAGAATGAAATGGCTGATGATGATAATTCACTTCATTCACATTCAAAAAGGCAGAGAAATAACAAACAGCAACTTCTGAAGACGGATTACTTCATCGACATCTTTGAGTGCCGTCATCAGCTTCCAATTCCATCAGAAACATGTTCTTCTTCCGCATCAGCTTCTTCTTCCTCTTCCTCTTCTTCCTCTTCTTCTTCACAGCAACAGCAACAGCAACAACAGCAGCAGCAGCAGCTCCAACAGCAGTTAGCCTCACAACCGACCATTCCTCGCTGTGTCTTCCGCTTCCTCCACCGCACGCGCCTTTCCGCGCCGTGTGGAAAGATGACGGTCTTTCGGCGCTTTCTGCTGTGTTCTGTGGGAAGTGACATTGTGATGCTCAGCGTGGGCAGGACGAGGCTGTTCATGGCACCCGAGCTGAGGCAGCTGAACTCGAAGGGGAGTGTGTTTGCCTGTGATGATAGCGACGACGACGACGATGATGATGAAGAAGATGATGATGAAAGTGGAAATGTGCAATTGAGGAATGGGTATGAGGAAGATCAAGGAAATGTTATAAAATTTGAAGCGTTGTGCAAAACACCCAAAGAAGATGAGGCTCAAATTGACTTTTATCAAATGCCAAAAATAGAAGAAGAGCACACAAAAGAATCCAATTCTTTGTTTCAAGAAGAGGAAAATTCCATTGTTTCATTGAACAGAAGGAAATGTGCTGATGAGTTGCTCTGCCCGCACTCTCGGGATGTGCACCTTTCCTCCTTCACCTCTTTTGCCAAGGGCAACGAAATGCTTGTTGTGACTTCGAATCCTCGGCGCCTTCCTTTGCCTGGAACTTCCATCCCTCACGAGCCATCACCGCCACTGACGCTGTTGAGAATCACACGCCTTTCTGACACAGCTGTGCAGTTCGATCCAGTTGCTGTAGCATCCCAATGGCCTGGCTCATCTGCTCTGCTCTCTCTTGCTCCCTTTGCACCTTCTCAACAGCTTTCTTCATCATCTTCATTATCATCATCATCTTCTTCTTCTTCTTTGTCTATTTCTTCAATTTCTGCAGCAGCGACTGCAATGAAGAGGCTGTTTCGCCCGCAGTTGTATGTGATGGACCAGATGACAGTGGCAATGACAGACGGCGGAAGCAGCCTGTTTGTGCTGAGGACGGAAGCGGGGATTACACCAGGAAGAGGAGAAAGAGGGTCGCGGGGAGAGGAATGGGACGAGTGGGACAAAGCAGAGCAGCGGGAAAGAAGCTCAATGGAAGAGAAGAACAAGCAGTTGGAGAAAGAGAAAGTGGAGAAAGAGAAAAGAAAAAGAGAAATGCAGGAAATTAGAGAGTTAATTGGAATTGACCCAAAAGCTACGAATGACATTAATTTCGCAAAGGAAGTTACAAAACTGAGCGATGATGACCTTGATTTGTTGTATTTATCCAAAGCACTTAATTTCAAAGATGGAAGCAAAGATGAAAAGATGAAGCAGTTGGCAGTTTCAATTGTCACACGACGTTCAGAAGACTTCACAAAAAGCAAAATTACCAAAAATGCTCTTTCACAGCAAGATTCTTCATCGCTTCTCTCTTCCTCTTCAACTTCTTCCTCTTCAACTTCTTCCTCTTATCCTTCTTCCAACAGTTCCTCATCTCTTCTGATGTATGCCTCCCCCTCATCAAATGCTCGTCTGTGTCTTCCGCAGCACCGCCGCTTGCTTCAGCTCCACCAAATCTGCTCGTTTTTCGTTGGGGAGCCGATCACAGCGCTTGTGCGCCCGCCGCTGCAGTCCGGGCAGCAGCTGAACCAGCGCCAGCCGAACATCCCTAACCTACCGCTGTTTTCTTCCCATTTTGCGCCCAACAGCCAACTGCGCGGGTCGGGCGAGCGGCTCTGCCACGGGACGGTGCTTGGGGCGATAGGGATGTTTGTGCCGCTGACGAAGCGGGACGAGATCGACCAGTTGTCGTTTCTGGAGCTGCTGATCCGCCGCTGCCTCGGGCAGTTTGGGGACTCTGGCGATCTGATGGGGAACTTTGGGACGCTCTCCGGGTGCGACCCGCTTGTGTTCCACGGAGCACATTCGGCTGTGAGAGACACGATCGACGGGGAGCTCATTGAGTATTATCATATGCTTGACTGGCGGCTGCAGGTGTTCATTGCGCACAACATGAGGAAGCAAAGGCATGAAGTTATCAAAAGGATTGAAGACATGAAAGGGTATGTGATTTAGAGTTTCATCTTCTGAATCTTTGATTAAATTCATTTCAAAAAAAGATATAAAAAATAAATAAATAAATAAAAGTAACAAGTAAAACTTAACTTTTAATTTCATTTTTCTCAAACAAACAGGAATAGATAAAGTCAGCATACAAACAAATGAAGTGTAACTCAACAAATAGTCGCTATTTTGAAACAAAAACAACAAATCAGTTTTCAAATATTTTTGAAAAGAAAAAATTGTTAAATAAACTGGATAAGATATGAGTCTTGGCAAGTGGAGTAGATCATGGTACCAAGGTGATCCTACCCACTATTTATATCATTTTCATATTGAAAATCTCTTCTAGGGTTAACCCTAACACTAAATTTACTCGGTAAAATCCTAAACCATCACACTATCCAATATGAAATTATTTAACTCGTCAAAACCCTAAGACCTAATAAGCACAATAAGAATGAATTTCAAAATTTTAATAATTAAAGGAGTTGATCATGTGGTACCAGGATCTTCTCCATTTGCCTGAGTCTTTAATAATATCGTGGATAAAAGTAGATTCAAACGAAATAGTTCTGCAATTTGAAAAGTGTCCAATGGATTATGTGAATTTGAAGATTTTTCTTGAAATGGGTTGAGTGAGCGTGTCACGAAAGTCAAAAAATACAGTGACTGAAACTTTAAAATTGATATGAAATTTAATAAAATAGATAATAGTTAATATTTCACAGCTATTATTTGCTTGTGAATCAAGACTTGTTTTTACAAATGGATTTGCATCATTTGTTCATTTTTAAAAGGTCTGTTTTGTTAAAAAAAACAGAAGACAAAAAGAGTGTTTAAGCAGCATCTCCAAACATATTGAAAGAAAAAGGAATATTTGTTGCAATGATCCCAATAACATCTTCTTATTTTGTTGACAATAAATAATCAGCTTGATTTTTCTCAAAACAAAAATATCTCCTGTTTTTGTATTGTTCAAAAAATATTTTATTATCATAACTTCGTTGCAAAAAATTTGCTTCATGTGTATGATGATAAAGCTCAAAATTTTAAATTTGTGCAAAAAGTCTTTTTGTTGGAATAAACAATTTTTATTCACAAAATAACAATAAAAAAACATTTAACAAGATTCAATCATCCATTGCTCACGCCCCTTTGCATTCATATGTGGAGCCTTTCAAATCCTCCATTTGTTCACGTACTGCTGAGAGATCCTTTTCCACAAGCACGTTCAAGCCATGAATCACAAAAGGCAATGCAGGAACCCAACTGTATTTCCATGGTATAAAACGCGCACCAAAAATGAAAATCAACATCCAGTATGTCGCAATGCAGATGCTGCAGCAAAAAGAGAGCTTCTTCATGTGTACAGCCAAGCGCATTTGCACTGCATCGGATTGAAGAAACAGCCCAGCAATCGCAACCGAAATCGCTGAAATCAAAAATGCGAGTGATGAAAAGGGAGCATCAAAGCAAGATGGAAGAAGTACACTTGCGCCGTGGAAGGTTGAAAAGTAAAACAAGGCAAGATACAAGCCAACGAAAAAAAAAGAAGCGCTTCCAAATGCAACCTGACAAAAATCACGTCAAATGAAAAAAACTACAGTCATGAATCAAACCCTAAATCTTTTGCTCATTATTTCGTTTTCTTTTTCAAGTGCATGGATCTCACGTTGTTGTTCTGAAAAAAAAAATATGAGTTAAAAAGGATAGTTCGTTATCAACAAGCTTTAAATTTAACCTTCTTCTGTCAATATCTGGGATTCCGCTATAGCACGCCGCTGAAGCACTTCCATTTAACTCGGTAAAATTGCTGAATATTTTTTTAATTAGAAAAAATCACATGATCTGTAATTATTATTTTTTTTATCTCATTTTCGAACTTTAAATATGGTTCAAATTTTTGAGCTTTCAAAATTTTGTATGACACAACATTTTCAATTTTTTTTTTCGATGCACTTAATATATAATTTTTATGATTTAAAATTTGCAAATTTTCTTATCTTATCTTATCTTATCTTATCTTTTCTTTTCTTTTATTTCTTTTTTTTGAAAGTGAAATTAGTTATTTCTCTTCCTTCTCATTTATTTTTGAGAGCATAGATAATTGGGAAGGTTTGATAATGTTAATTAGCTTGAACAAATATTCTTTTCTTCATATTGTTTCTTTTCCAATTTATTTCTTCTTTGAGATCTTGTGCGGATAATGAATTCAATCTTAGCCTCGCTGATAATTGTCTGTGAAGCATTGTTTTTTTCATTGCCCTTTGGTTCTTCAACTTTATCTGGGTATGCAAATTCTGTTTGTTGTTTTTGATCTCTGTTTTTTCATATTTCCATTGTTGGCATTTGTTTTTCTGATTTTGAACTGGAATTTGTTTCGGAATCGGATTCCGTCAAAGAATCTGAATCGGACTCTGACTCAGACCCACTTTCTTCAGATTGGAGAATAGCTGAATTGCATCTTGCTATCACATGGGCCAGCTTGCTTGACACATCTGATTGGACGTGATGCTTTGTGATGGTGTTGCTTCTAGAAGAGAGTCTGGCAAACTTAGCAATTTTGGCAAATTGAATTCCTGCCATCGTTAGCGCAGTGATTGACGCATGCTTCAATGAGAAAAACTAGAAACTCTTCGGAATCCCAGCATCCTGGAACATTTCAGCTGCATAATTACGAATCCTTCTTGCAGAGAGGGCAAGATGGGTAGTTTCATCTATAAATAGTGAAGTTGCATTTGGATGAGACTCCTCGATTCTGTTCCAAAGTTCCTTAACTGAAGCTGCTGGGTACAGAAGCTGCTGTATTTTGTGAAACGGGATGACAATATCTGTACGTTCTGTTGATGTTTTTAATGATGAATCGAGTTTTATTGAATCATCTCCAATTGTTGAATGCTGGAGGTTTATCCTTTCCAACTCCGAAAAGCGAAAGGCGGAGGACAACAAACATGTTCATATGGCATTTTTTGTCAATTCGTGAAAGTCAAGACTTCTGTTCTCTCATAACGATGTAATTTTCTGCAGCAGGAGTTGTGTGTTCCAGATGTCTGGTTTGTCTTTTTTCTTCTTGTTTTCTGATTTTCTGAATGATTTTAATAGCCTTTGCATGAGAGCAGATTCTCCCAGTCCTCGATTGAACAGTAATTCTGAGATGAGCGATAATGCAGCGCATGTTTATCTGAGCGTTGAAGCCTTCATCCCTTTGTTTTTCAGGCTAATGAAAATGGGAGCACATTTTTCAACCCACTCACTCCAAGCTTCCGGTGGATCTCCGTTTCTGTTATCTTCCCATATTTCACCAAAGCGCGCATAACTATATGAATATCCTTTTCATGTGTTTTCGGCAACGCTATTTTTGCAATCATCGATCACCCTTTCAAAAAATCCCTTTTTAACAAGCATTTTCCGAAACAATTTTTCTCCTTGTTATTCAAAGGATTGATTTGAACGATTCTCATTCTGCCTGGTGGAAGACTTGCTTCCATCCGTTTCATCCATCTTCCTTCCTTCAAAACCTGGTTCTGTTCTTTCCATCTCCATTCGTAGAGTCTCGACATTCTTATCAGTGGTTCCCATCTCTGCCCTCTCCAATCTGGAATCAGAAGAACATGTGCATTTTCCTCTATTGATTTCACAACCGTTGGGACTATTAGTGGAATCGGCGGATGGGCTAAAATAACGCCTCTTTTCCATGATTGCTGGAGTCCATCTTCGTTGAGTGTGCTTCCTGGACCGCACAATCGGTCCGCTTTCGTATTCTGCTTTGTTGCGAACGTATCCATTGTTATTTTGAGATTGAGGTTTTCCATGATCTCATTTAACTCTTCTTGTTTTATGGAGTAATCTCCCCCTCTTTCTAGCCTGGATAGAGAATCTGCTCTGACATTCTTCGTTCCTTGTAAGTGTTAGACTTTTATCTAAATGCGACTGTTCTGAACAAATGTCCATATTTTCATTAGCAACTTCCTGAGATTTGTTCCTGCATTCCATCGATTGACATTGAAAACTGCTGTTGTATTGCCTAATCTGATTAACAAACTGTGGGCTTTGTTCGCCTGAAGAATATATCTGAAATGGTTGAGTACTCTATTAATTGCATATAATTCCCTGTAATTCGAGCTCTAGCATCTCAACTTCCCTGGAAGCGATTGATGGAAATCGTATTTCTTGCAGTTCATCAGGAGAAAAGCTCCCACAGCTCTCTCTGATGTTTCTGTCGTTATAGTTGCTTGTGGTTGGAATATTTTGCTAAATTGTCTCGGTTTGTTCGCATTCAGTCTCGATATCCATTTTTGAATATTCGGAAGGATTGATGAGTTGATTTTTATCTTTCCTTTCCACCTCATGCATCTGACCATTTTGTTCAGCAATATATTTTTCGATGGAAGAAGGAGTGAAGCTTCCTTGAAAACGAAGCGAGTTGCACTTAGCATGCCAATGAATGACGCGAAATCTCTCACTCTTGTTTGCTTGCATTTCAGTGCTCGGCTCCTCCATCTATAGCATTCTGTGAGCAATTCTTTTTTTCTGTCTTTCTCCAAAGTTACGGTAAAGTTGGATGTGTCCCATGAATATCCGAGGAATGAAAAACGATTTGATGGTTCTATGTAGCTCTTTTCCAGATTTACAATGAGTCCAAGTTTCTGAAATAGACTTACAACTTCTTGTGAGATTCTCTTTTGTTCTTGCTTGTCTTTATGGAGCAAGACAATGTCGTCTAAATATGCGACAGCTTTCACCTTCCATCTTTCCCAAATGAAAGAAATGAACTTTCACATTATTTTTGTGAATATTCTTGGAGAGTCCTTGTGATAGAAAGGCATGCTGGTGAAGCACTAAAATTCTTTGTTGAATTCGAATCTTAGAAAAGGAGTGAAATCCTCGGAAACCTTGATGAGATAGTTCACTTTGCTTAAATCCAGTGTGACTGCAAAATCGCCCTTCTTTATTATTCTCTCCATAGATCGATGGTTCTTTTGTTTGAAGTGAATAGTTTTTATCGTATTGTTTAACCTCCTGCAATCCACAATCTGTCTCCAGCTCCCGTTCCTTTTCCTGACTTCAAATATTGGATTGACAAATTTCACTTGGTTTTGGTGATTTTCCTAAGAATTCCTGTTTTCACATGAACTTTGATTAATTTGGACAAGGCTTCCCTTGCTTCTTGTGATAGCGCAGGTCTCCTGCAGTTTACTGAGAGTTGATAAGGGTCTTGCGAGCTTTGGCACTCCTCCAAATAGGAACAACTCCTCTTTTGATCAGCTTTACTCCCCCCACAATTATCCAAGCCTTGGCAAATAACGCAGTTCTTCCACCAATTGTTAAGTCGTGCTTTATTGAGACTTTGCTTTGTCCCCTGAACTCCCTCTTGAGTAACCTCTTGAGGCGCTGCTTGTGTTGAATGATCGATTTGTGCTGGTCGTCCGGGGCCAATCTCGAAAAAACCGATAATTCTTTGTTTCGCTTTGAATTCCCATGGTTTGTTTCTTCCTTGCATATGAATTCGAAATACTTGCCAATCCCCATCTTAATTTTGTGGATGTTATCTTTGATTCTTCTTATGAATCTTTTAGCCTCTGAGTTTTCAGCGATAATGAAAACTCGTCTTTCATTTTTTCTGCTTCAGTAAATCTATATCTTGCTTGTATTCTCACGTGTCGAGCTTCTTTCAGTGCCTGGGCTTAAAGTCAACATGATTCTGCTATCATTTCTTTTGTTGTATCTCCTGACATGATTGTTAAACATGCCGAGATGAGCAACTTTATTGCTTGATAAAGATATGATTCTATACGTTCTCCTGCACGATCGAGCTCGTCTTTCCAAAACACTTTGGATCTAGTAAATGGTGGCGGAGCATCCTGGATAAAAGGACTCAAATCTTTATCTTTTATTGATAAAAGCGCTTCGTTAATTTTATTCTCTGGAAAATCCATATCGTAAAGTGAAACCTCTGGTGTCTGTCCAGATATTTCGATAAATGTTTGTTGCATAAAAAATCCTCCTTCGTCTTCTTCAATTCGTGTTGGATCTGTCCTGCCATCAAGCGACAACTGAACGCTTGATTGGGAAGCGGAATAACTCCCTGATATTGAGGGAATTGCACGAGGAGGGACACAAGTCAGCGGAGCTGCGCAAGGTTCGGTCGCGAGTCCGGTTCCCATGAAAATAGTCAACATGTTTCCTTTTTGGTCAGCGATCGTGACTGACCCATAACGTGGCGCTCTCAAAAATACAAGAGAAGGAAGTAATGCTAATGTTTTCTCTGTAATCAAAACGCTTGTGTTTTGATTAAATAATAATTGTTCAAAATTTTATTCTTCGAATATGGGACAAATTCTTTCATGCATGAAAAAAAACTTAGATTTGTAACATACTTTTTCTGCAATCGTATCTTTTATAGTCCTCCACATTCTCACAAAAATTACAGGAAAATACTCAGGCTGAGAAAAAAAGGAAAATGCTTCATGGAATAGAATTCATCAAGCTATTTAATTTATATTTTAAAAGCATCTGGCACAAAATATTTGACTTCAAACATTTTCATTGAAAAATTATGCATTTTTCATAGTTTTTTTTAATCAAAAAACACGTAGAAAATATATTCATCTTTTGACTTTCGTAAAAACTATTAAACCTTTATGTTTTGATTTCAACGATGCATGTTTACTTACATGGAAATCAGATTTTATTTGAAATTTGAGAAAGTTAAACAAAGTTATGAGCGAAGCAATTTTTCAATGCCTTGTGCAAAAAAAGCTTGAAAGTCCATATTTTCCTCCATATAAAAAAAAAAAATACATATTGCAGAAATAAAAGCCAAATACTTGCTTAAAATCAGTTTAACTCTTTGATCAATAAACACCACTATAGATTTTATTCTTTCGAATTTTGATCTTTTTTTATGATGTGAAAAAAAATCACCAATATTGTCTTTGAAAGAAAAATGAATATTAAGTTGATTTAACATCTTTGTTATAGAAAAACTTTTGGAGATTAATTCCGTTGTTGAAGAAAATGAATTGTCTAAAAATGATTGTTTCTTGAGGTGCTAAAATTCAAATAAAGGAGGGATGCTCACATTTAATGACGAGCGAAGCGTTATTTACAATTGTCTTGTTAAAATTGTTGAATTACTTGCAACCGTAGAACGCTTTTGCATGTATGATTTTCAAAGCTATGAAAGGCCAAACGTTTAACAAATTTCTCAAAAGGGCATAAAACGGGATGAAATATTTGACAAACGAACAAGTGTGAGAATTCTTTTGAGCACAACGGTGTTCTAGCCAGTCATTTCGAATATTTTTGTATGGTGGTTTTTTTATCCGGACTTTTTTTTTATCCGGACAAAAATTTTAAATTTAAAATATCTCAACAATTATTCAATATTAATTTCCAGCAATTTGCACAGTTGTATGTTAGCATATATAACATCGATTCATATACAAAATTTTCATAGCAGTGTTGTATTTTTTTTTGAAATAAATAATTTTTATTTTTGAAAATCCGACTTTTGATGAATTTTTCTATTGAAATAAAATGATTCAATTTATCCTATATGTATAAAACTTATTTTTTCCATGATATTAACAATTCTGGTTATTTTTTATTTTCCACAATTTGCTCTTTCTAACGGAATGAAAATCTATCATTTTTGAAAAATCATTGTCAATGTGACAACTTAAAAAATAGTTTTCATAAAATGAAAAAGCATGCAAGTGAATTTAACACATGCATTAATTAATAAAAGTTATATAAAATTACCACAAAGAAATTATTAAAAATGATTCAGTGAAGATTCCAAAAATAAATATTATTCGAATTTCAATGAAATCGAATATTAAAAATCATCAATTATGAAAACAAATGATGCTTATGAAATCCCTTCTGAATCATTTTTAATAATTACTTTGTGGTAATTTTATATAACTTTTATATTAATTAATGCAAGTGTTGGTTTCAGTTAGATGCTCCTTCATTTAATAAAAAATATTTTTTAAGTTATCACATTGACAATGATTTTTCAAAAATGATAGATTTTCATTCCGTTAGAAAGAGCAAATTGTGGAAAATAAAAAATAACCAGAATTGTTAATATCATGGAAAAAATAAGTTTTATACATATAGGATAAATTGAATCATTTTATTTCAATAGAAAAATTCATCAAAAGTCGGATTTTCAAAAATAAAAATTATTTATTTCAAAAAAAAATACAACACTGCTATGAAAATTTTGTATATGAATCGATGTTATATATGCTAACATACAACTGTGCAAATTGCTGGAAATTAATATTGAATAATTGTTGAGATATTTTAAATTTAAAATTTTTGTCCGGATAAAAAAAAAGTCCGGATAAAAAAACCACCCTTGACGAAAAGAAGCAATAAGATTATATGATTGTTTCTATTTTTGAAAGATTTGTTTCATTCAAAAAAAAAATGAAAAAATTCACAAACAAAACTTTTTCATATTTCGAATAAAAATCTGTTTTCAATTTTGTTAAATGGCGAAAAAAGAAAAATAAAACATAAAAGTTACAATATTCATTTTTCTTATTTTCTCAATCAAACGTTAAATAGACAAAAGTATTCATAGGCAATTAATCAAAATATTTTTCATTTTAAAAAAGAAAAAGCAATTCGCAAAAAATAGCGTTGATGTCTTCATATCCTACTTCTTCTATCTTTTTGAGCATCTCTTTTTGGTTATCTTTCTCTTTGCCTCTTTCATTTTGTTACCAGTCTTTTCTTTCATTCCCTGTGAAATGAAATTAAAAAAATATAAGCATTCATATGCTGCTTTGTGATCAATTGTTGACTGTTGAATTTCCTCCAAAACAACAAAAACTGCTCTCCTTTTCAACAAATCTTCAACTTTCACGCTTGTACCATCTGCTACTCTTTTAATTGATTCAATGCATTTTTGACTCATTTCTCCAGAATTATCCTTTCTTATTCGAAGCATCCGAACAATGCTTTCAATAACCCCAGCAAATTCTTCATTCCACAATTTGCATTACCAAAAAAATTAACGAACGTTCTGAACCATCTCAATTAAATGAATTATTTTTTTGTATCTTTTCTTCTCTTCCAATTCACACATTTCGACAGCTCTTCAAGTTCTCTTACAGCTTCTCTCACAAAATGCAGCTTATTTACAACAATATCTTCCAAGCTTCTTTTGAAACAGAATTTTTGAATCAGAAATTCACAAATAGAATAACAGTTAATATGAGAAGGAATGTTGCGTTCCTGATTTCATTGGATTACTCCCGCTTCCCATTCAGATACAGTTTCTGCTCGACAAACTTAATAAATACAAAAAAAAAATACCCTGACATTGGTAATAACATCAAAATGTTCAATAATTTTGCCCAAAAGCAACTCCGAACCACCAATGCCATTTCCACTTCTTTTTGCAGCTCTTCATTTTCCTCTTTGTTCAAAACAGCTTTCAAAAGACAAGGAACAAAAAAGGAAGGAACTTCTTTTGAAATTTAACCATCAGAGGGTATCAGATAACAATCACAAAGATAAACCAAAGCATTTCTTTCTTTTCATCTTCTTTCTTCTATTTTTGGAGAATAAACTTTTCAAATATTTCACAAAGAAACGAACGATTCAAACCATCAATATTCATTCTCTTCATAATTTTCCAATACCCAACATGCTCCAGAAGTACAGCTTCAGTTCCAGACACAATTTCATATGTTCGATCATTTTGTGTATTTTATTGACTGTTCTTCTGTAAAAACAGTATCAAATTCTTTGCAACGCATAGTATCAATTGCTTCATGCATTTCTTCCATTTGCTGTCAATGCATCTCCATTGCATCTTTCAAGCTCAGAAAACATTTCTGAATATAATATATGAGATATTATCACGATCATTTAAAATTCTGCATTAACACAATAAGCAAACTCAAAAACGTATTTTCAATATTCTTCTCCTTTATTTTTTCTGCAAATATTGCAGTTGGAAAGTGTCATACTTCTACAATTCAAACAAAATAAACACATGTGGTAAATGGTACTTATAAGCCACCTCACAAATCTTTACAAAACATAGAAATAATCAAAGAGAGCATGTTGTTTTTTAACTTTAAGAAGAATGATATGTGGAAAAATCGGTATTTATTTATCAGCCTCCCATTCAGATGCATCAGCTCCATCCCCAGCCCCATCTGATGATGTATCTGTTTCAAGTTCGTATTCTGATTCTGAAGATTCTTCTTCGTGAAGCATTTTTGCTCCAGCCTCTTCTTCCTCTTCCTCTGGACCAAAAGCTTCATCCAAAAGAGCTTTGTATTCTTCATCACTGTATTTCATAACATTCGACACAAAAACAGAAAAATCAACTTTTCGATTTCTGAAAAACAAAAAGGAATAGATATATTCTTTCATTCTATTTTGTCTCACTCCATGTGAAGGAAGGAATTTTCGAAGTGCATCCCACAACGCTTCGATATGATTTGTGCAAGCGCCTGTGATTGGATCTGAATAAGTGAGAAATAACATTTCATGAAAAAAGACAATAAAATAAGAAAATTTAAACCTACAAAATGCTCGGAATAATTGACGGTCTTGTGTGTGAATCCATTCTCACTTAAAGAAGAATAAGCTTTCCATTGATCAGAGGAAATTTCTGTTCCGGGACGAATATATTTTTTAATAAACGGAATTTATACTGAAACAGATCTGTTGGACACAGGATAAACAAATGCTCTTCCTCCACGTTCCTGAGCACCGAAAATCCATATTTGCTTCTTCGCACGTCCTAATAAAAAAAAGTTCAATTGATAATTAAGTTTCAAAAGATAAAAATTCAAAACCTCTCTTATATTTTTGCCGACTCCAAACAGCTTCATCAATTTCAACAATGCTGCCAGGACCTTTTATAGGAGTTTGAATTCCATCAATAATCTGAGTACATGTTCTCCGGCAAATGCAATAATAATTAGAAAAACAATGTCTTTCGCATGAAGTTAGAGATGATGTTTAAAGAAGTGAATGATCAGAATAAAATTTATATTTGAAAGCTTCGATTTTGAAAACGGAGTTCCTGTTCCATAAGAGACTTCTTTTCTGCATTTACGGCATCTGAAGAACCATTTTCCTTCGCTTCCTCTAATCAAAATCATTAATGAACGACATGTTGCTATTGCGCATCTTCTGACAGTGTTAATCACATTGTCGTGAAGCCATTGCATGGTTTCTCCATTATCGCAAAAAATCTTCAATAAATTATGTTTTTCCTCCATCAAATGATTAAATATTTGACATTCGTAAATGTTTTTGGTGTAATATATATACTCAACAATAAAAAAACCGATAATTTTGAGAACAAATATTTTGTATTTTTTTATGGGTTGATCAAATTTTTTTTCTATTAAATCTGATTTTTCCACTAATTAACGATTGAATAATCTTTTCAAATGTGCTTTTAACATATGATCTCAAGTTTATCTTTAATTTGGCAAGGTGGCGTATAAGTGCCATATGCCACACATGTTAATAAAGAAGAAAGAATTTGATATTTTATAATAAAAATGAATGAGAAAAAATTTGAATTCGCACCAGATGAAACTGATTTGTTCTATAAATAAGCAATATTGAAGATAATTTTTGTTTAAAAAATGAATCATTCTGTAATGGGATATCTTGATCATTCACAAAAAATACAAAAAATATATTATTATAAATGTTCATATATTTATTTTTTAAATTAAATAGATATTATTATCTGAATATAAATAAATTTGTATTTTTTTATTTATTTATTTATTTATTTATTTATTGAAGTGGAAAATTGGTGACAAACGCAACGAACATTTTTCTTCACGTTTCCCAGGGCTATAATAGATAAGATAACGTAATCTTATTCAATGAAAATCGATTAAGAAACCCTTATTTTCTAAAATCTTCTTTAGCGCCCAAAATATATTCTTTGTTCTTCACAGATCGATTGAATAATTTCAAAAACATTGTTCCGAGTTTTTCTTTTGTTTAATTCAATCTGAAGAGAAAGAAAAATGGGAAACATAGTGCGTAATCCAAAGAATAAAAAAGATGCGTGTGATAAAACTAAAGCAATGAAATGGATTGAAGAAAAGAGAACTGAACCTCCAAAAGAACTGAGGCATGATACAATAATTTCAGATAACCAAGGAAATACAATGGCAATGTGGTGGATTTATTATGTGAAAAAAGATCCGCCAGAATGGATGAGACATAGCATAACACTCAAAGATAATGCGGGATGGACGATGGCAATGTGGTGGATAATTTTTGTTCACACGGATTTGCCAGAATGGATGAGACATGACGTAACACTCAAAGATAATGATGGATTTACAATGGCCATGCACTGGATACATGAAGTTAAGACTGATCCTCCTGAATGGATGAGACATGATATTGAACTCAAAGATAATGATGGATTTACAATGGCCATGCACTGGATACGTGAAGTTAAGACTGAGCCTCCTCTGTGGATGAGGCATAGCAATTCTTTGGTCAGTGTCAATGGATGGACAATGGCGATGTTCTGGATTGGAATTGTTCAAACAGATCCTCCAATGTGGATGAGACATGACATCACACTCAGTGATTCTTTTGGAATGACAATGGCCATGTTCTGGATTGGAATTGTTCAAACAGAACCTCCAATATGGATGAGGCATTCCAATTCACAAAAAAATATTGCAGGGCAGACAATGGAAATGATATGGAAAGATGCAATGGAAACTGAACCCCCAAAATGGATGAAGAAAAAATTTCATTTATAACCATTATTTTAAGACTGACTATTATCTCAACATTTTGATTGAGCTTTCATTCTTTTGAATAATTAATTTTAAACTGTTTTTTGTATTTCAAAATATGAATCATTTTTTCATATCTTATTTTAACAAAATCTTTTGATCAACCGTAATAAAACATTCACAATTCAGATAATATCAATTCAAATCTTTCTTTCTTAACAAAAATAATTGTTGGCTTTTTTATATTGACTTACGAAATGAATCAAATGAAAAGAATTTTTTTTATTTTTCTTACATGATAAACAACACAAAACAAAAAAAGAAGAGAATTGAAACAAAGAATCCATCATTAATTGAAAAATGAAACAGAAAAACCATTTTTTCCAAAAAAAAAAAGATATTTCAAATATCAAAAATCCATTTATTGTTAATTTGGCAAAATGGGATTATTCTGCCAGAAATGATTATTTTCTTGAAAACACCTAAAACTGTATCGAAACGGGGCTTAACGAACTCATCAATGAAGGTCAGATATGAAATCCTATTCAAAAATTTAATTATCTTCCAACGTCATAAATCTCAACGATATGAAAATCTTTGATCAATCCCATCAAAAAATTTAATCATGTTTTCATTTTGGTTTTTTTTTCCTATTAACTATTTTTAACAACAGAACTCTATGAATAAGGGTTAACCCTAAAAAAATTTCATTTTTTCTTCATTTTCAAAGATATTTGGGTCTCAATTAGAAAATAATATTTTTTTATCATAATTCAAAAATAGAAAAAATTTAAAGTTTCTTTCATCGAAAAATTGAAGATAAAAATGGACTTTATCTTCATTGTTCTAATGATTTTCTGGCAGGAATATGAAAAAGAAATCGTTATGACATAAATTTTTCACTGGACGTATCGTACCCATTTGCCGTTTATTTTTCTGTGAATCTTATTTCTTCAAATTAGTTCTGATTTATTTATTGATAAGTTATTTCGGAAGATATTCTTTCGAAAATGAAAAAAGAATTCTTAATAAATCTATTTTTTTTTCTTTTGTTTTCAATGTTGAAGCATTCAATGTGATAAGGATCAAAACACTTTCACAAACAATTAAAATTGAGTAACAATTTCATCTGGTTGAAATGTTTTGAAATATTCTGTTTGAAAAGTCGCAAATGAAAAATTTTCATGTTCAAAAAATTTTGACATTTTCACATGAATATTACGCATATAAGTGAAATATTAATATCAAACAAATATGAATAATAAAAAAAAATTCAATAAGAAATGATTGGCTTAATGATCAAATTTGACAGATCAATTGAAAAAATTCATGAAAAAAGAACTGATTTGAATGAGCATCACAGTTTAAAATTAAAGACTTTGAGACGGAATTATACCAACTATTTTTTTACAAAAAATTTTGTATAGCACTTTCAACTTTCATTTCAACTTAATATAGTTTAATCATTTTCTTTTATTAAAAGAAAGTTACGTTTGTTGCTTTTTTCACAATTATTCCCAATCTTATTTTTGAATAAAAACAATGTAAGATAGGTTTGCTCCGAGATAATGAGTATTTGATTCATTCTTTGGATGATTTGAGTGAGAACTTCGCTCTCTCCAAAATGATGTGGAAAAAAGGGTGAGATGAAAATATACACAATAACATGTTAAATAATAAAAAGTGTATTATGAATTGTCCGCTTCACTTCACCTCCGACTTCGCCTTTTCGCCTTGGTCATGAAAACCAGAGGGCAGGGGACATTGCCCCTCGGAGCTTTCTCCTGCAGGCAGTGTGAGGATCAGGTGAGGCGAGTCTTCTAGTCGGAGCAGAAAGAAAAACCACTCTCGCTTTCGCGAGGAGTGGAAAAGAAAACTGCGTGTGATGTGCTCTGCCTCCCGCTTCTCTGTTGCATCAGCAGAGCAACCTCGATCATCACCCATCGTTTGGATTGCTCTGAATCTTATGTGTAAAAAACAATCGTTATCATGTTGAGGAGAAAGCTTTTTGATAAATACTGTTTATTCGTTCTATTAGTATATTTCTAGATTCTAGACGCACACTAATCACTTCGGGCGTTTGATCTTTCTTTCTCCTTCTATATCTCTCCCTTTTTCAAATCATCTCACCACTTGGATGTTGCTCACATTCGCACCCAGCCGCCTATTATCTCTCCATCCGCATTCCTATTATCTCGGAGCAAACTTGTCTCACTGCGATCTATCAAATTGCAATAGAGCGAATTAACAAACGCAAGGAGCAGGTTTGCTCATCGATAATGAGTCTCGAAATCCCTTCTATTTCCGTCTGTGTGATCTAAAAACCCCTTTCCTAATACACTCTTGTGCGGCAGATGAGTTGAGAGCGTGCGTGGAGTGGTGCGGACCTCTTGCTCCACACCCTCTCTCTCTTGGGATCTCTTTGAGGCGACATTGGTCTGGCCCTTTCCTCTTCAGTGTTAGTCCCTATCTGTCCGATACTTCTTTCGCCACGTATCCTCCCATCTTTGCCTCTCTTCTTCGGTGGAGTTGTGTCCCTCACTCCAGTCAGCTCACAGATGATACTGGGGATTATGGAGGGTGTCTTCTGACGACTTGGTTGTCGGGGTGTAGAGCTTCGTGACCGAGCCGTTTCACCTTTTTTTCCTTCTTCCCTCATAATACTCTCTCTTCTTTTTGATTGCTTTCTCGTAAGTCTCTTCCCTATCTCAGATCCCGCTTTGAGTAATTCCTCTGTGCAATCTTTCATATCTGCATCTGCTATCTCCAGTGTCCCTTCCTTCGTTTCTCCACTCTTCTCCGGCTTGTTATCATATCCAATCTGATGTGTCGGTCCACCTATAGTCTCCAGGATCCATTTTGTGTCCTGTCCCTGAAAAACAGTATAATGTTCCTGGTCCACTCTCGAACCTGGCGCCCATCTCGCGTACGCATTAATTGCTTTCCAATCTGCAGCTTGTTGTCTTGCTAAGTGCGTTATCACAGCGTGTCTTATCGAGTACGCGGTAAATGTGTCGGGTATTCCGTTCTCTCTCAAGACAGCCACTAGTTCTTCCTTAATTCTCTGCAAGTTTGCAGGTTGCCTCTCCTTGATATCGAACCAAACATGTTCGTCTCTAAGGGTTGTCTTTGTATAATCCATCCAGCGTTGGAGCGCAACAACAGCATCTATGCGTGGGTTTGGATGTTTGTTTATAATAACCTTAACCGTCTCCCCTCCAGATGTTTTTGTTTGTACTTGTGTCTGGACTAACTCGTCTTTAAATATCGTTGTCTCTCTTCTCATTCTTTCCAGCTCTTCTGGCCTTAAAGCACAAAAAATCATTGTCAGGATGAGGGCTCTCCTCTGGAAGATTTGTGGGTCCATCATATCGTGGGTGGATTCAGCCCATTTAGTGATAATTGTGAGATCCCACATCGTCTTGTATCGCTTGCCCTTTCTCGGCTTCTTACCCACATAAGTTTTTAAAAATATTTCTATGTCTTTCACATTCATCTTAGTCTCTCTGAATAGATTAATAGAGTCCAGTTCTTTCTGAACTGTCTGATAAATCAGTCCATTTGAGAAGTTTGTATTTGAAAGCGTTTCAATTAATTCTGGCGTTATCCATTTGGCATCATTCTCATTGAGGGGTCTGTTTCATCTATTCTTTCTATGTCCAAAAATTGTTTATATTTGCGCAGCGCTCTACACGTATCTCTTTCACTCTTTTGATTTCTAAGTATTGCTTCTGCTATATCTCTTGCTCCAACATATTCTCCAAATGTTAAGAAAAAGTCCCTTCTTGGTGTATTTTTCTCTCTAGTATAACGCTTATTACATCTCCTAAGTGTATTTTCCAGCCTTCCTTTCTCATCTTCGCTCCCGGTATCATGCTCTCCTGAAAGGTCCCCAGGGCCTTTGTCGAATGCACAGGCTGCAGTGGCGGGGTCCAGGTTTGCCCCCTCCAGGCTGGAAGAATCAGAATCGTTTGTTCCCTCTAAGCTTCGTTCATCTTCTCTTTCAACACCCGTCCAATATTTCTCAGGAACGGATGGACTAGCACTATGTCGTCTTCTGGTGTTTTTCTCTCTCCTCCTTCTCACGGAGGATAGTCTCCAAGTACTGCCGCAGGGCACCGGCGCAATCTGTTTTAAAATTGAATCTGGTATTCTCGGTGCGATTGTTTGTACTATCTCTGCGACTTTCTTCCTTCTCAGTGCATAGTCCGGCTATCTCTCCATCCGGCTGAGTGCATCTGCTTCCGTGTTCTTCTCTCCCGGAAGATGTTCCATTTGTATCGTAATGTCCAGGCTGTTCAGTTTCTTCTCCAATGCCCTCAGTGCTGGAATGAGCGATGGAACTTCCCTCTTCTTCTGTATCGTCCATCTCGTGGACATGTTGTCTGTCTTCAGCCGAATCTGATCTTCCTTCTGTTGTTGCAGCCATGCTCCCATTCTCTCCAATGTCCTCAACACTGTTCTGGACTCCTTCTCGTTTATCGCTAACGCACTCTCCCGGGGTGTCCAACTTCCGTGGACATAATTCTTCTCCTCTTTGTTCTCCCTCGGTATTGTTAACACTGCACACCATCCCAGCTCTAACGCGTCTTTTATTAACTCTGCTGGTCTTGCTCTCTTCCTCAGACTCCTTTGTCTGTTCTCTTGCAGGGTTTTTCTCCAATGTGTTAATTCTCCCAGAATCATTGGGTTGACTTTTACCGTTCCCTTCCAGCCCCCGCAGGCTATCGCCTGCCTCAGCACGTATTGCATGCGCTTCATCTGCAAGCTTGCTGGTGTGCGTTGCAGTCTCACAAAATTCAGCCTCCCGAGGAGTGCTGCTAAGTCTCTCGTCTTTTGTCTCCTCCTCTCCTTTACATGTGCTATCCATTTTCGCACATCCTCCTTCAGCAGAACTGTCTTTCTCTCTTGGAGCGTCACTTCTATCTTCTCTGAATTCCACAGCCATCCCAGAAACTCCCCACTCCTTGTGGGTTCTAATTTCAGCTTCTCCTCCGACAGTATCCACACCAGATTTCTCTGGAACTGGGCTATCTCCTGTGAGATCGATCTCAATGCATCCCTGTCTGGGTGCATGAGGAGAATGTCGTCCAGATACATTACTAGCTTCACTTTCCACTGTCCTCTGATGAACGAGGCTACTCGTCTCATTATCTTCGTGAATACTCTGGGTGCGTCCTTTGCTCCAAATGGCATCCCTACGTAAGCGTAACATTGACTTTGAAAGCTGAAGCACAGATAGGGACTGAATTGCTCGTCCACTTTGAAATGTTGATAAGCACTCGATATGTCCGGAGTGGTCATCCAATCATTCTCTTCCAGGAGTTCCACCACTGTTTCCTGGGAATCCATCTTGAAGTGCTTTCCCTGTTCTTCCTCGTTTAATGCCATGCAATCCAAGATCTTTTTCCTCTTTCCGTTCTTCTTTAGAAACATGAATGTTGGGTTGAACCACTTCACCTCAGACTCTGGCGCTAGCTTCACAACTCCGTCCTTCAATTCCTCCTCCAAGAGGGATAAATAATTGTTTGTCATCTCCGTTGTTCCCCGAAATTCTTGTCTGTGTTTTCTTTTTCGAGTGAGATTGGAGCCTAGGAACTCATCCATCGTGCTCTCACACCACGGCTCACTAACTTGACTCCCACAATCTTCTTCCACTCGTTCAGCCTATTCACTAGTCTCCGAAACAGTGGTTCCCTCAGTGGTCCAATTGCTACACGCCTCCTCACTTCTGGCGTCCTGATGCCATTCTGGATCTGCGTGTTCTCTTCTCCTTTGTGATTATCAACAATGGTTCTCTTTAACTCCCCCTTCTGATTGTACCCAATCGGGAATCTGATAGCAGTCTTAGAAGCTTTCGAACTCCTCTCCCGGTTCTCTTCTCGAAAAAAATCTCGCTCCTCTGTTTCATCACTCGGGGATATGCGGAGTCTTCTTCTGTGTTCTCTCTCCATGTTTCCGTCTCGTGGTCTCTCGGGATTTCTTGATCTTTCATCTTCTCTCGATCGGATGGACTCAGTGCCTCTTCGCTGTTCTCGCGGCGAAGCGCAGCTCTCTCTTCTTTCTCTGTCTCGCAGCAAAGCGCGACCACCTTCCCCCTCACTTCTTCTAGGCCCATTGGCTCGATCCAGAAGCTGTGCCTATTGCAAGTCCTCCCTGTATACTCGGGGAAGCTGGGGGGAGGGGAACTGTGATCTAGGCCACTCTCCCAGCTGATGCTGGGGCATGCTGTGGTAGGACTTGTGTTGATCTCCTTCTTTCCTTGAAATTCGTGAAGCTCCCATCGAAGCCATGCTTTTGGAGTTTCCTGTAGGCGAAGCCTTGAGCGTTCCTGCCTGTGCTGTTCCTCCTTAAGCGTCCACTCCTGGAGGGGACAAAGCCGAAGGCTGTGAGAGAAGCGGGGAATGCTCCGTACACTGGAACATCCCACTCTGGACGAAAAAGCTAGTGCTCTCCACCAACCTCCTCAGGCTCTCTGGGACGTCCTTGGACGTTCCATCTTCAAGGAAGCACTTCACATTCTCTCAGTTTGACTGGGGTTTAACTATTCGTTGATTAATCCGGCTGATACAGTCTGCAATCAGGGCATATGAGCAGAAAAGTCCCCTCAGTCGCTCCTTCTCTTCTTCATCCAAGTGCGTCTTCCTCAATTCTCTTGTTGCAAGGGCTGCAAATCGCCTTGGGAGCTTCAAACCCTGATTCCAGTGCGGGTTGAAGCAACTCGATGACCCGGGCGGCTTCTGGAGAATCCTTTCTTCCTTCAGCAGTGACCTTCGTCACCGCAAAGGCGTTCCAACTCGCATCAGTGTGTCTGGTGAAGAAGTTCTTTTCCGTTTCTGGAATAAACGTGTTTAAGATATCATCGTTTATAATAATCGATCCGACTTTACAGAATTCCATGAACTTCTTCAGCTCACCTGCCTGTCTCCTGGGCGTCAGCCATTCGTCTGTGAAAATTCACAAAAAGTCTTTTGATCTTTCCTGCTCTTCTTCCCGCTTTCCTGTTCTTCCGGAATCGCTCTCGCTGCTTTCCTCTTCGTCCCATCCCTTCATCTGATTACGTCCGCGACTGCCCCTCAATCGCTGTCTGTGTCTCTTCTTTGCGATCATCTCTGTATAACTAGTTTCTGACTCAGATTCGCTTGATCTCGACTGAGATCTTCTTCTTGGCCGTTCCCTCTTCATCTTTCTCGTTGGTATTATTCCTTCTGCTCCGGAGTGACTTAGTCCTCCTCTGTTCCTCGACACTTCATCAATCCAATTTTCAACTCTCTTGAGCCTTCAAACAAGATCAACGGTCTTCTCTTCGCTGTCACTGTCTGCCAAACGAACGGGATTTAGCGTCATCTCAACTGCGAACAATGTTCTGAACTAGAAGTTAATTCGATAGCGAAGTTTGATCTTAAACCACACATATTTTATGATCAAGACTCATTATTGAGGAGCAAACATGCTCCTTGCGTTCATAGATTCGCTTTATTGCGAATTTCTGAGAGTTTATCCCACAAATTCAATTTTTCTGGAGTTTCAAATAAATTATTAAGTTTTCATCATTTCAAACATTGAATAATCTCTTTTAATACTTCATCCTTTTAATTTTTTGTCCTTTTCTTAATGAAAGTTTTGGTCTTTTAATGCTTCAAAGAAAAAATTGTTTTTGTTCTGAATATTTCTCAAAAAGAATGAGGTTTTTCTATTTCTTCTTCTTTCAAAGAAAAACACAGAAAAAGAAAATTCAAATGTGTTGAAATCTTCACAGATATAATTATTACGGAATGAATTCAAAAGAAAATAAAAATTGAAGTGGTTTCAGATGAATCAAAAAGGGGTAAGATTGAATTATGAGATGTTTGAGTTACATGAATACAAAAGTTGTGAATGAAAAGAAGAGGAATTAAAGGGCAACGACAACAAATGGCTGCCGGAAAAAAAGTTGAGAAAAAGAAGGAAAAAACTCTTTTTCAAGTTATTTCAAAGACATTTGAAAAACAAAATAAAAATCTCATGGAATAATTGTCAAAAAAACAAAGATTGATTTTTGGATTATGTTTTGGATAATTATCCAAATCAGGTTTTCAGTGAAGCAACGATCCAATTGCAAATTCACTTCATGAAAAGCTCAAAAAAAAACAAGATTGAAGAGGAATTTCTGCTTCCTTTTCAATCTGGGTTTCACTCTTAATACTTGGTTGAACATTTCTTTTTTTTCAAATAGAAAATGGTTTGCTCGATTATTCGTCGGTTTTCACTTCAACTTTGATATTAGTCATTTCTCGGCTCATTCAGTTGGGAGTGTTTTAGCTGCTGATAAACATTATTTCTGAGGAGGTCAAAGATCCTGATTGCTCCTCTTTTGATTTTTCTCGAGATCCTTCTTGGTAGGTGACTGCATCAGACACTGTGAGAATCACGGCTCCAGCTGGGAATTTCTGGATGAATTCTCGTTTCAAATCACTCAGTGTTGGCCTTGCACTCTGTTTCTCACTCACCATCAATTTTATTAACTCACAAAAAGAAGAGATACCAATTGCGGCCATATCTGTCCTCTCTCCATTCACTATCTTCTGCCCAGCCACCTCTGCTTCATAATCACCAAACGGGATCTGGAGTGTCAGACACTCCCACAGCATCATCCCAATCGAGAATGAAACCGACTCTTTTGTTGCATCCATATTTTTGTTGATCAGCAGCTCTGGTGCCTTCCACCTCAAACACTCTTTTTTGAAAAGTCCTTCATCCTCAAATACTAATGAGGGCAGAGAATCTTCATCGTCATCATCACTGGCAGAAGTTGCAACAGTCGATGATGAGACGGACGATGAATCAGAATCATCAGACAATAAGTCTGAATGCATGACAATGCAGATGACCATATGCTCAGAGAACAGCACAATGTGCGGACTCAGATTGACCAGTGAAGATAATCCGTTTTCCATTTCGTCAAACGAGTGGAGTGCAAGATTGGCCACCCAGAACAGGATCTGAGCAGCTGTCTGCTCCCTCTCCTGTAAAGTGCCAATTGCCATCTCCTTTGTTTTATTCCTTCCATGCAGCAGCATGAACAGCGAATCCCTCAAATCCACAATCAACTTCTCATGAGGAGACGAGCAGGCCATTGCATCCACCAGATTCGACATTGATGAGGTGGTTGGGCACAGATCCTCCCCTCTTACAAAAGTGGAATCTGAGTCAGTTGTTGAGGTGGATGAAATGGATGGAGAAGGTGTTCGCTTTCTTGTCTCTTCTTCTTCCTCCTTCTCATCCACCTTCTCCAGCGTCCACTCAGGGATCTTGTCTGAATCTCTTCCCAGAATATATTCTGTTGAGCCACTCTCAGATAGAAGATGTTCTGACGACTCTGAATGTCCCAAGCTTTTCGCATACACCCTCTTCTTAATCTTCTCCTCATTCTTCTTCTCTGCCTCTCTTTCGGCTCTCCTCCACTGCTCCTCAGGAGACATCTCCATTGTTGTCATCTCAATCAGCTTTGGATCTTTTCTCACAGTATCATTCACAATCTCTCTCAGATCCTTCGCTTCATTCTTTGCCTTTCTCCATCTGACTGCAAGAATAACAGAAACGATAAGAACAATCAAAAACAGAACAACAAATATTACTGCAATTATAAGAGCCCATGATGATTTTCCTTCTTTTCCTCCCTCAGAAATCCTTTCATCTCCATTCACCTTGGATTCACTTCTGTTCTTCAGAATCTGTGGAGAAGTCTCTGCCAATGGCTTACCAAACAAAATCATCACTAAAATCTCTGTTTCATCTTCGATGGTTGAAATATTTGCTGATGGGATTGTTCCAATCACTTCCGCTTCTGAAACAAAACTGTCTTCCTCAAAGGGATATGTCTCAACCAACTCCACATCTCCTGTTTTATACACAACTCTGAATGACAAATCGCAGGGCACAAAAAGAGATCCCTTGAATTTCACAACAACATTGCTGCCATTTTCATTCACTGAAACATCTTCCAATTTGGGAATGAAAAATGGAGATGACCTTTCTCCTGCTATCCCTCTCAAATCACATCTATCATTCAAAATCCAAAGTGAAGAATAATCCTTCACTCCATCTCCCCCTTTCAAGCTGGAAATGGTCAGTGATGCAGAATCTGAACAAATGATGTTTCGACGAAGAGAGGGATATTTTTCAATGAAAGGATTGTTGTTCAAAAACTCTCCTTTCTCAACCGTCACATCGCCTGCAGACACTGACAATCCACCTGATGAAGCATTCAATATTGTAATATATTTCATCACCAGTGAAGAATTCGCTGAATGGACAAGCGATCCATTCCATTCACATATTTCTCCGAAATCGTTGTTTCTTTCACTTCCCCATTCTTTCGCAAGAATTCCTTCAACTTCACACATGTGCATCGAAACATCTGCCGCATCGCGCACTTCTATAACGCTTCCTTTGCTTGACAGAGAATTACAGTCTGAACAGGAACAATTGGAAAGAACAATTTGAACAGAAGTTGAAGAAGAAGAAAAAACAGAAGCTCCTTCTGAGTTCCTCGAACAGTTGTTGAATGAGGAACTTCCAATTGAAATAGAACTTGAAGAAGAATCATTTATCGCAATTACGCAACCTTCAGACAATTTCACTCCATCTGCAGATACTCCATTCAATACAGCACTTCCATATTGTCCAATCTCAAATACATCTGTTGTTAATTCAATCTTTTCCAGTTTCATATTTGTGATTGAAACCTCATCTCCATTCAGAAGAAAATAAGGTTTCTTGAGCGAAAGCATTGATATTGAGCAGTTGTCAACATGAAGAATCCCTTTTGAAACGCTCAGCAAGGTTGAGTTGAGATCAAGAGGTTGATTGTTGTTTGACTCTCCAACAGAAGAGAAGTCAACAAATAAAAGAGAAAGCTGGCCACTGAATTCATGAATGAGAGAATTGCCTGAATATGAAAATGACTGGTCAAAGTTGAATTTCACACTTTCAATCCGAACTTTCTCTGATGTTTTGAGAAGACTTCCATTTTTGCCAGCAATTGTTGAGTTCATATGCACCAAAGCGGATGAAGGAAATTCCAGCGAGCGGATGATCACATTCAAAGCATTGCTTTCTCCATTGATGATTGTTTCCTCCGACATCAAAAGCTGCGAATAAGATGATGGAATGATGTGTTGAACTCCTTCATTCATTGACTCACAAGGCTTACTGAACTCTCCACATTGCTTGCTATCTGCGTGATTATCCGCGATAGCTGAGACAAATATCGTCTCGCTCTGATATTTCCCGACTCTCAGAAGAAGATCTTCTTCTCCCACAAATGAGTCTGTTGTGCAGCCCCATATCGCCAGCTCTTTCACATATGGTGTTCTAAAATCCAAAAGGAATTGTTCATCAACTATTTGTGTTTCAATTGAATGGCATCGAACATACACATCCCTTCCCCTCAATGCAGAGTTATCTCTGAACGTGATGTTGGATAACACAAAATTCAGAGGCTGCTCAGCTGCTGAGATGCATTCCAGAAACAGCCACCCGCCTCTTCCTGTGCTCGAGCAGAAGCACTCAGAAATCGTGCAAAATGAGCAGTCAAACATTCCTCCCTCATTCAACGCACAAAATATTCCACCTCCCTTTCTACACCTCGTTCCACCACACTTCTTCATCGTTGTGTTTCGAATCACCATTTTCAATGGCTCATCAATATCCTCATCTCGGATGATCGGAATATCATCTGTTGCGTTTTGTGTAACTTCTTCGAATGAACTGCACTCAATTACAATATCTTGTTCAGCTTCATTTTTTCCTCTCCCTGAGCTCTTTGCAACGCACAATCCACTTGCTCCTTCAAGCTCAATATTCTTCATCGTTAGATTTTTCATATTCAAAATAGTTGTTGAATGAACGGAAATAATATCTTGTGAAAAGCTAAGTGATTGAATTGCCACAAATTCAAACACAACTGTGCCTTCATCTGCCTCGATCAACCCAAAGTTAATCATTTCTTCTTCTCTGCTTTCCTCATTTTTGCTGAATGAGCAGTCTTTCAGAGTCAATAGTCCTTCACTTGATCCAACATGCATCAAATAGTTGACTCCACCTGTAAATGATGATGGAACAACAAAGTCAATTAGCTCGAAATCGGTAATTCCAGAAATCTTCATTGCTGCTTCTTCTGCTCCTTCAAGCGATGAGAGACACTCCAAAAAGCACATTTCTTCATCATCTGATTTTACTGAAATTCTACTGAGATCAACACATTTTTTAAGAATTCCTTTTCCAATTATGTTGATATTTCTTTCATTTCCTTCAGGGAATCGATCCAATGAATAATCGATTGACAGGCATGGATAATCTGAAAGACCACAAATGCACACATCTTTTCCATCATTTCTGATAAATACCTCTGATCCAAGTGTGAACCAGAAATACACCATTGGAATAGCATTCGTTGTGTCATTCCCATCAAAGCCTCTCATGGAATTTAATGAAATATCATCCAGATTCTCTGATACAAATGGAAGAGAGGTGTTTGTGATGCTCTTTGTCAAGTTGGATGATTCAACAAACAAGTCATTTCCATATTTCGCAATATTTGGCTTATCTGCATCAAAAATTGGTGATGAGATAACAAACGAAGAATCATCATCAATCAACTTCAGCGCCATCCCTCCTCCAAATCCGATCTTCTCTTCATCAGCTGGTGCTGAACATCCTGTGAATGTGCATGAAATAATATCCAAATGTGTATTCCCTTTCAACTGAGCATATATTGCGCCTCCTCCGCTTTCATCAGAAAACACTGAGCATCTATCAAAATCACACTCTTCAATATTTATTTCTCCATTTGAATTTTCATCGTTGCTATTATCAATACTCACACAGCCTCCACTTCCAGCTGCTCTTTCCATTTCTGAAAAAGTGCAGTTCGTCATGTTCAACCATTTGATGCTCATTGACTCGGTCTTTGTGCTGCTTCCACACAATGAGATCAATGGATTTCCATTCAAATCAATCGATGAAGCGGAAAACGTATCAATAGCCGAGGTTCCAGACTCAACAGATAAGAACAGAAATGTCAATTCAGATGAATGATCTTGAAGGGAAAGAGAACAATGAGACAATGTCAGTTGTGAAGAAGATGATATGAAAGTTGAGTGAAGAGAAAACGAAGAAGGAAGAGAGAAGATGAGCTTTGATAATTCTGTTTCAACATTTGCTGTTATCATCGCTGAATTGATTGTTGAACTTGCATCGGAGACTGTCCAGCCACTTTGATCACTATTTCCTCTGATTTCATGTTTTTGTTCTTCAAATGCCAATTCATCACTCATCATAATCATTCCACTCACAGTCACTTTCTTTGTTTCTGTTTGACGTTTGATGGAGTGCTTCATTGTCAAACAAGGGAATTCAACAATTCCACAATGAGAATGATCATATGCCTTTGTATTGCTCACAAAGATTTCTTCTGGGGTGGAAAAGAGATAGATACACAGAGGGATAGCCAAACTATTGTTTCCCTTGTCGTATCCTCTCACCTTGTCAAAAGAATCCAATGAGGCTGTGATACAAGAGATCTTTTGTGACTTTGTCGTTTCTTCCAGATTCGGAGAAAAAACAAAGATATCTTTTCCCCACTTAGCTGCGTTTGTTCCGAATGAAGAAGAGATCAGAAAATTGGGATTTTCGTTCAATAACCGAAGAAGGATTCCTCCCCCAAATCCATATGTTGCAGAGCAATAGCACCCGTCAAAAGATCCACCTTTCACTTTCACTTCATTTTCACTCCCAACACATAGCATCATTGATCCTCCATCAGTAGATGTTGTGCTTCCACATCCCAAAAATGAACAAGAATCAAGATTCATGTTAACCTTGTCATTGGAAAATGACATCACAGACGCTCCGCTTGTTGTTCTCTCAATCCCATCAAAGGCACACTCTGAAAGTGCCAATGAAATCTCATTTGTTGAAGAAAGCGAAAACAGTGAATTTGTGGAAATCGTCTTTGCCCAGTTCACATGTTCCATCTGAAACATCCCATTCTGCACATTTATCAGTTCTGTCGAAAATGCTGTTTCTATTGATTGTCCGCTCCCAAAAGATATGTTCAGTCTGCTGATGCTCATTCCTCCTGCTCCACTTATCTCAAACAGCCTTGACCCACGGTTATTCGGATGTGACGAGTCATGCACAACAACAAAGTCTCTGGCAGTCAATGTGCCTGTCGAGACCGAAAATAGAGACAGCCCAGATGCTTCAAATTCTGTGTGGATTGCTGTGCTCATATTGCTTTGGCCATAAACAGTAAAAGCGTTGATACCACATTCAAAACTATTCGTTTCGATTATCGTTCCTGAAGACACTTCCACATTGGGAACCAAGTCTGGAATGAGTTGTGTGAGGCAACGGCTGATCGTGCTGCATGGATAAGATTTATCCAGCCCACATGCATATGAATCCATGGCATTTGGCTGCTTTTGTGCTGATGAGACAAATCTCACTCTTCCAAAATCGTTTCGGAGCCATTCGCTTTTGTCAACAATCTCTAAATAATCCAAGCTTACTCTGTTTGATGCTTGTCTGGTAGAATAACAGGTGGAATCAATGTTGTTTTTCGATGAGCCTTGAAGTGCAATGTCGTATCCTCCTTGTTCGCAAGAATTATTGTGGAAAAAACAGTAGTAAAACAAAATTCCATCATTTTTCTCATTTATCCTTTGACAAGCTGCACCTCCTCCACTCTTGGAATAGCAATCACGAAACAAACAATTTGAAATAACAACCTTGTCAATGCAGTCCCAATGCTCAACAGCACCTCCAGTGGATGAGGTTGTATGATTCACTTTGCAGTTTATAAAGAATGAATTAACAATACATTGCTTTTGTTTTTTTGTCATCGTTGGACGAAGATCAATTGCTCCTCCATCATTTCCAGAGGAACAGTTTTGAAAAGAGCAATCATCGACAATTGGTTGAACACATATGCTCTCTTCCATAATTCCTCCTCCTCCTGCATTTGTTGTTGCTGCAGCAGAACATTGAACGAATACAGAATGAAGGACAATGCTTTCCGCAATATTCAAAGCATATATTCCACCACCTCTCGTTGAAGTGGCATTGCATCTTGTGAATGACGAATTTTCAACTTTCAGGATGGCATTTGAATTGTCGTGAACATAAAGAGCACCTCCTTGCGGTGCTGTGCAATCAGTCCATTCGCACAACGAAAATGATTGGCTATCAGTTATATTCATCTGTCCTTTTTTCTCAAGAGCATTCATTTCTCTTTTTCCAAAGTTTATTGATGTGTTTCTGCAGATGAATTCTTCTGGCGAAAATGATCCATCTGAGATCCCTCCTTCAAACACATTCACACATGAATAAATGAGGCAGCCCTCCATTCCACTTCGAATGCAAAAATGCTCCATTTTATTATCACTGCTTTTGTCAGATTTCACAGACATGTTCCTGAATACACAATTAGTGACCTTCTCACTTTTGCTCTTTCCAGACAACAGGAAACATTCTGAAGAGGAAACAGCCAGATCTGTCATGATGGAATTTCTCAAATCCATAGAATTCGAATCATCAGATGAAAATACGAGGCTGGATGAATAAATATTCTTTTGAGGGATCAAACTCATGTTTGAAAGGATGATTGACCCACTTTGCAAATGAAAAGGAGTTGTTGATTTTTGGAGTGAAATACACGATTCCATCACAACAATTGACTTATCTGTTATTTGCACACATGATGGAGAAGAATATTCAAATGCCAAATTTTTCAGTCCAACTGTAGAATTGTTGAATCCCAAAAATGCATTTATCACTGTAGATATTCCTGTCAGGCACTTTTTCACTCCTGGTGCATTTTGCTGTTCAAATGAAAGATTATCGTCTCCCTTTGATGGAAGTCGAGCATCACTTGCATTGCCTTGGCATGAAAAAGCATGATAATTAGAAATATCAATATTTGAGAGAATACCTTCGCTTTTCCATGTGGAACTTCCAGAAACACCTTGGATTTCAAACATGTTTGCAAGGAGCAAGCACGCCAAAAACCGCAAATGCATGTTCATTGTGTCAAGAGAACGCAATTTTGAGATTAATAATTAATGTTTTTTTGAAGGATCAAAATGGCCATAATTAATTATTTTTTCAATCCCTGATTGAAAAGAAAATAAATATTTGAGATTTCATTTTGATAATAATTCACAAAATATTTGATGAGGCCTTGGATTAATGCTGTTTCTTCATATATTCCGCTTCATGATCAGCATCTGGCAATATCTGAAACAAGATAATTAAAAAATATAATTGACATAAAATCAGAAGTTGAAAGAGAAAAGCATAAGTCCAATTGAAGCACTGAATGAGCACACCATTTAATCTCATTGAATCAAAGCCAAGGACATATTGAAAAAAGAAAATAGTTTTCACAAAAGTCCCACAAATCTGGCTAATGAATAAAAAATTAAGAAATACAAAATAATTCATCTCTTGATTCATTCAAATGATGAGCACTTCTTCACCCCATGCTCTGTTCTTCCCTGAAAACAAAAGATGAAAATCTTTGTGCAACAATTTGGTTTTTTGCAGAATGAAGGCCCATCAAACAATCCCTTTCTTCCTCTCTTCCTTTCCTCAATTTCTTCTTCTTCTCTCTCTTCTTTCCCTTCAGTTCCAATCTTCTCCCCACCTTTTTTGTTATTTTTTTCTTATTTATTTCTGCTTTTCCTCACTCAACCGACGCATCTTTGCTGAATTACACTTTGTTTTCTCTCCTTACTCTGTACCCTTCACTCAATCTTTCCGCTCTTAACGCTTCTTGTTCTTCCTCTTCATTCTCTTCTCAAGAAAACCTCAGATCAAGATGATGCCACTCGATTTTCAAACAGGCAGTTTGCCTTCACAAAATTCAGGTTGATTCACAATCAGAACAGAAACACCACATGTGAAACGCATCGGCTGGTACTGAATCGAAAACTGGCTTTCAAGGCATTCAAAGATGATGGTTGTATTTTTTTGTTAACCTCACTTCATGAGGTGAGTGAGGAGCATTTTCAGCTGGAGCTCAAAGCAAGCCAAATACATGTAAGTTATTCACAATGGACTTGGTCGCAGCGCATGGGGTCTGCTGTGTTTTGATGCAAGCACAGACATCTATTCCGCTCTTGGCAATCATTTTGCTTGGAATGGTCAAAGCGAGCTGGCTGATAAACGCTTCATCTCATCTTCTGTTCATCTGAGTGGCTGTACCACACTGGTTGAAATAACCAGTCATGCAAAAATTCAAGTGAAAGAACAATCATTTAACACAAATAAAAGAAATGTTTGCACAAACAAATACAATGCCTTTTCTTGATAATCGAATGATTTTTTTATCCAGAAAGGGACAAATGCTCAAGTCTAGAAATAATATCATGGAAAACGAAAATCAAACCCCTTGCAACCTTCTATGTGGAGAGGAATATAAACATCAATGCGAAAAACTGGGAAAAAATGCATTTTTTGTTTTCAACTCACAGGAAACATCTGAGCTTGATTCCAATTTGATTCTGAATATTCCATTCTTCCCACGCCATGTATCTGGCCTTATCGAAATCCCTTCTCTGTTCTCAACCAATCATTTTTCAAACATGTTTTATTGTTATCTTTAAATAAATTCTTGTTTCAGAGGCTGAGAATAAATGTGCAAATTCAATTGTGGCTTCAACGCTTCCTTGCTCACAAAACCGTGAAATATCTGTTTGGTCACCTTTCACATTTTATCAAGGGCATTCGAATGAATTTTTGTTTCATTTGGTTTTGATATTTTTTCACTCTTTGACGAAAGCCTGATCATCAGCCATACTGGATTGAGCGATTGAATGAAAACAATCAATTAAGCAATGAGATGAAGAAGTTTTGGTTGCTTATCAAAAAAATAGATATTGTGAAACCTTCTGCACTTTATCTGCCATTGTTTTGCGGATTGCCCGCTAGAATTCCTTTCTCTCTGACTGTTTTTCAGGCATTTGTAATTTTCCCCATTTTGTTTGAAGAATGGAAATTGTCTGATTATCCCCAAAGTTCTGCTGCAAAATCACTGTCATTTGTGATAATTTCCCATCAGTTTCAGTTTGAGAGCATTGAGTGATGACACATGGGAGTTCTTTTCATCACGAGTGTTTTCAATGTTTTCGAATTTGAATGTTTCACATGAAAGGAGCATATGTGGAATGAGTGAAGTAGTGTATGTATTTTTCATGATATTTTTATAGATTGATATTTTGATATTTTGATGATTATCGAATTTTTTTTCTGAAAAAAAACTTCATTCAGGGAGATTGCAAGCAGGCTTCAGGAGGAAAACATGTGATGATTTTTGGGGGTGGAACAACTTAGCTGGGGTGAGCAAGGCATCATCAGTGGAGTTTCAATTTTGACAATTCAGCTCATCATTGACTGAATTTTTGATAAACTCGGAAAATAAGTTTGAAGCTTCTTCGGGCTTTTTTCCAGAGCAGTTGGCAGCACCATCGGCTTTTTCAGCGATTTGTGTTTCAGCTGGAGCGAGCATTCTTCATTGAACTTTCAGTGTTGAATTTCCCAGTCATATTTGAAGCAATAAATTGCAGTTTCATTGTCTGGCAAGTTGGCAGCGGCCATTGCAGAGTTCCGAGTGAGTGAAGAAACTCACATAACAGGTGCTGTCGCTGCGAACAATTCCTCAGCAAAAAGTTGCCAATTCCAATTGTTTGCACCTCTTTCTGCACATTCGCATTTCATCAGAAAGACATTTATCCCAGTTCGTTCATTCGCAGCTGCCAATGACTGTTCTTTGTGAATCAACCTAAGCAAGCATTTTAGCTGAAACAGAAGAGCAGCATCAAGGAAATGAATGAAAGCGGGGCGAAATTAAATTTGAAGAACAGGAAGAGAAGATATTTGAGAAAACACAACTTTTTTGTTGAAGAAGCTGTGATGTGCTGTGTAATTGCAAATGGGGGAGAACAATGGAGGGAAAACCCAAAATAACCTGGAAGCATTGCGGATGCAGCCTTTCAGAAAGCCAGAAAATCAATCAGCAGTTGCTATTGACAGAAATGCTGATGTTGTCTGGGTGAAGAAAATGAGTGATTCACAACATTCACTTGCGTTGCAAAGTATTTTTTTTGGCAAATGGGTATGATACGACCAGTGAAAAATTCATATCATAACGATTTCTTTTTCATATTCCTACCAGATGAATCATAGTTCAATGAAGATATAGTCAATTTTTATCATCAATTTCTTCAAAGAAAGAAATTTATAATTTTTTCAATTTATGAATTGTGATAAAAAATTATCTTCGTATAAAAGCCCTAAAATTTTTATAAATGAAGTTAAAATGAAATTCCTTTTAGGGTTAACCCTAATTCATTGAATTCTCTTGTGAAAATTAGTTAATAGGGTTAATAATCCCTAACAGAAAATATGATTAAATAATATGATGGGCTTGATCAAAGATTTTCATATCTTTGAGATTTATTTCGTTGGTAGATAATTTAACTTTTGTAAAGAATTTTCAAACTGACCTTCATTGATGAGTTCGTAAAGCTCTATTTCAATACAGTTTTTGATATTTTCAAGAAAAAAATCATTACTGGCCGAATAATCCCCTTTTGTCTTTTTTTTTTATGGATGAGAGTCTGTCTTGTGAAGAATTGAAGGGATCAGATATATTGAAAGCGATGTCAGTTTTTTATTGCCTCAGCCAAAAAAAATATTCATGAGCAAAGGAACGAGCTGCATCAAAGAAGAAAATATAAGTCTTCATCACTGTTTTTTTTTAGAAAATTGAAAACCCTTTGTGTGTTTTGGGGAATATGAGATTCAATTTCATTCTAAGGAAAGTTAATTTTTAGAAAACGTACAAAGAATATGATTTTATTTAGGAGATGACAAGATTATGAAAAGGAAAAAACTGTAAAGTATTCGTGATAAATTCTGGTTGAATTGAATGTTTACAAGAAAACGGAATTATTTGTTTTTGAGCCTTTTTTTGAATTTTCCAATCTGTTTTTGTATTTGTGTTCTCAAGCAAAATTACAATTACCATCAACAGTTTCCTTTTTTCAATCATTTTCTGCTTTTTTTTTTTTTTTTTTTTTTTTTTTTTTTTTTTTTTTTTTTTTTTTTTTTTTTTTTTTTTCGAGAAAACTGTTCAAAATTTCTTCTCCATTCAATTTTCACTTGCAATTCATATTCAGTTCGTAGCACTTCAAGAATCATGTGAATTTAAATATTTCCGATTTATCAATCTCAAAAACAAAAAACTTGATGACTTCTTAATGGGAGTCATCTCTTGACTACCAAATCTCTTCCATTTATCTCAACTTGTTTTCATTGCCTGTGTAACAAAAAAATTGCTTGCTTGTCTGAAATTTTTGTCAAATTGAAAATAACACAAAAACATCAAATGTCGTTCACAATTTCACGAAGGAAAAAAGAAACATACTAATTACTTCTTAGCTTTTACTTGACAATAAACAGAGAAAGAAAAACCATTGTGAATTCTAAAGATTCTCTGAATAACATCAGGAATAATAATCTTTTGTATAATTTGAACGAACCAACAATTAAACAAATTGAGTTTATGTTTGGCAAGTTCTAATGAATCTTGCCCAAATTTGTATTGTTTTTCATTGTTGAAAAAGAGTCTAATAAAAGAAAAAAGAAAGACAAGAAAGTAAAACTAATAAAATTATAACATTTCTCATCTTTCGAAAAGATGATTCAAGAAAAAATATGAATAAAGCGGAAAAGTTGAATTTTTTTTATTTTTCATTTTTCCCACAAAATAAGATTTTCCTGTTATATTCTTCTGATTTTCTCAATCCATGCAAATTCTTCTCTGAAACAGATGTCTGTCTCCTTCTTCGCTTCGACTGTCCAAACACGAAGAGAAGACAGAAGATGCATTGGCAGAGGATGAACAGTCTTCATCATCATTTTCATCAGCAACTGCGATTGATTCTTTTGAAGCATCTGCACCAATCACATCACAAACTTCTTTTGTTGCATTGCAAAACATCGAGAGCTGTCTACTGATTGAAGCGCTTGAAACAAGTTGCTTCCATGCTCTGTGCTGATTTCCATATCAGCTGCTGCTGCTTCTGTTGCCTCGCGCACCGCTGAAGCTGAAGCGCTGGTTGTTGTCACTCAATGTGCTATCCTGTGAACAATGCGGTGCTTTCAGCGATTCTTTCAGTTCCTCTGGCAGAGCATCTTCCTTCGCTTGCTTCATTGGCTGACACCAAATCGATTAAAAAAAAATAAGCTAATCTTGACAGTGTCTGATGTGAGTGTGTTCCCATCTGCCAATCATCTGCTTCGTCTGTCGCATTCGCCATCACCATTCATTCAGCTGAAGTGGCAGCGGCAGCAGTCGAGGCGTGTGTGGTTATGAAGCTATTCAAAAAGGATATCAAAATGTTTTGTTTTGTGAACTGTTGGGAATGTTGTGGAATGAGCTGAGCGAGATGGGAATAAGGATTAACGAAGAGGTTCTTTCACAAAAGCGATTAAACTTGTTGTGTTGGATGAAAGAAGAAGAAGAAGAAGAGGAAGAGGAAGAGGAAGAGGAAGAGGAAGAGGAAGAGGAAGATGAAGATGAAGAAGATGTAATATTAGAAGAAGAAGAAGACGAAGAGGAAGGAGTAGCAAATGAAGAATTAACGCCAAAATTTGGGGAGGAGGAGGAAGAAGTGGACAAAGGAAGAGGAATAGAGAGAGGGTTATCAGAAGAACCAGATGCAGATGAGGCAGTAGATAGAGCATTCATTGAAGATACATTCATTTGGGTGGAATCAGATGAAAGAGAAGAAGAAGAAGAAGGATTAAAAGAAGAAGAAGAAATGGAAGAAGAAGGATTATTAGAGGAGGAGGAAGAAGATGAGGAGGAAGAAGAGGAAGAAGAAGAAATAGAAGAAGAAGAAGAAGAACAAGAAGAATGACGCTTGTCTAAGTTCTGTCTGTTGAATGGAGGAATCACAAGAGTCAGAGGAGGACGAGGCTTTCGAATAGGTTTTGTTGAAGAAGAAGAAGAAGATTGAGAAGAATGAGGAGGAAGAAGAAGAGAAGGAGGAGGAGGAGGAGGAGGAGGAGGAGGAGGAGGAGGAGGAGGAGGAGGAGGAGGAGGAGGAGGAGGAGGAGGGAGGAGGAGGAGGAGGAGGAGGAGGAGGAGGAGGAGGAGGAGGAGGGAGGAGGAGGAGGAGGAGGAGGAGGAGGAGGAGGAGGAGGAGGAGGAGGAGGAGGAGGAGGAGGAGGAGGAGAAGAAGAAGAAGAAGAAGAAGAAGAAGAAGAAGAAGAAGAATTTCTTTGAAATCCTGCTATTTGCTTAGTATCTTCTTCATTTCCTCTTCCTCTTCCTTCGTTTTCTTCTTCTTCTTTGATCACCTTCGGAACAGGAATATTCTTCAAAACTTCCTTTGGAAGAGAAAAAATTCGTGTTGGAAGACGAAATTGGCGAGAAGAAGAAGGAGAAAGAGAAAGAGAAGAAGAAGAAGGAAAAGAAGAAGAAAAATGAATTGGAATTGACCTTATTTATGAAAAAGACTCTTTTCAGCTTGTTATCAATTTCCTCCTTTCTTCTTCTTCGTCTTCTTCGCCTTCCTCGCCTTCCTCCTCCTTTTCTTCTTCCCCTTCTTCCCCTTCTTCTGTTTCCTTTCGTTCTCTGATTGAACAAATGCAATTTCTGAAAAGTCAGAAATAGAAAAAGCTCTTTTGATTTAAACGAATAAGAAGTAATCTGAAATATCTAATGATATATCACCATAATAATAATAGTAAATAATTACAAAAATTTCATGAAAGCTTGGGATAATATCAGCATATCCTTCTTCTTCCATCCTTTTGATTATCATAATTTTTGTTGCTTTTCGTTCCTCTTCCTCCATTTCATTTTTCTTCTTTTTATTCAATATCGTTAAAATTCTCCTTAAGAACTGCAAATGATACAACATTCTATAATCTTCCAAAGTATATTGCTGAATCTCCTCCAAAATAGCATCAACAGCTCCTCCTTTCAGCAAGTAATTAATTTTCACAGCTTCTGTTTCTGCTGCGCCTTTTAATAAGCTAATGCTCCAGACGCAAAATATTCTGTTGATAATCCTTGATGCTCGAAGCACTTTCACAATGCTGCTGATAAGTCCAGTAAGTTCTTCATTCTGCAATTTGCTTTTGTTAAAATAATAATCCAATGTTTGGATCCATCTCTTTATGATTTTTTCTTCTATCGTTTCTTTATCTCTTAACTCTCCTTTTTTTTTCTTCCAATAAAGAATTCTTGTAAGCTCTTCCAGTTCTCTTGTTGCCTCTCCCACAAAATGCAGCTCATTCACAATAACACCTTCCAAGCTTATATCGTTGTAAAATCTGAAAATCAAAAACTGCCAAGCAGACTGATAGGCAAGTCGCGACAGATTGAGATGTGACTGGCGATATTCAATGATTTCTTTGATTTCGTTCAAGAAAATTTCTTTTTTAATTTTCTAATCAAAAAACAAGAAAAAAAAGCAAAAATATCAAAAATGAAATCGAAAAACTCACACAATTAATCCTGTATTATTCAAAGCCAGTAAAGCCATTTCCCTTTCTTTTTGAGCTTCCTCGTTTTCCTCTTTGTTCAATGCAACTTTCAGAAGGCAACACACGCAAATTGAAAGTAATTCTGAAAATTTTCCTTCTCTTAGCAAAAGACAGCATTCACAAAGATCTGCCAGTAACTTTTCGTTCTTTTCTTCATTTTTCTCATCTTCATCAACAATCATCTTCTCAAATCTTCCACATAACAAGGAATCATAAAAATCACAACTCCACAAGTTTAAAAGAACTTTACAATATCCAACATGCTTTAACAACAAAATTGCACAATCCAATGACAATATCTTTTCTTCAATCATTTTAGATATTTTATTGAAAATTCTTGTTGCGAAAAACGATTTGTGTTCTTCTTCATTCATTTCTTCCATCAATCCATTCATTTCAAGGATTTTCAGTCTTTGCTCATCCTCATTGCAATGCACCAGATCAGAAAGCAAATCTGAAAAAATAAAGTTGAAAAATCACAATTAACAGTGCGCAAATACAACAATGAACACAAGCCATAAATTCTTTCGGTTCCACTCGTTGACTGCATTTTTGAAAATATGTTGAAAGCGGAAAACAACAATATTATTATCATTGACGTTGAAAGTCCACACGTTTGGATTGAAATAATTGGAGAATAGGTCAAACTCAACAAGAATCATATAAAGTATCCGCTTTCACACCATCGGTTTTTGCATTTCCATTGGCAAGTATTTGCAGAAAACGTGATGTTTTGTCTTTTTTCTTTATGAGTTATGGATGAAATGATCAAATCATTTTCTTTGAACTGGAATATCAACCTGCAAAATGAGAGACAGATGAGCGAATTTATCATGCAAAATGGGATTTGTTCTATCTGATGTTTGCACGAATCGCTGGAAAAACAATATTGATTTCTGTCAGATAATTTTTGGTAAATAGATGAAACGGTAACAACAACAATAACATGAGTATATGAAAATATCAGCATGTGTGTATTTTCCTTAGTTCTATTCACTTTGAAGGTGCTTCTATCAGTATCCTTTTCAGAGCTCAGGAATGTGAATTATTTGATGAACAGAAAATATGTTCTTTTCTGTGTTGAATATGGGATTCGAGAAGTTTATATCTCGGGAAAGTGCACAACAAAAAAAGAATGGAATAATATCAATTAGATTAATATTGAAAAAATCGACAGTATTGAAAAGAAAACATGGATTTCTCTTTAATTAGATGGTACAGAAATCGGAGAAATTGAATGTGAAAAGACTTTTGGAAATGACATTTTGTGAATAAGATGATGAAACACTTGAAAACAGAAAAAATAATGAAATTAAATCGGAGGAAAACGAGCATTGTTAAGGGAATGAAATATAGAAAATTGCTTATAAAAATGATTAAAGGGTTTGTCGTTGTTGTTATTTTTATGTAGTGATTATTATTTTTCATTTTTGCTGTTGAAAGAGTGATGGGTTAGATGGCTTTGGAGAAGAAGAAACGCAGAGAAGAAAAAACAAAGTCAGACAGGTGAAATGCGAGGTATTACGAAGATGCCTGTCATTGGACTTTGACAAAAAGATCCTTTTTTGAGGAAAGAAGATTTTTTGAGAAAGAGGAGAAGTTAAAGAAGAAGAGATGGAATGAAAAAGAGATTGACGCGTGCTTTGTATTTATTGTTGGAGAGAGAGAAAGAATCAAATTGAAATTGTTATGAATTTCAAAGGATATTATTTGCCAGAAGACAAAATCCTGAAGAAGAGAATAGCAATGAATATCATCTTTGATATTTATTTTCTCTCATCTCTCAATTTTCAACCTTCAATCATCCCATTCGATTCTTTCATCATTATCTTTTTCTTCTTCTGCTTCAAATGAATCGACGTCTTGCTACTCAGCATCTCTTTCTTTATCTTTATTCACTTCATCTGTTGTGAATTCTTCATCAATTGCATCAGCCTCAGAGATTAAGAGAAAAATGAAATGGAAACGACGAAACTTGCTTGAAGGATATTTTATACAGAAATTGAAAATGCAGTTTATTTCGAAAGGGAAATGAAGGCAGGCAAGAAAACACGCCCAAAACCAGAGAAGATGTTTTTCGTCGTGAACAAGAGCTTGGAAGAATTCAGATTTTGAGATCGGAATGGCATTCATTAAATGGAATCTTTCTGATACCTCGTGGCTTCTATGGGATTTTTGTTTAAACCAACAGAATAAACAAATAACAGCAACTTCAGCATTTTCCATTTCTGAGCTGATCTTTTTATTTGCAACTCATTTAATTCATTTGACGCTTGACCAGAACGATATTTCATTCATAATTTGCATAACTTCTTCTTCTTCCCATTTCAACTTCTCACCTGAAGAAACACTGTTCCATCTATTCCCATTGCTCGAGAACTGTGAGCTTTTGCGACTGATTAGCCTTTCTGATCCGAATGTGGATGTTGTGTTTGTGTCTCCGGTGGAGCTGCTGGTAGACGTGATGGTGTATCTGAAAAAGCTTCTTGTGGCAGGGGCAGCGCAGCAGTCGTCTCTTCGCTCAGCACCTTCGTCTTCCTCGTCTTCTTCAACTGGAGCAGCATGCCGATCAACTTCATTATTCAGGAGGCGTAGAAGCGAAGAGAAGAAGGCAGCAGGAGATGATCAGCCATCATCTTCATCAGCGCCTGCGATTGACCCTTCGAATGCGTCGGCTGTGGCTGCGTCATACACGTCGGTAGGAGCGATGGATGACATCGAGAGGCGGCTGCGGATTGTGGTACCAGAGGCAGCTGAGGTGTATGTGCTGCAGACGCTTCGAGGGATATGTTGTGGCGTGACATAGCTGGTTGCATTGTATGGGGATGTTGCGCGTGCGTATGATGTGGCGCTTTTGGAGATGCTTTCGGTTTCGCTGGTGAGGCCGCTTCCTTCGCTTGCAGCGTCGGTGGGCACGAAGTCGGTGAGTAAGCGGATCTTTGCGGCGGCAGATGTAAATGCATTCCCGTCGATCAACGACCTGTTTGTCCCGTCGCTGCAGATATGGAGATCACAACAGTCGAGGCGTGTTGTGGTGAAGCTGGACGAGGAAGTGATGGGGCGAGGGGTTGCAGTGTGTGAAGTGGGAGAGATTATGGAGAAGGGGCTGTCAGAAGCGGGGCTGAGGATGGAGGATGTGATTTTGTCACCAGCAGCGATTGCGTTGGCGTTGCTGGAAGAGCGGGAAGAGGCAGAGGAAGGAGAAATGGGATGAAAAGAGGAAGGAGATGGGAATGAGGAGAAAGGCGGCTATCCGACAGCACACAGAGAGTTTGTGGAAAGAAATAAAGGGAACCTGGGGAAGCTGGAAGAAGCGACGGCACCTCTGATTGTGAAGGAACTTTGAATGGGAAGGCTGAGGTTTGTGAAGGCGGGGGTGGGGACAGGAGATGAGGTTGAGGCGGGTTCAGATAAGCAGCATTCAGTGGAACCAAGTGTGCAGTTCTTTGTCGCCTATGGCATTCAACAGGAGATTTCAAGAGCAGTAGAAGAAGCAGCAGATGGGTCTTTTGGCATAGCTTCAGAAAAAAATTAAAGAAGAGGATGAAAAGAAAGAAGAAGAAAAAGAATAAGGAGAAGGAGAAGAAGGAGAAGAAAAAGAAGATGATGAAGAAGAAGAAGAATGAGGAGGAGGAGAAGGAGGAAGAAGAAGGAGGAGGAGGAGGAGGAGAAAGAAGGAGAAGAAGGAGAAGAATGAGGAGGAGGAGAAGGAGGAAGAAGAAGAAGAAGAAAATGTGGGAATTCATAGTTAAGAAGAGATGCTTGGCCTGCCTATTACCAAAGGAAAGCATCACATGTTTTTTCATTCGCATTCTTATGGCAAATACGCCTTTTTCTCAATGAATTTGAGTGTCTCTTCTTCATGTTTAAAAAATGATCAGTAAGAAAAAAATGGAAAGAAGTTGGAGTTACAAGATACTTCTCAAAAGATCAGAAAAGAGAATCAATTAGAAACGAGAATAAACTTGCGTGTATTTGTTTCACTCTCGTGAAACTGCTTTGAAGATAAGTCATTTCACGAAGACTTTTAAAGAAGATAAGAGGAAAATGAAAGTAATTTTAATTCTCTCTTTTTTTTCCTCCCTCAATTCATCGAAATGAAGTGAAACAAAAAAAATTATTAAAAAAGAAAGACTCAAATGATTATTTTCGATTATGCAATATGATAAAAAGAAAAGCAATAAATGAGAACTACAAAATGAAATGAATTTCCTTATCTCGAACATTAACATCATCAGTTGATAATTCATCAGACAATCCAACAAAAATTTTTAATTGAAAAAGGATTCACGCAATTGTTTGCCAACGAAGGAAATAATTCAAAAAGAATAAAACCATATTTAAGAAACGAAATTCAATATATCTCATTTCCTCCAACATTTACACTAATTTGATAAACATTAAAGTATTCATTAAGCCAATTTTCTGTTTGTTAAAAAAAACATTTACAAGGTTTTGTCGAATAACAAATCAATGAAAAAGAAAAAGATAGTTTTTGAGTAACAAAATAATATAAGTTTCATTTTCTTAAACATTCACAAAACAATCAGAAATGTTTAACGATAAAACAGTTGGCAGATGATGTTTGTTCAAAAAATCAAACATTTTTTGAAAACTCTCAATGTAATCTTCGTATCCATCTTCTTCCATCTTTTCAAATATCTTCCTTTTCAATGCTTTTCTTTTCGCTTCATCAGTTTCTCCATCCGCCTCTTCTTTCAATCTTTCAGAAATTTTCGAAAAGAAACGCAAAAAGCCGAATTCCATTGTTTTTTTCAATGTTGGTTGTTTCATTTCCTCCAAAAAAGTGTTGACTGCTCCTCCACTCAATAAGTCTTCAACTTTCACAACTCTTCTTTCTGCTGCTTTTTCCAATATATGAATGCATAGACTGCTTATTTCTTCGTAATTATCCCTTGATATTTGATATAGCTGAACAACGTTGCTTAAAAAGCCAACAAATTCTTCATTCTCCAATTTGCATCTGAAGAAATAAGAACCCAATGTTTGGAGCCATCTTATCAAAATAAACTCATCATTCGCTTCCTCTCCTCTTTCCACACCTTCTTTTTTCTTCCAGTCAAGACTTCTTGTAAGCTCTTCCAGTTCTCTTGTTGCCTCTCCCACAAAATGCAGCTCATTCACGATCACCTCTTCCACATTCTCATTGTATAATAATCGGTCTATCAAAAAACGCCAAGCAGATTGATTGGCCAGTCGTGAAAGATTTTTGTGTTTCTGCTGATGTTTGACGATTTCTATAATTTCTTTCAAATACTGTTTTAGCCTAAAAGACTTATTAGAAATAAGAAAATAACAACAATATCAAAATAGAAATAACAATGTTCATACGCAATACGTGTCAATGTAATTTAAAGTTAATAAAGACATTTCCACTTCTTTTTGAGTCTCCTCGCTTTCCTCTTTCTTCGAGGCAGCTTTAATAAGGTAAGGCACACAAATTGAATACAGTTCTGAAGATAACAAGCTGTTAAGCAAAAAACAGCATTCGCTAAGATCAACAAGAAGCTTTTCGTTTTTCTCTTCTTTTTTCTTCTCTTCATCAATAATCATCTTCTTAAATCTTTTGTTCAACGAAGACCTTTCAAAGTCTTGATTACATATATTTTTCAGCGCTTTGAGATATACGACATGCTTCAGCATCCAAGTGGAATTTCCCAATTGCAATTTCTTATCTTCAATCATTTTGTCCATTTCATTGAATAGTTCTGTTGTGAAAACTGATTTGAATTCTTCCATATTCATTCCATCAACTACTTCATTTATCTCAAGGATTTTCTGTTTCTGTTCAATTTCATCGCAGCCTTCCAGCTCAGAAAACAATTCTTCAAAAAAAAGAAAGAAAGAAATCTAATCAAAAGAATTCACATGCGAATGCAATTGCACACTATTGAACTTTTTTGTGTTGTCTGTCTCCTATATACAGATTTTTTTTCAAAAAAATTGAACAAGAAAACAACACCATTATGATATTTCCATTGAATTTAAATATGTTTGGATAGAAGTAAATTTGTGCAAAATTTATACTCAAAATATTCAAGAAAATATACCAGTTCGCACCTTCCTTTTTTGTTTTGGCATTTTGACAAAGAATTACAAAAAGAAATAATTATTAATATTATACTGGTTTGTTGTTATGGTAGTTTTGATCAATTTGGATGTTTCAAAAGGGACATAGGTTAACAAAATGAGAGTTCAGTGAGTGAACATTATCTGTAAAGCTAGAAATATTATTTCCTGTGGAGATAACAAGAAACGAGGCAATGCAATATTTTTGGAATTCTGCCTGATGATTTTTGTCAATTGGATGGCCAAGGGGAATGCAACAATTTTATAAAAAAATGAGAATATGTGCATGTGTACATTTTTAATTGTTCTATTGATTGTGAAGATATTTCCGTCTGTATCCTTTCCAAAGTCCAGAAATCCTGCTTATTGTTGAAATGGCCAATCTCCGCTTTGGAGAGCAATACGATGTAAATGGAGCTGATTATTGTATAGTAATTAGGAAACAAAGGAATATGAGTAAATGTCATGCTTTTCATAATTTTTTATTTGGAACAAGACTTGAAAACAAATACGACTGTTATTTTATTAAATGAAGACAAAAGAGGATGGAATTCTGTGAAGGACAAAATCGCACAAAATTATATAGAATTTAGGAGCTAAAGGCAGGGAGAGCGGTTTGGGGTATTTTTGTGCTGAGAAAGTGGCTGGCAATACAAAGGAGGGATAATTATTCCAAAAAAAGAAGAAGAAAATGGTGAGGAGATAATGAAAAAAACGAATGAACGGAAAAGAAGGTGATTGCATTGATGTTGGTGTTTGTGAAGGAAGAAATGGAAGTGATTGTGAATGAATGAAGAAGAAGAAGAAGAAGAGAGTTGGACGTCCTTTTGGATATTGAGGAAACAAAAGGTTATAAATCCACAAAAATTCAATGGTATGCTTCTGAAAAGACTTTTTTTAGCTAACAAAAGGAGAGAATCAGGGTAGGGGTGGGGGTTGGGGCACAATTTCAGCGACAGAGGAATTTAGCTTGGAAAGATGAAACAGAAAAGAAAGTTGTATAAATTATTTGATGAAACAGAGAAAAAAATCAAATGACTGAAGAAAAAAACAAATGGCTGATTAAATGTCAAAGGAAAGAAATAAAGATTGAAGGGAAAAGAAAGATTTTCATTCAAAGGACAATGATTAGAGCAAAAGACACAGAAAAATTAAGACGAAGAAAATTCTTCTCCATCATTGATGGGATGCGCGTTTCCAAATGAGTCTCAACCAACAATTGGAGACACATGCAGCACAAGATGAATAGGATGAAGAGCAGATTCAAGAAATATGGAGATGATGAATGGATGTGTAAACAAGAAGAATATGCAAGAACTTTGATTTTTTTGATTAAATATTCTTGCATCTTGCATTGAAGAGAAAAAGAAGATTTTACAAAGAAAGCATTTGAAAAATTCTTGGAGAAGGAAGAATGTGCTTACGAAAGATTCGAAGCAAATGCAAATGGATGTGATGGGGCTCAATAAGCACAAAAAATTATTCTCACTCTTCCTCCACTGTGGTTCAAAGAAAATCATCAACGTCATCTCTTTCTTCCCATTCTTTCTTCTTTATCTCCATAATATCAAATGGTGTTGGTATGCGCAGAATTAAATATTAATTTTATTATGATTATTAATAATTTTAGTTTTAATAATCTCACTTTTATTTTTCACATCATCAACATTTTTATGATGAAGCAAAAAAAAAAAAAAAAGTTTTAATTTCAGATTCAAAAAGATAGTTGGGATGAAATTTTTTCTTTACGAATTTTGTTCTGAACAATGCTTTTTAATTATTCTCTCAATTCTTTAATTTTTCAATGTTTTGTGGGCATTCTAATTAAAGAATAATAATGAGATTATTTTGTTATAAGTTTGAAACAAGTTCTTGTTTTGTTCATAAATGCAAATATTTTGCTTTAGTTACCAATTCTATGAAAAACCATTCTTTTAAAAAGATAATGATCAAAATTTGAATTGGGGAATTTCAGAATTGTCAAAGCAGTTGAAAATTAAACATGCGTGAAATCGTTCATATCCAAGCCGGTCAGTGCGGGTTTGTTGATTGAGATTTATGTTTTATGTTCATATTTATTTGAATCATCTTTTATAAACATTCAATTAATTCAAAATATGCGTTTTAAAATTAAAAAATTTTAAATGCTATTAATTCAAATTCCAGAAACCAAATTGGTGCCAAGTTCTGGGAAGTTATCTCCGATGAGCACGGAATTGACCCAACAGGAGCATATCACGGAGAGTCTGAATTGCAACTCGAAAGAATCAACGTTTACTACAACGAGGCAACAGGTGGAAAATATGTTCCACGTGCAGTCCTTGTTGACTTGGAACCAGGAACCATGGATTCCGTTCGTGCTGGACCATTCGGGCAATTGTTCCGCCCTGACAACTTTGTCTTCGGACAGACAGGAGCAGGAAACAACTGGGCAAAGGGACACTACACAGAGGGAGCTGAATTGATCGACTCCGTTTTGGATGTTGTCCGTAAGGAAGCTGAGGGTTGCGATTGCCTCCAGGGATTCCAATTGTGCCACTCTCTCGGTGGAGGAACTGGATCTGGAATGGGAACTCTTCTGATCTCCAAGATTCGTGAAGAATACCCAGATCGTATGATGTGCACATTCTCAGTTGTGCCATCACCAAAAGTGTCAGATACCGTTGTTGAACCATACAACTGCACATTGTCAACATCTCTGCTTCTTGAAAACACTGATGAGACCTTCTGCATTGACAATGAAGCACTTTATGATATTTGCTTCCGTACCCTAAAATTGACCACACCAACATATGGTGATTTGAACCATCTTGTGTCTGTTGTTATGTCAGGAATCACATGCTGCCTTCGCTTCCCAGGTCAGTTGAACTCTGATCTTCGTAAGTTGGCTGTCAACTTGGTTCCATTCCCAAGACTTCACTTCTTCATGGTTGGATTTGCTCCTTTGACTTCCAGAGGATCACAGCAATACCGCGCCTTGTCGGTTCCAGAGCTGACCCAGCAAATGTTCGATGCAAAGAACATGATGGCTGCTTCAGATCCCCGTCACGGCCGCTATTTGACTGCCTCAGCTTTGTTCAGAGGAAGAATGTCAACAAAAGAAGTTGATGAACAAATGCTCAATGTTCAAAACAAGAACTCATCATACTTCATTGAATGGATCCCCAACAACATCAAGTCATCTGTGTGCGATATCCCACCAAAGGGACTGAAAATGGCTGTCTCATTCATTGGAAACTCAACAGCCATCCAGGAATTGTGGAAACGTGTTGCTGAACAATTCACAGCTATGTTCAGAAGAAAGGCCTTCCTTCACTGGTACACAGGAGAAGGTATGGACGAAATGGAATTCACAGAAGCTGAATCCAACATGAGCGATCTTGTATCTGAATACCAACAATACCAGGATGCTACAGCTGATGATGAAGAAGAAGGTGAAGGAGAGATGGAAGGAGAAGGTGAAGCAATGTAAATCATTTTAACTTTCTATTGTTCATTTCTTATTGATTTCATTGTGAAATTTAAAACAAGCTTTTAAAAAAAGAAAGAATTTTCATCATTTTTTTATAATATTAAGTTTTATATAAAGCAAGTGTTACGAATTGAAAATTTGGTAAAAAAATTTTGCAATTGTGGAAAAAGCCGAGATTTGTTCCAAACTGTTTCCCTATCATATCGTAAAATATCAAACATTCCCATGCATAATAATAAAGAAAATGAAAAGAAATTGAGCAAAATAAAAGAAAGAAATGAGTGGAATAAAATTCATAAAGCAAAAAACTTTGTCCCGTATTCATTTGCAGATACAATTGTTTCAACATTAATTCGTTTTTCACTCTTGATAAATCTAATTTGTTCAAACATTTTTTCTTTGTTGTTTCTCTTTTCCTGTCTAATTTCATAAATCTCTGAAGCCAATTTTTCCCCTCCAAATCTCAGTGAAAACTTTCATGTTTCTTCCTTCCTTTATTCTTCCTTTCATTCAAAAAAATCTCTTCCATCTTCTCAATTCCATTTCCTTTCTGAATCCTGTCTCAAAACATGCTCTTCATTCTTTTTCTTTTTCTTTTTTCTTTTTCTTATTTCAATTTGTTTTGCTTTCCTTCATCAATGTATTTCATTGTTTCCATTTCATTTTTATCTTTATCTCTTGTGCAGATGCAGAATGCAATTCAATCCAATCAGATGAAGTAGAAGAAAAAGAAGAAGAAGAAGAGAAGAGAAGAGAAGAAGAGAAGAGAAGAAGAGAAGAGAAGAAAAAGCTACATGAAATGTTGTTGATATATTTGAAGAAGAGGAAGATGATGATGATGATGAATGGATTGAATGGGATGATTGAAGGTTGAAAATTGAGAGATAAGAGAAAACAAATGTCAAAGATGAAATTCATTGAAATTCTCCTTTAGAGGCTTTCTTCTTCTGAAGAGGAGAAACCTTTGAATTCATCGAACATTCAGCTCAATCCTCTTTCTCTCTTTCCATCTAAAAATAGGACAGATTGAGCAATCCCTTTTTCATTCCATTTCTTTCAATTTTTCACTTTCATTTTTTCACAAAAAATCATCTTTCTTCAAAAACTAACTCTTTGCCAAAGCCCAATGACAGGTATCTTCATAATATCTTGAATTTCATCTGCCTTTATTATTCATTCCCTGTTTTTCTTTTTCTTCTTTAAAGCCATCTAATTCTTCGCTCTTTCAACAGTCTGAATGAAAAAAAAATAACAATAATAACTTCAAAAGTATATCAACAAACCTTTAGAACTTATTTTTATAGGCAATTTTCTGTTTTTTCATTCCATTGACAAAGCTCATTTCCCTCCAATAAATATTCATAATTCCTTCCGTTTTCAAGTGTTTCATCATCTGAATCGCTAATAATCCTTTTCAGAAATCATTTCTCCATCAAATGCATTGATTTCTTGCTCTTCTGAAAAAAAGAGAAAAGTATGAATCTTGTCAATTCCATCTTACTCATCCAACAACAGGTTGGTTTTCATCAAAAAAAAAAATATCATCTTCAATTTCTTTCCATTCTTCTCATATTTTTCAGTTCATTATTCTTCAGCGCCCTATGTGCCCCAAGAAATATACAAAAACAAATGGAATTTGTCCAATTTGAAAAACTTTGCACTGTTTCATAAAAAGGAAGAAATAGAAAACAAAAAGTAGAAAAGGTTATCGGACCAATTCCTTAAATTTTATTCACAAACATTAAATGAAAAAATAGAGTTTCCTAATCGAAGTTATTGGAGCATTATCTTTCCCGCAAACTTTAAAGCAAAAAAAGTTATTTCAAATGTGTCCACAACTTTTCCTTTTTCAAGGGAACTGAAAACACAATAAATTCACGCGAAAAATAAACTGCAAAAGAATGGCAAACAAAATATATTGATCCAAGCAACAGCAACGCACAATCGCTATTCTTCATAATTCGGTAAATTTTATAAAATTATAATGGTTTCAGAATAAAGAAATTACAAAAAAAGTCTTTTATGAATATGATATTATTTTTAACTTCAATGTATAATTATTTCTATAATGATAATTAGCATTAAACTTTAAAAAACAAACAAAAACTACGTTTTAAAACTCAGATAAAAAATAAAAACAATGGCAAGTGTGAAGACCAATATATTTTCTTCACGAAAGTTAAATATGACTTTTCGATAATTATTTTTATAAAATTTCAGATGTATTATTTTTTTAGTATTTCTGGTGATGACTAATAATGTTATGCTAATATTGATCATTCAATAGTTTTACCGAAGAGAGAAAAAAAAGAATGTTTTTGAAATTAATACTATTCCAAATTATTATAAACATTCACGCGAATGAAGAAACGTCAAATCCTTCAACAGTTTACGTGAAACAAAGCGGAAGCGATGGAAACAGCGGTTTGGAGGTTAATAAGGAAATGCAATTATTGAATAGTGCGTACGATTTGTTGGGCAATGATGATGCATGCTTCATGAAAATTGTTCATGATACTGATCAATTAACTGCAAAAGTCATTGAATTTAACAAAGAACATGGAATTACGATTGAAGGATGGAAAAGTGAAGGAAATGGGAATGTGGAAGTGAACATCGATTGCAACGTCAGCGCATCGTCTGATTTATTTACGTGCAAAAAAGTAGTTGAATTCAAGTATTTGGCATTCAACTTTCCTATATCTGAAACAAAATGGAATTATATGATTAAAGCAAATGAAGAATCAACGTCACTTACGATTAGCAATTGCCGATTTGTCAGAGTCAGTTCGCAAACATCACCCGATGAAATGGTGAAAAATGGTGATGAAGACGGTTCTACGTCTGGCAGTCTTGTGAGTGTAACTGGAGGGAAAGTCACATTGAATACTGTTACATGCGCAGATGAAGGGAACACAGTTTCATTTTCTTCATCGCCATTTTCTTTCAGCAGTGTGAGTTCGGCTTCGTTGAATGGAGTGGAGATCAGCAACGTGAATATCCAAAATGGAGCAGCGATTGCGATTAAGAATGAAGGCAGCACATCTTCAGCAGTTAGCATTGAAGGACTGAGCATGAACGGAGTGAATTCAGAGAATGGAAAAGTGGCTGGCCTGGAGATTTCTTTGAGTTCAGAAGAATCAAAAGTGGAAATTGGAAGAAACAACAAATGCACATTCAAGTCATGCACAGCGCCAAAAGGGAAAGCAGGGGCAATATTCATTGATATGCCAAAGGCAACATCGAATCTTCAGCTTCCTTGTGCCAATAATCTTGAGATTGATGGCTCAAACACAGCGAATTCAACAGCGAGATCAATATTCATCAATGCCACAGATTTTGATGAGTTCTGCAAACAAGACGGTGCATTCGAATTTGCCAATGATTACGATGAATCTGCTGCTGGGTGGATTGTAGGAGCAAAAGATGATGATTCAGAACCGGAGGATGTATATGAAAAGTTCTTGAAGGGAGAGGAAGATGAACAAAAGAATGAGTCAAATGAAGTTCAGGGTTCGCAGGGAGATGAAGGAGAGAAGCAATTTTCTTGGTGGATAATTGTGATTGTTGTTGGAGTTTTGATTGTTGTTGCATTAGTTTATGCCATTTTTGTTGTAGTTAAGAAAAAAAAGAGCTCAGAGAAGCGAATAAATGTTGAGACGGATACTGAGTCAAAGGGAAAAGAAGGAAGAAAAGGAAAGGAAGCAAAGTTTGGGGCGGAATTAGAAGAAGGAAAATCAGCAGATAATTCTGTTTTAGAAGCTCATTCAAACGAAAACAACTCGACAACTCCTGACAATGATCTTGATGCAACATCACAATCGGCTTTGGTATCTGAGTATGAAACAGAAGAAAATTTCAGCAATAATTCAAATATTGAATCCTCCAAAGATAATGTATCTGTAAGTTCCAAAGTTGCTGATATATTAAAGCAAAATTTAGAAGACGAAGCAAATTCGTTCAAAAACAACTTATCAGATGCTCTTCATTCTAATTCAACAATTTCTGAACTTCTTTCAAATGAAAATGTATCAATAATTCAAAACTTGAACAATAAAAAACAAAACATTAATGAATCAGTGGAACGGCTTGAACAAATTTCGAAAAACGAAGGAAAAAACAGTTCTATAATAAAAGAAGCAGTAAGTCATGTTTTATCTTCTTCATCTTCTTCTTCTTCTTCTTCTTCTTCTACTTCTGCATTGAATGAAGACGGATCGCAAGTTAACAAATTAGCAACGAATATCAAAGAATTTATGGCAGAAACAAACATTTTGCCTCCATTAACAAATAACTAAATTGAAGATATCAAATTGAACAGAGAAGATATCAAAGAGAAGAAAAATGAAGAACAAAACTGTTAATTGGGTGCAAAAACATATTGAAAGAAATTGAGAAAGAAGGTCCTTTGCATGAAATGGTTTCTTCCCTCCCCTGCCACCCCAACATCATTGAACATCTTCTCCTTTAGTGGAAATTTCATTTGAAACTGTTCGTTTTCTCTGGAGGAAAATTGGAAAATTTGAATTGACAAAGTTTGAAAAATGCAATGAGGAAGAGAAAACAGACTTTCGTTTAATGAAATAATAAAAATCTACAGATTTGAAGAAAATGCAGTTTTCTGAATATTGTTGAAGTTTTATCAAGAATAGAAAGATTTGCTTTTTCAAGATGAAGCAACAATGGAATCAAAAATCAAAAAAGGCACAAAATGGAAGAAATATCATTTGGTGAACAAAAGATAGATAAAGTCAAATATGGGATTATTCCATTCCTTTTTTGCATTGACAACTTGATCGTGTAAATCAAACACCCTTTTTAACTTTTCGTTTTTCAAAGAACTTATGTGCATTCTCTTTGATTATTTTCTCCTTTCCAATCAATAACAACTTTTTAAAATATATAGATTTATTTTTTCTATTTTTCTTTTATTTTCAATTTTCTTTTCTTTTTTTTTTTTTTTTAAGGTTGAAAATATTTTCCTTTAAAATTTGTGTAGCTAAACTGTTCTTTCTTTTTTTTCAATTTCTTTTTTCATTGAAGTGCTCTCTTTATTATCCTTCTTTGTAACTCATCAATTTCATTCAATTTGAAGCTCAATTTTTTCTTGAGGCATTCTTCTCAAAGCACTTATTCTTAGTGGAAATAACAAATGTGATTTTTTTTTCTTCACATTATGATTTATTCAACAATAGAACATGATTTTTGAATGTGTTGTGTAGTAATTTGTTAATTGAATAATAAAGTATTTATTTATTTATTTATTTTCTTTCTTTCTTAAATAATTAATTATTGCCGATCAGTGTTATTGCAGCTTTAATGCATTTCACAATCATTCTCGTTTTGAAATTCTATTTGACAGATTAAAAACAGAACGTTTCAAATAAGTTGTTCATAAATCAAATATAATTTCGATAGTTGTCATTTTCAGAAGAAGAAATAAAATTTTTTCATATCAACAAGAAAATAAATCTCTGTACAAAAAAACTGTTTCGATATCATTTGTGTTAATGAACATCCACAAATTTTGTACTAACCTATTCAATTTTTTTATCATCGAAGCATACCAAAAAGTTGCAAAGGATGAAGAGAAGTTTTTTTTCAGCCTTCCGTTTTTTTTTTAAGCTGGAGGAAGATTTTCATAATTATCATTTCTTCTTATTTTTTAGATATGATTGTATCTATTCGATGAGGATGATTATTTTTTGAATAAAACTTTTTTATTCAAAAAGCTCAGAACATTAAGTTTGAATAAAAAATAGAGACATATAAACTGAGAAAAAACACATTGAAATAGTGCTTATTCAATATTATTAAAAAATTTTTTTGATTAAGTTGATTATATTAGATGTCATATTTTTCCATTCAAAATTTTCTGTTCGAAAAAACTCCTTTGAATATTTACAAATGAACATAGAAAAGAGAATATGCATTCTCATAAGTCCATCGTTTTCAATTCAACTTACACATTTGTTTTTGAAACAGTTCTGATGTGTGTGATTATTTTTGAAATCATAAATTTTTTCGGTGTGAAGGGTTTTCAAACGTTGTTTGTTTTTGGGAACATATTTTGTATTCAAATGCCTTATATTTTTATAACTGCTGTCAAAACAAATGTTAAAGCTCAAAAAAGGATAAAGATATTTTTTTAAAAAAACCTTTTCACTTTTCAGTTTTCTTTTGTTAATATTCTATGGATATTTTCCAACCGAATTTTTTGAATGGAAAAATATGATATCAAAAATATTCACCCATGTATTAAGCACTTAAATGAAAAATCTTCACCTGATGACAAGCAACCTTTGAAAAAACAGCACACCGAAAAAAGTTATGATTTCAAAAAGAATCACCCATGTTTGTTGATTTTGCAATACATAGAACAAATAATTATGAATGTTCCAAACTAATGAGAAATGCAATGCAATCTTTTTCGCCACGAAAAAAATTCTATTAAAAAAATTCTGAATCGAAAAACTATCAAATGGAATCAATAATTGTATTTTGATTGAAATTTGTATTATCACTTTATTTCGGCAAATGGAGAAGATCCTGGTTCCACATGATCATTGCCCTTAATTACAAAAAACTAAGTTATGTATTCTTATTGTGTTTATTAGGTTTTAGGGTTTTAATGAATTAAACACGTTCATATTTGATTTTGCGATATTCTAGGGTTTCACAGAGCAAAATTAGGATAAGAGTTAACCATAGAAGAGTTTTTCCAAATGAAAATGATAAAAATAGTCGATTGGATCCATTTATATCAGAATCTTCTTAACATGCATATTTTTTATTTGTTGATAATTGTTATGCTAATTTTTTCAAACATAATTCAAAATGTTCACACAGTTGATTTCTGTTTATGAAAAACATGAAATAAAAAAATTCACTTTAAAACAATTTTCCAACAAAACAAAAAATTGAAAAAAAACAAGAAAAGTTGATTTGTTATTAAAGAAATAAAAAAGGTTAGAGTGGAATAAGTATTTTTCACTTGATGTTGGATTTACAAAACGCTTATCTTTCCATTTGAAATAATTTGAAAAACAAGGAATTCTTGGCTGATTTGATATAAAAATCAATCAAAGAAATTCTTGAATCATGATTTTGCATTCGTTCAAAAGAAAGCACAAAAAATAATCGAAAAATAATCGAATAATAAAAAAATGGGTCAAAATATTTTGCGTCAAGCATTTTCATTGAAAAATTATGTTCTTTTCATTGACTTTTTGAGATCAACAAAACGCAATTAAAATATGTCCATTTTTTGACATTCGTGAAATGTTGGAAGACTTTATGTTTTGATTTCAATGATGCCTATTAACGGATATGAAAATCAAATTTTTTTTGAAATCTGAGAAAATAAAATAAAGTTATGAGTGAAGCAAATTTTATATGTCTTGTGCAAAAAATGCTTGATAACCATTATTTTCCCCCAAAGAAACATTCTTTGAAGATGAGTCGTTTATATATGTTTTTTTTTATTTTTTTATTTTTGATTTTATTTTTCGTAAAAAGATAATTTTTTGTTTGTTTGTTTGTAATTTAGGTCAACTATTTTTCAGTTTGTAGTTTTCGGTAATTTCGGCTATTTTTATTAATTTTTCGATATCGTTTGGGTGATTATTTTTGAAATTATAACATTTTTCGGAGTGTTTGAATTTTTTCTCAGTTTTATTTCTATGGAGAGGAATTGTTCATTCGAAAGAAAAAAGCATTATTATTGTGAAAAACGATAATGTTTGAGATTTTAATAATGTTGAAATTATTTTCGAAAGGAGGAACAACATTTCATTGTTCATTTATCGAATTTCAAAGTGAATTCTCAAACTGAAATTTTTGAATGAAAAAATATGAATTCAAAAATTATCACCCATTTGGGTGATTGTTTTTGGAATATTATTTTTTAGATGAATTTTTTTTTTTTATGAATTTGCGTTGAATCTTTGGAATAGAACATTAAAAAGAATAGTCTTATTTTTCATGAAGCATTTGACCTTCATTGATCTCAAATGTGAGTTTCTTTTCACTGGAATAACATTCGATTTTTCGAAAAATATAATTATGCAAAAAAAAAAAAAAAAAAAAAAAAAAAAAAAAAAAAAAAAAAAAAAACCATTTGGATCAGAATTTTTGCATTTATGAAAAATTCAATGATTTGTTCCTCACAATTTCTGCGTCGAATTATTGTAATTCTGGCATTCTCATGAAAAATAAAATATTAAAATATTAAAATGAAGAGGAAAATATTTGAAAGCATTGTGTGGAACAAAATTCTCAAAGCAAAAAATTTCGTCCCATTTTAATGAATAACACACCGAAAAAAGTTATGACTTCAAAAATAATCACACTTTTGCGGAAATAGTTTTAATTCACAACATTTGAAAAAAAACTTATTTCAATTTTTGAGTCAGTGAAGTCGAAAAAACTTCTTGATAATTCTGAAAATGTTTATTTCTTCTTGTTTTCCACGTATTAACTCACGGATCAATCACCATTTTGATTAATTAATTCGAAAACTTTAGTTTCGAACGCCTTATTAAAAAAAAAATTTTTTTTCTCCTATAAGTTCATTTTCTTAACAATTCACTTCCATATCACAAATAAACTTCTGATACTGGTGCTTTCAATAAGGTTAAAAAATAACCTTAACGTGGAAATACATCCTGATAATTCCAAAAAATTTTTTTGATATATCTGATAATTTACTAAAACATTTGAAAAAAGCCAACTTTCACCAAATAAAACTGCTAAATGTTCAATAAAAAGATGTGGAAAAATATGTTGATGAGTGCAAAAGAAACAAAATTTTAATAAATATGAAAAAAAAAATTACATTTACAAATTAAAAATATCCATAAATTATGTATAATGTTAAAAAATAAACCGAAATTTTTAGAAGAAAAAGTGAAATAAAAAATAAAATACTACAACAAAAATAGCAAAATTCAAAAATTCACTCTCAATAAAAAAATTCAATTACAAATAAAAAATATTCAACAAAAATAATGACTAAAACAAATAAATATTAAATAAACGATAACATTCTATTTTAAGCAATTAAACTTAATTAAAAACCAAACACAAAAAAATTTGCAACCGCATTCAGTAATGAATAAAAAGAATCAATTTAACTGTTAGTGTTGTGCTGAAATGTTTTTTTCTGTTAGCATTTAAAGCGTTGAATCCATAACTTTCATTTTTATTGGCACTTGGTGAATAAATGAAGCTGTTGATGTGTGGCGGTAACCAGGGCGTTCGCTTTCTTCCTCCTCTTCAACAGGATCGCTTGATTGAGATTCAAATTTGATCCACACATGCTGCTCTTTAGCCTTTTCTTCAGGCACCCATGGATGAATGTTAACTGGCATCTTCAAATGGAGCACGCTTCCTTCCCATTCTCCTTTGATTTCTTCGCTTTCTTCGTTATCGTTTGATTTATTGCTAAAAGAACTAAGCTTGGACAACAATGATATCAGAAGTTTCTTTCCACTTAAATCTTCAATGATCTCCATCCATTTTTCTGGTTCTTCATCCAATTCAGCTCCTGATTCACTTCGCTTCAATTTCTTGACTTTTTCCATGAACTTTATTACCTCTCTCTTTCCATCTTCATCTAACTCCAGCTCCGATCCAATTGGTCCTTTTAGCAATCGCTCAAGGATATTCAATTCAAATGGAAGATTAATCTCACAGAGGCTTCTTGGCTTCAACAGAAAACCAGTTCCAGTTTCAGTTTCCGTTGTGAATGGCTCAATAAAGCGTTTTATCATTTCTTTGAAAGGCGCTTCATCAATATCTTCTTTATTGTGTGTTTTGATTGCTCTTCCAAATTTGGGTTCTTTGGCTTGTCTCATTCTATCAAGCACAGATATGAAACCACTTAAAGGATATTCAATATTTTCTTCAAATTCATCAGAAACAATCCATTTATCATCATCTTCGCTCGGAGGCAAAACTGGAAAAGCCATGAAACTGTCATCTTCATCAATTTCTGTCATATGAAATAGCACGTCACCTCTCAAATTTTTGTATTGCCCAAGTGTACAATTGTTAAAAGTGAGTTCTCCGTTTCCTATAACATTTCCAACTACAAATAAACCACCTCCAATCCAAGGTGCTGTAGTTCCAGAAAAACAGCATGATTCAAAATGCACAGAAACAGCTCCCATTATTGATCCAATAACTGATTCTCCCGCATAAAGAATTGCTCCAGAAGTTGGCTTTGTGATATTAGTAAAGACTGAATCTTCAATTGTAATAAATGCGTTACCTCCATGAACAACAGCAATGGAAGAATGAGGTAATGGAGCAAAGTCAAAGCTTAAAAAGCAGCATTTCGTAACAAATGATTTACCGCCAAAAAACTCTAAAAGACCTGATGTTCGGCCAAACAAATCATCCTCCAAAACTCGCGGAACAAACGTACAATCATTGATGTTAACATCAGAATTATATGAACGTATTACGTTTGAATCATCATTATCAATTTCAAAGATTATTCCCGAAACAGAAATTGATCCATGAATTATATTTATCCATCCCTGTGTACCAACTGGAGAAAAGTTCAGAATACATTCTCCTTTCGCAACAATTGATATATTTGCACCTAAACAAATAAATTTCGAACAAAAATAAAAATATGAAAAAATCTGGAAAAAAATTATCAGCAAACCATCAATTTCAATGGGAGTTATTTCATATCTTCCTTCTCCAAGGATAATTTCCCCATTATGAGTGTCCTTCATTATTCGTTCAATTGCGATACCCGGAGTTTTCAGAGGGGAATCTTCTGATCCTGTGTTTTCATCAAGGCCATTTGGACTTAAATGCAAGATTAACCGCTCCTCAACATTCACAAATTCGTTGCAAGCAACAGATAGAATTAAAATTGCAAAAAACATAGAAAAGTTAAAACTAGATTCAAGATTTTTGATCCCTTATTTTGTATTTCAAAAAATAAAATTACGGGTAAAATAAAAATGATTTAACGAGGTAATCTAACAAAAGTGGATTTTTGAAACTTGCCATGCCTTAAATATACAGTATGAGCAAGTTCGTCAAGCTTTTGCATTTTTCTAATCTGAATAGCTGGAGACTGCTCAGTAATTCTAACAGAATCCATCGAACTTGAAATATCCTGAATTTGTTCAGCGAAGGAATGCGCAAATGAACCTTCACGAGGAGAAGTGCTAACAGTTAAAGATGCGGCTATTCTTGTAACCTGATTATTTTCATCTCTTCTTCTCCCACCTCCAGAAACGCTAATTCCAGTTGATGCATCTTGTGAATACGGAGTCAAGCTCACAACACATTCACTTCCTCTTTCGTTTTGCCTGCGCTCATTGCGCCTCATTGGCGTTCTGAACAAACACTTCTCTGTTTTGCGCTTTCTTGCAAACAAACCCCACCTTCTAACCCCTCCATCTGCACTCAGCACTGCCACTTCTGTCCCGTCTGGCGATAAAGCCACGTGCAGTGGGCGGCCAGGTAGACTCGCCAGCTCAGCAAAGCAGTGAATGAATATTTTACCTTCATCAAAATTTAAGGCAGTTGCGGAATTATTTGGCGACGAAAGCGGGCGGAAGGGGGATAATTCGGACGGGCGAGGAGGGGAATAAGACAGCTGTGAAGTTTGAGAATTTGCTGACGAAGAGGCAGAAAATTCCGAGGCTGCTTGCTGCGACATATCCCGCTGTCTGAAGGGAGAGCAAAGAGTTGGAAGACAAGAAGGACTCGAATTTGAACCCAAAAAAGGGAATTTTCTGGCTTGTGATGAAAATGAGTCATCGAATTCTGAGTCAAATGGGATATTTTTGCTGTGTTTGCGTGCTGCTTCGCGTAATTTCTGCTGTTTTGGAACGAAAGAATTGAAGTTTGGGGCGGTGGGAGTGGAAAACACGAGAGAAAATTCACTTACTGCATTTTTTGAGGGGTCTGGGATTATATTGCTTGAGAATGGAAGAGAAGAAGAAGAAGAAGAAGAAGAGGAGGAGGAGGAGGAAGAAGAAGTTGATGATGATGATTGAATAGGAGGATGAAGTAACTGTTGTGATGAATTAGAAGAAGAATTTGATAAATCTGAAGAAGAAGAAGAAGAAGAAGAAGAAGAAGAAGAAGAAGAAGAAGAAGAAGAAGAAATAGTTTTCTGATTAATTGTTGAATTGTTTAATGTTTCTGACAGTTTTGGCGAAGGAAAGCGTTCAGTGAGATATTCAATCTCTGATTTGAACAAGGATGAGAGGGAAGGGAAAGAAGAGGAAGAGGAAGAAGAGGAAGAAGAAGAGGAAGAAGAAGGGGAAGAAGAAGATGATGAAGTTTCTATTGATGTTGATGATGATGTTGTGTTTGATGATGATGATGATGATGGCAATTTATTAGAAGAAGAAGAAGAAGAAGAATTCAAAATCTTAATTTCTTCTTCGTGTTTGTCTTTCTCTTCAGATTTTGGTGTCAGCATTTCGAGCAGATGAAGCATCGATGGAGGAAGAGGCGGTGGGCCGTTTGACCGAAGTGCGGAATTAATTATGCGGCTGGTGAAAGAAGGAGAGAAGGAGAGAGAAGGAGAAGGGGAAATGACGATGGGAGAAGAAGAAGAAGAAGAAGATAATGAAGGAGGAGGAGAAAGAGAAGATGAGGAGGAAAAAATAGAAGAAGAAGGAGAAGAAGTGGAGGAAGAAGAAGGTGAATGAATAGAAGAAGAAGAAGAAGAAGAAGGAGGGGAAAGAGAAGAAGAAGAAAGAGAAGAAGAAGAAGAATCAGCCAAAGACATCATATTTATATTTTCATGTGAAGGAGTGATAAAAGATCTGAAAATATCAAATTTCGAATCTTCGCTGTTTTCGCTTTGCTCTTCGTCTTCTGCTGCTAACAATGCAATCGCAGCCATCACACCTTGTTCATCTCCTTCTTTCACGTCTTTTTCATTTGACTTGTCAAATTTTCCGATTTTTTCTGATTTTTCAATGTTTTTTGATTTTTCTGATTGCTCTCTTCTTTCTCTTCTTTCAGTACTATCAAATTCTCCTAATTCTTCTAATACTTCTAACCCGCTTAATCTTTCTCTTCCTTCTCTTCCTTCAAACCTTGTTCCATTTCTCCTTTCTCCCTTTGGCGTGCTGATTGCTTCAACCAAAAACGTTCCTGTTAAATTTCCTGTCAGATTTGCATCGCTCATTTCTTCATTGAAACTTTCATCTGCTTTTCTCAATGTTTCCAAAGCCATAGAAATCGCATCATTTTGCTGATTTTGCAGATTTTCTGAATTTCCCTTGAATTTTTCGAGTTTTTCGAGTTTTTCAGTTTGATTTTGACTTTCTGATAGAATTTTCTGTTCAAAAAGTTTTCTTTCTTTCTCTTCTCCTCCTTCCTTCTCTCCTCCAATTTCAGCATTATTATTATAAAAATCACAATCATCATCCATTTTATCTGCTTTTTCATTGCTTCCACATTCATCTTTCATATGAAAACTTTCATCTTTGAATCTTCTGTGTGAACTGCCTGATTGAATGTTAATATTTTGCTCTGTTTGTTGAGGGGTTGAGAGTGAAGAAGAACAAAACTCGAATCTTTTCTCAAATTTCTCTCTTTCTTTTTCTCTTTCTTCATTTTCTTTTTCTTCCTCTTTTTCCTCTTCTTCTTTCTCCTCTTCTTCTTCATCCATTCCCCTCCACCTTCTTCTTATTCTCCTTCTTCGATTGCATTCCTCAGTTTCATAGCTTCCAATACGAATATATCCAATTCTTCCTTCTTCTTCCTCTTCCTCTTCCTCTTCCTCTTCTTCTTCACCATCCAAATAACTTTTGTGTTGCTTCGCTTTTATCATTGAAGTCGTCCACCTCATCCTCCTTCTCTTCTCTTTCTCTTTCTCTTTCTCTCTCATTTTTGTCCTTCCTCTCTCCAATCTCTTTATCTCTACCCAGCTGTCTGTATATCTTCTTCCAATTTTCATACGCCTTCTTTTCGCACTTCGCATTGAAAAAACAGCATTTCCTCGATTGCTTTGCTGATTATTGAGATATTGCTGGGCTCTTGCTAATAATCCTAATGTGTCATCATCATCATCATCATCATCATCATCTTCTTCTTCTTCTTTTTCTTTTTCTTCTTCATTTATTTCATCCATTTCTCCTTTTCTTTCGTCTTTTCTTCTTTCATTGTGTGAAATTGAACCATTTTCATACATTTTGTTCCTTGAAGACGTTTCTATTTCATCAGTGTAAATGCAATCAATGCTATTTCCTTTCCTTTTCTCTTCATCATCATCATCATCATCATCATCATCATCTCTCATTTCATTTGAAGACGAATTTGCTGCTGTTCTTCGTCTTCCTGCTGATTGTGCCATCTCAAAAAGATAAGGAGACTCCAAATCAGGTGAAAGGGAAGAAGATACGTGAAGGCTGGAAAGAGGGGTGCGGGTGGGGGTTTCTCTGTTTGTTTGTAAGTTAATTTGGTTGATTGTTCGAATAAAATATTTAATAAACAAACAAACAAATAAATAAATAAATAGGTTTCAAAAAGCGATAAAACAATATGTTTTTATGATAAAAATAATTGAATAATTCAATCAAAAGCATTCAAAAGAAAAGAAAAGAAAAGAAAAGAAAAGAAAAGAAAAAGAAAGAAAGAAGAAGAAGAAAAAAAAACGAATTATTAAACACACAATGATCCTCTTTGAAACGGAGAGAACGGCAACTGATTGCTCTGTCTAGGTGGTTGTCCGATAGAAGGAAGGGCAAGTCGGCGTGTGCCAAAAGGAGAACTGAAAGGAAGATCACGGGAGACAGGGAAGAAGATGGCAGAAGAGGAAGAGGAAGAGGAAGAGGAAGAAGAAAAGGAAGAAGAAGACAACAAAGAAGAAGGTTGAGTGAGTGAAGAAGAAGAAGAAGAAGAAGAAGAAGAAGAAGAAGAAGTTGGATGATTGGATGAAGTGAATGGAGATGAAGAAGAGAACGAAGCGGAAGAAGTGGAGGCTGTTTGGTGGGATAAATGATGTGATGGCGAAGTGATTGGTGAAGATGAAATGTTGAATGAAGCGGGAAATGAGGAAGAAGAAGAGGAGGATGATGAACTTGAAGACGGAGAAGAGGAAGAAGAGGAAGAAGAGGATGAAGTGAAAGAAGAAGAAGAAGAAGAGGAGGAAGAAGTTCCAGAAGCAGAAGAATTGGAAGGAAGAAGAGGAGACTGTATGGAATCAGAAGAAATTGATGTTGTTTGTGGCATTTGCTGATCAAAAGACAAATAAGTTGCTGAATAATCACTGTTTGAGAAGAGTTTTTCTTCTTCTGTCAAATTTGTCCTCCTTTTTGTTTCAGAAGATGTTTGGATTGCTTCTATTTGCTCGCATTGTGGAGTGGAAAGTGAAGAAGTTTGATCGAATTCATTCATTTGTTCATCTCTTTCATGATAATCTTCTTCTTTTTTTCTCTTTTCTCTTTCTTCTTCTTCTTCTTCAGCATCTTTTCCTTCCCCTCTTTCTTCCTCCTTCTCCTCACCTTCATCTCCCTCTCGTGTCTCAGACTGAATCTGACTGCTTTGCGGCTCCAAATCAGGAAAAGCATCAATTCCTGCATCGCCCTCAGAAGCAGCAAGAAGATTCGCTTTTTCGATTTCCTTCACAAATTCCTCTTCTTCTGCCTCGCTTTCCTCTTCGAAATTCAACAAACTCTGCTTCCTTCTCAGAATCCTGCGAAGAACTTGCAGAAATTTCTTCTTTCTTTGCTCTTCTTTCTTCTGCTGCTTCTTCTGCATCATTCTCGCTCGTCTTGCTATAATTTCTGCTTTTCTTCTGCTTTTTCCATATCCTCCATTTCCATCATCATCATCATCATTGTCACTATGAAAATAATCATTAACAATATAATCATTGAAACTTTTGCTCCCTTCTTTCTTCTCTTCCTTTTCTTCACCACCTATCAATTCTTCCTCTTCTCCTTTTTTTCTTTCTTGCTCCATCTCTTGACTAGCCACATCCAATTCTGTTTCTTCCTTCTCCTCTTTCTCTCTTTCACTTGCTTCATCTGACTCATCCTCACTCTCAATCTCCACCTTCCCGCTGTAGATGTCTCTCAAATACTGCACAATATTCGCTTCCTCTTCCTCTTCTCTCCCATTCCCTGTCTCAATCTCTGCACCTGCCCCAACCCCTCTTTCTCCTTCTCCTTCTCCTTCTCTTTCTCCCTCTTCCCCTTCTCCCATCCCTCCTCCCCCAAAATTCCCCTTCCCCTTCATCTCCTTCCCCTTCATCAGCGACCAGCAGATGAGGCTGTTCCTATTGAACCCGTGCGACGTCACGAAATGTCTCCCGTCTTTGCTCCACACAATGCAGCAGATCTGAGAAGAAGTGTCGATGTCATCGAGAAGCCTGTGGATGGGGAACAATACATCAGAACGGGGCGGGCTGAATGGATGGGCAGAGGCGAGGGCGAAGGAGGAGGAGGAGGATGATGATGAAGAGGAGGAGGACAATGATGACGATGGGAAAGAGGAAGAGGAAGAGGAAGAAGTTGAAGAATTGCGTAAAGGCGATGCAAAAAAGGAACCTTGCGATACGCCACTGATTTGTCGAGGAGTCTTTGGGGTTGATTGATTTGAAGGAGTTTGCCTTTGAAATTCTCTTTTTGCAGCATTTGACGATTGAAATGAGGGAAATTTCTGGACAGTTTGCGGAGACTGAAAGGAATGGATCAATGAAAACTCCTGTGGATGCGAAGAAGGAAAATACATGAGGGGTGCCTTTGAAGGGGTGAAGTAGAGAGGAGATGGGGAAGAGAACAAAGAAGGCTTTGGGCTGTTCAAAGCGGAATGTGCGGCTGAGATGGATCTGCGGGTGCGAAAGGGAGAATTCAGAATGCGAGCAGAAGAAGGCGTTGATGAAGGAGAAGGGAAAGGAGAAGGGGAAGGAGAAGCAAAAGGAGAGGCAAAAGGCGAAGATGCAATAGATGCTGCTGAAAGATGATGAAGATGAGTTTGCATTGACATAATTGGAACGTCTTCTTCTTCGATTCCTCTTGGTAGTTTGAACATTTCATTGCAATTTATCATCCCCAGACGCCACAAGCAGAGCTGACGATCAGCTGTTCCTCCACCAGAAGCCAAAATAGATGGATTTGTTGGGTGGAAGGAGAGTGCTTTGACAGCTGAGCGGTGAAAGCGGATGCGGTGGAGGTAGTTTGCTTGAAGAAGTGAGGGAGGAGAGGGAAGGGAGTAAGGAAAGAACAATGTATTTATTGAAAGAAAAATGAAATAACAATCGAAAAAAAGAGAATAATTAAAGTTTAAAAAAAAAGTCAAACAATCAAATAGAATAAATGAAAAAATAAAGAAGGAAAATTCAAAAAATTTCAATGCATACAATAATTGTAATGATGTGTTCGTGGATGTTTTACACGGTTCAGCATCCGAATATCCCACACATAAATAAGGCCATCACTTCCTCCGGCTGCCAAAAGCCTTTGATCGCTGTTCCAGGAAAGAGAGCAAACTTCTCTTTTGAACTGTTCTATAATGTGAATGAGAGAAGAGCTAAATGGAAGCCCTGTTTGAGCATTTGTGTTCCGCACATTTATTCTTGGATCATGCAAATAGATCAATCCATCTTGTCCTCCACTTGCTAAAATGTTGCACAGAGGCGAATGCTTAGCAACTCCAACACTGTGAAGAGATGGCCCATTCCAGGCCAAGCAATTCACACGAAGTTGATGAGGAGTAAGCTCATGTAATTTTTCTATTTTTTGAAAAATTTGAAAAAAACGAAAAAAAAAATGAATTCAAACGAGTTGGATTGTCCAAATCAATGACAGTTATGGATCCGTCAGTAGCCCCAATGCAAAGATGAGAACCACTTGGATTAAACCGAACCGAACTCACCATATGCATGAAAGGCTCCGACATATGATAAAATGAGAAATCTTTTTCTTCAACAACAGGAGGGCGATCAAGCTTAAACACAAGAAACGGATTTCCAGCTTCATAGTTCGGATCTGAAGCTAAAAATGGACGCATTTTGGACTGAAACATTGAATTTTGAACAATATAAACGTCTTGATGATTAACGACAGCTAATTCATCTTGAGAGCTCCTATATTTATAAATAATCAAATTAAAAATGCACAAAAAATGATTTATTATATTTTATCGGAGATATAGCTCACCAGTCGATAAGGGACATAAAAAACTCATCTGGAATTGGATCGAAGTTCATGAATAACTGCGGCTGTAACAGATGGACATCTGGTTTAAAATCATAATAATTTACTGTGTTCTGCAGTAAACATGTCTCCTCAAATTTGTCCATCAAAAAATAAAAGAGAAAAATAAAAAATAAAAATATGAAAAATTGGACAATATTTTCTTATGGTTCAAGTTTGGATCAAATCTGTATTCAAAGAAATGAGAAGATAAAGCTATCCTTGTAGCAATATGTATTTAACAGTCTCTTTAAGTCCTTCATCATTTAAAATGAGTTTAAACAATAAATGTTTGAAAATACGATTATTTTCAAAATGATATGAAATGGAAATAATAAATTACTTTGCAAATTAATGCATTAATGAAGTTATTTGGATAAAACAGAATAATTCGAATTAACAAATGCTCAATGCTATACAGCTTCTTTTCTTTGACTAATGCTTCTTTCTAGGTACTCTCCAAGAGCTCCATCTGAGTTAATATTTATGAAAAATATCAGAAAAGCACAATAATAAAATAAAATAAAAAAGTGAAAATTTGAAAAATAAATTTTGAATAATTTAAATGATAATTGTGTAATTAAAAAAAGATTCAAACAATAACAGCATGAATTGCGAGTCATCATCTACACATGGGCTGATCAAAGTGTAATATTTCACAAATTGCTTCAACGTCATCTGCTCTTCAACTACAGAAAAGTTGGACAAAAACTGATGGAGAAACTGAAGAAAGAGGAGATGAAAAATGTGAAATGAAAAATAGTTTGAAATAAAAAAGAAAAAGAAAGAAAATATCGAATTGATTTTAAGGTTAAAAAAAAAAAACACCACAAAAAATGAATATAAAAGTCAAAAGTCAAAAAATAATAATAAAATATAAAAAAATATTCCATAAAAAATCATCAGACCATGGCTTGACTTATCTTCCCTGTCTTCACATCGTCCTGATCGCGCACAACGAAATGTGTCTTGACAAACTCGAATGAAACCCAGCCATCTCTTTCTGGGTCTAACTTATCAAACATTGTGGCAACCTGCTGAAGCCTGGCTTGAGGAAGAGGAGGCTGTTTAAATAAATAAATAAATAAAAGAAAAAGAAAAGAGTGTGGAAGAAGATTTGGAAGGAAATAGATTGAAATAAAATTTCCAGTTTAAAAAAAAAAAAAAAAAAAAAAAAAAAAAAATTATTTCTGTAATAAAATACAATGGAACAATTCATTGTTATCTTCTCTCTCTCTCTCTCCTTCTCTTTCTTTCTTTCTTCTTTCTCTCTCTCTCTCTCTCTTTTTTTTTCAAACCGCCAAATCATTTATGAATATCTCATAAGGAAACAGCAATTTCTTCATTGCCTCGTCTGGTGATGTTGGATCCAGCCTCCTCACAGGAATATTCCTCCTCTCTCTTCTTCCTCTTCCTCTTCCTCCTCTTTCTTCTTCTTCTTCTTCTTCTTCTTCTCTTCTTCCTCCTCCTCCAACCCATCCATCTTTATCGCCTTCCTCCACTGCATAGAACAAGAAGAGCTCCCACATTGCTTCGTTCTCCAACGACACACGACACTGCTTCATGGCAGAGAAGAAAGAAGACGCCAACACAAGGCCAGAGGTCTGAGAAAGGTTGCGAGGAGGTTGAAGCGAAGAAGAAGAAGAGGAAAAAGAAGAAGAAGAAGAAGAAGAAGTTAATTCATGCAGCAGAGAAGGATGAATGGGGGATCCCAAAGAAAGCGACGAGTTCGGATCGAATGTTTTGAAGACAGAAAGAAGAGAAACAAGAGCAGTGGGCGACTGCCTTCTGAGGATTCCTGTTATTCGGGTGAGTAAATTGGCAATAGGAGCGGTTTCTTCAGCACGGCGAGAGGGGTTGAAGGAGGAGGAAGAGGAGGGGGAAGAAGAGGAAGAAAAGGAAGAGGAAGAGGAAGAATAAGAAGGATTAACGAAAGAAGGAGAGGAGGAAGAAGAAGTTATTGCATTTACAGGCGTTTGCATCATCACTAGAATTCTTGTGCTTCGCGGAGTGACGATATTGCTTTCCTTCGCTTCTTCCTCTTCTCTTTCTCTTTCCCTTTCTCTTTCTCCTTCTTCTCCTCCTTCTTCATCTTCCTCTTTAATAACATCATCATCTTCTTCTCCTCCTATCCTTCTTCTAAATGCACTTCTATTGGAAATTGCACTGTTGTTGTTGTTGTTGTTAGAGCGAAACGGTGTAGAAGACATGGCAGAATAAGAAGTGGAATAGTTTGAAGAAGAAGAAGAAGAAGAAGAAGAAGAAAGAGAAGAAGAAGAAATCGAAGAAGAAGGTGTGTGAATTTGAGGAAATTGCGATATTTGCAATGATTTTGGTGTTTTTGGTGTTTTTGGTGTGTTTTGTGATTCAGTTGTTTGTTGTCTGCTCAGAAAAGAAGAAGCAGGAGAAGCAAAAGGGAAACCAGCAGATGTGTTGGAGACGTGAGAAGAAGGGGTGGAAGGGAGAATAAGGTTGTTAGAGATGTTATTCTTTGTGCTATTATTATTATTATTACTATTATAAGGATAAGCATCATCATCATAGTCATTATCTTTATCTTTATTGTTGTCAATGTTTTGGTGATATGGATGAGAAGAAGAAGAAGAGGAGGAAGAAGAAGAAGTTGATGCTGCTGCTGCTGCTGATGATGATGATGGAGAAGAAGAAGAAGAAGAAACACGACGAAGAGGAGAAGAGGAGAAAGAAGAGGAAGGGCGGGAAGAAGCAGCTGGAGAAGGATCAATGCTGTCATTGAATGAGTGATGATTAAATGGAGAAGAATAAGGAGGAGGAGAAGAAGAAGAAGGATAAGGAGGGGAAGAAAATGAAGAAGAAGAAGAAATAGAAGAGGGAGAAGAAGAGGGAGAAGAAGAGGGAGAAGAAGAATAAGTTTGAGGCATGTTTGAATGAAAATCCCTTCTTCTTTCGCTCATTGGAGTGGACAAAGCAGAGCCATAAAGAGAAGAAGAAGTGTCAGCGTTTCTGTATGAAGAAGAGAAGCGAGAAGAAGAAGAAGAAGAAGAGGGAGGAGAGGAGGAGGAGGAGGAAGAAGAAGAAAAAGGGGAAGAAAACGGAGAAGAAGAAGAAGAAGAAGAAGAAGAAGAAGAAGAAGAAGAGGATGAGGAGGAAGGCTGTTGATTGAATTTGCCAGGAACAGGAGAAGAATAATCGCTCAGAAGGAATTCAGAGCGAGTTGGGAGAGGTTTTTGAGTGGGGGTGGAGAATAACCGGGTGGAAAGAGAGGAAGAAGGGGTGGAGAAAGGAGAAGAGGAAGAGGAAGAGGAAGAGGAAGAGGAGGAAGAATAAGGAGAGGAAGAAGAAGAGGAAGAAAGTGAAGAAGAAGAAGAAGAAGAAGAAGGAAAAGAAGCGAAACGAGAAGGTGTGGAGTGGAAGCGAACGGAAGGTGGTGAAGGATCTAAATATGATTGAGACAAAGAAGAAGAAGAGGAATTTGAAGAATTCAATGAAAAACTGCTCAAATTCGACAAATCATTCACCGAAGCAGCCGAAAATTTGCCAAGTTGCGACGTCCACATATCCTTCAGAGCTGATTCAAAGGCATAATTTTCTCTAATCGTCAGCCCCATCCACAGGGAGAATAACATAAAGCCATCAATTCCAATAAATTCAGCCATTTTCCCGTCATTTGCAGTGTTTTCTGGTGTTTTCTGTGAAAATTCGCGTTTTCCTCTCCCTCCACTCCCTCCTCCTCCTCCTCCTCCTCCACTGCCGCTTCTGAGTGGAGTGCTGTGACCGCCCCAGATCCAAGTATCATCATTGCTATTGTTGTTGGATGAATAATCTTTTGTTTCACTTCTTCCTCCTCTTCCTCTTCCTCCTCTTCCTCCTCTTCCTTCTTCTTCTCCATCCTCTTCTTCTTTCTTTCTTCTTTCATTGCTTTTATTTGAATTACTAATCAAAGCATTCACAGCAGAATTTCCAAGCTTCAAAGCAGCATCGCATAGAAGATCTGGGTTGAACGAGGCAAGAAACATGGAACGAATGGAAGATTCTATTGAAAGTGAAGAGGAGAAAGAGGAAGAAGAACGAGAAAAACGTCTGGAGGGCGATAAAGAAGAAGAAGAAGAAGAAGAAGAAAATATATTTGGATGGCCACGTGTTGTGAACACGCGACGAAGATAGATAAATGGAAGCTCCAAACGCAATAAGTCAGAGGAGGAAGAAGAAGAAGAAGAAGAGGTTGCATTTGATCCTGAAATAATTAAAGAGGAAAATGATAAGTGAAAAAAAGAAAAGAAAAATTATGAAGATTTTGAATAAAACTCAAAAGTTTCATAAACATTACGAAAAAAACGAAAATTAATTCTCAAAAATTTCAATTAACCACAAAAACAAGAAAAACACCCCTCCTCGCATACCATTCTGTTTGTTATAAGCCGCTGCCAGCTCCGCCCAGCACTTCAGCACCACATCCATTCTTTCTCTATTCCTCCTCTCCATTTCATTCTCCTCTCCTTCATCTTCTTCACCCCGAATCTGTAGCAGAAATCTCAACACGCCAATGGCACTCACAATCTCCTGTGAATATCCAATCCTCCTCACACCTCCAGGTGTTTGCGTGTAATTAGTGCTTTGAAATGGGAAAGGCGATCCAGAAGAAGATGAAGATGAAGGAAAAACTTGTGTTGCTTCACCTTCTTCACACCAAATAGCATGAAACAGCCAGCGCAATGCTTCAGACTCGCACTGAAGTTCGAATTTATTCCGCTCGGCAGCGCGGCTGTTTTCGTAATTTCTCCGTTTCTCCGAAATTGAATCTGGATTGCTAACAAACAGATAGATGCCGCTGTCAGAAAAGGCGTTGATCAGAGCTTTCAACGTAACAACATGAGAAAAAGAAGAAGTTGAAGAAGTTGAAGAAGAAGAAGAAGAAGAAGAAGACGACGACGAAGAAGAAGAACCAGAAGAATTCACCTCCTTCATCCGAAGAGCAGAAGAAGGCACAGACAAAGCAAACAGCAGAAGTGAGTGCCAAAGATTGAACAAGCCAACATCGCCGTTTCGCCTGATCTCTTCCACAACTGCCTGGCAAACAAACTCCCTTTTTTCTTCATCGCTTAGCTGGTCCCACTGCTCCATCACTTTCAGTCGCCTGGCTTTGGCTTCTTCTCTTTCTCCTCTTTCTCTTTCCCTTTCTCTCGAATAGCTGCTCAGCTCATTTATTCTTCCTCTTCCTCTTGAAAGCGACCTTTCTCTCGAGCGAGAGCGTTCATATTCTCTTTCCCTGCTTCTTTCCCTGCTTCTCTCTCTTTCTGCTCTCCTCCTCTCCATCTCTTCCTCTTCTTCTTCCCTTCTCCATTCATCTTCACTTCTTCCTCTCCCTCTCCCCCTTCCCCTTCCACTATCTCTTCCTCTCGAAACACTCCGAGAATACGATCGACTTTCCAGCAATGACTCACGCTCCAAACTTCTTTCGCGGCTTCTGCTGCTTCGCCTTGTTCTGTCCCTGCTTTCACTGAGTTCATATCCTTCTTCTCTTCCTCTTCCTCTTCCTCTTCCTTCTCTTCTTCCTCCTTCTCTTTCTTCATATCCATATTCATAATCATCATACTGTTTCCTTCCCGATCGATCACGATTCGCTCCTCTGTCTCCAGCTATTCTTCCTCTTTCTGCTTCAGATGAACCCAAATCGTCGTTCTGTGTGCTCCACCGCGACGAGCTGGCATTCCCCCTTCTTCTTCCTCTTTCTCTTCCATCATCTTGCCGCCTCGTCCCTTTCCAATCTGCCCATCTTCCGTCTTCTTCTCCTGCACCATCAAAATCATCTCCTCCATCACGACCATCATCTTCGTTTCTTCCTGCTCTTCCTTCACGACCCCTCATGGGCGAAGCGGTTTTCCTTGGTGACCCATTTTCTCTCTCGCTCTCATTCCCTGTCTTCCTTTGCTGCTGCTGCTGCTGTTGTTTCTGTCTTTGCTTCTGCTGCTTCTCTTCTGCGTCGTTTTCAGCCAGGCATTCCATCAGCATGCTGCTTTCGTTCCGTGCCTTGATCCTCCGAAACACCTCCGCCGCGTCTGGCCCGTCGTCCTGCCGGTTTGCTGGGTCAAAGGCCGAACTTGGGCTGTCTTTCTGGAAGCGTCCTTCCCTTCTTCTCCAGCTATCATCTTCAGCAATCTGCCTGCTGCTTTCTTTGCGTCTGTCAGTGTTCTCCTCTCCGCATCTTCCCCAAATGTCTGCTTCCCCACTTTCTGTGAGCTGGTCGTTCGGCCTTCCTGCCCCTGGCCTGCGATATGGCGATCGTGAATCAATTAATTCCTCGTCAGATGGTTCTTGCTGACTTTGGATGCGAGAAGCAGATTTGGGGCTGGCTCCAAATGCTGTTTGAGGAGTTTTTGTGTAAGCTTTTGGAATTGCTTCAGAAAGATTCCACACAGCTCTCTATGCAAAAAACGAAAGAATAATCATTGAAAATTGTGAAATGATTATTCGGTAAAAGTTTGCAAACAACTTGAGCATTGAAATACTGATCTTCCTCAATTGTACAAGATAACACTCGATGATAATTAAAGAAGTCATTATAGTTCACTCTTCCGCCAACTGCGTCAACGATAGGAAAAGCAAAATTTTGTTCAAATTCAGCCTTTTCAATGTTTGCTGACCGTTTTTTGTTTTTGACAAGAATGCTATTTTCAGGAACATACATATCTAATAAATCATTAAAATCAATTGAATTTTGGCCCTTTGATACTTTGCTCCAAGCTTTTTCGATCATCAAACGTCTATTCTCTGATACTTCCCCCTTCAAATAGAAAAGAAAAAATCATTTTCACAAAAAGCAAACAAAAAGTTTCTCCATACTAAAATCGCTGAAAGAAATGATTGCTTAGAAATCTGACCGTGTTCTTGCAGTTGCGTAAACAACCATTGAATTTCAGAATTTGAAATATCAAATCCAAATCTTTCAAAAAATTCAATAAAACTAGGTTCATTAAAAAAAGACTGAGGGATTGAAATCAAGGCTTTAATAAAAATAAATCCATAATTTCTGGTTGGTTTAAAAAAATTTTGGCGAAGACGAGATAAAAGATTATCCATTTTTCATTAACGATAATATGGTTTCACGATGATTAATTAATCACTTTTGTTCATCAAATCTCAAAGGTTTCATTTAATGAATCGAATGAAAATTATATAAAACAAAATAATATTTTCGTGTATCCCAAATTTAACTTTTTTTGATTCTCAGTTTTCTTTTCTTTTTGATTATAAACCGAAAAAAATCCGATTATCAGAAAGCTTTTCAATTTCAATATTAATGAAGAAATAAATAAATTATATAAGTGGAGAAAAGAAATGACAATGAAAACTTGTTTACAATAATTCGGATGCAAATAGATCTCAATAAAAAAAAGAAGGTTTTTGACCACCCATTTTGTGTTCTAATTTTTTCAAAAATTGAATAATATATCATTATGGAATTTGTTTGAAACTTTTTCAAATTTGAATAATTGTTGTATTTCTTGTGAAAGAAAAAAATGGATGAAAATATCAAATGTGAACGAAATAAGAATGAACCAATAAAACTAATTTCTAAACAGAAATCATCAGTTGTTTGTAGATTATGAAAACTCTAGTTTTCAAAACGAAGAAAGTGAAAGCCTCATCATGGCTCGGGACGAAGAATGCAGCGAATGACAATCCACTCCCGAAAGCATGAATCCGATTGGCAATGCTGTTTTCTTCCTAATGAGACATAAACAAAGGAAGGAATTGCTTTCAAACAAATACTTAATTTTTCTCATCCAACATTCTCCCATCTCCACTTTTCAATTCCCCAGGCTTCTCAAATGCATTTCTCAAATGAAAAAAATAAATAAATAAAATCATTGCTTCATTCCATCCTAGTGAAGCTCCCATCTGTGTCTTCGCTGTCTGCCTCTTCACATCTCGATCCATCTCCAATATCCAACGCGTCTGATGCCGTCACAAACATCGACCCCATCGGCATCTTCATTAACAGCTCCCGCTTCACATCCCCCAATGTCACCCGCTCATCCCACCCCTGCACCACACACTTCTCCTCCAACTCCCGAAGACTGCTCCCTCCCATCTTCTCCACCTTCGGCCGCTCCCCATTCGCTATCTTCTGCCCTGCCACCACTCCCTCATACTCCCCAAACGGGATCTCCAGCGTCACACACTCCCACACCATCATCCCAATCGAGAACACAACCGACTCCTTCGTTGCCCCCATCTTCTTGTTCATCAGCAGCTCGGGTGCCTTCCACCTCAGGCACTCCTTCCAATTGTCATCTGCATCCTCAAACGCTGATGAGGGAAGGGAGTCATCATCATCATCATCATCATCATCACCATTATCACTGGCAGATGTCACAACTGTTGATGATGAGATGGATGAGGAATCTGAGTCATCATCAGATAATAAGTCAGAGTGCGTTACAATGCAGATCACCATGTGCTCTGAGAATAGTACAATGTGAGGACTCAAACTGGAAAGGGAAGAAAGAGGATTTTCCATCTCATCAAAGGAGTGGAGAGCAAGGTTAGCCACCCAGAACAGGATTTGGGCAGCTGTCATCTCCCTTTCCTGCAGACTTCCAATAGCCATCTCCTTCTTCTCGTTCCTTCCATGCAACAGCATGAACAATGAATCCCTCAGATCCACAATCAGCTTCTCATGGGGAGACGAGCAGGCCATTGTATCCACCAGATTCGACATCGACGATGTGGTTGGACACAGACTTTCCGATCGAACAAATGTGGATTCTGTGTCTGATGTGTCTGTGGATGAAGTGGATGAAATGGATGGCGATGATGTTCTCTTCCTCGAAACATCATCTTCTTTTTCATCCACCTTCTCCAGCATCCATTCTGGGATTTTGTCAGAGTCTCTTCCAAGGATATATTCTGTTGATCCACTCTCTGACAGAAGATGTTCTGATGACTCTGAATGCTCCAGTGTCTTGTCATACACTCTCTTCCTTATCCTCTCTTCATTTTTCTTTTCTGCCTCTTTCTCTGCTCTTCTCCACTGCTCCTCTGGTGACATCTCCATCGTCACCATCTCAAACGCCTTCGGATCTTTTCTGATATTATCGTTTACAATCTCTCTCAGATCTTCTGCTTCATTCTTCACCTTTCTCCACCGAACAACCAAAACAACAATCACTGCCAGCAACACAATGAAAACTGCACATGCAACCACAATAATAACCCAAAATGAGTTTGATCCTTTCCCTCCTTGAACAACATTTCCATCACCATTCTTCTCAGGCTCTGTTCTGTTCTTCAGGATGAAAGAGTCAGTTGATGATTGTTTTCCAGCATCTCCAAACAGAATGCACACTCTCACTTCTGCCTCGTTTTCTGCCTCATTTATTGATTCCTTTGCCAATCTTCCTTCAACTTCTGTCTCTGACACATATCCACTCTCATCACACTCATGCTTTTCTATCTGCTTTTCTTCTCCAATCTCCTTCACAACCATGAATGACAAGTCACATGGCAGCAGCTCCTTCCCTTTGAACACAATCTCCACTTCTTCTCCCACTTCCTTTGCTTCAACATTTTCCAGGACTGGAATGAAGAATGGGGATGCTCTTTTAGAAATAATCCCTTCAAAATTGCATCCTTCATTCAGAATCCAAAGTGATGAATTGTCTTTCACTCCATCACCACCTTTCAAACTGGAGATTGTCAGTGAGGCAGAACTTGGGCAAACAATGTTTCTTCTGACTGATGGGTAATTCTCAATCGAAAGATTGTTGTCCTCAAATCTTCCATCTTTGATAATTATTGCGCCTCCACTCACACTCATCCCTCCCTTCGACGAGCTGCAAATCGTGGTGTCTCTCACAACTGCTTCACTCTTCGACAAGTCAACAATTGACCCATTCCATTTGCACACTTCATCAGGAATCTCATTCTCTTTTGTTCCTGAAATCAAATTTCCTTCAAACTTGCACAACTTCATCCAAATATTCTCACTCATTGCTGTTGCCACTTGACTCCCTTTAAGCGATTTTGACACACATTCATGGAAAGAGCAGTTACGAATCTCAAATCCACTCATTGGATGTGTTGTGCAAATAATGCTTGATCCAGAAGTTGATCGGCTGATGTTTGTGAACGATGACAACGCTAATGAAAAAACGAGTGAAGAATGGCCATTTTCAAATGAGATCAGACTTTCATTTTGCAAAGAGATATTTGTGGCTGTCAACTTTGAAATGCTCACTTTCTCACTCTTTCCACATTCAATCGCTGAACTCTTGCATAGGACATCATCCACTATCAGCTCGTCAAATATTGAACCTTCAGAATTCAATATCTGGAACATAGGCTTCGAAAATACCAAATGTCCGATACTACATCGATCAGACTCAAATATCCCATCTTCAACAATCAAGAGAGAAAAGTCAAAAAGGGTCCGCGAATTCTCCATTGATCCGCTCTCTGATAAGAATGAAACAGATTCGAGAATAAGAGATCCATTCAATTGGTGTATTAAGCATGAGCAGACAACATTCCCCATTCCACCAAAAACGAACGACACCTTCTCAATTCGAACAGACTCTGATGTCGTCACAGCTTCTTCACCAGCCAAGTTCATCTCATTCACTTTTATCTCCCCATTCCTGCTCGCCTCCATCGACTTGATTGTCACCTTCTGAGCTGAGCATGAACCAGTCAATTCTGTTTCATTCCATATCAGCAGCTGCGAATAATCCTATGGGATGATGTGGCTCACCCCAACATTCAGCGATGAGCATGTGCTCTTCATCTCCCCACACTGCTTGCTGTTGCTGTTATACCCCACAATCGATGAAACAAATATGAATCGCTCCTGAACACAAACACCCTCCTCAGCAGATCCTCTTCATCCCCATAATTGTCTGCTGTACATCCCCATATCGCCAGCTCCCTCACAAATGGCTCCCCAAAATTTATCAGGAACTGTGACTCACTTATCTGCGAGTCAAGGTCTGTGCACTTCACAAACACATCTCTCCCCTTCGATGCAACATTCCGAAGGAATGTGATGTTCGACAGCACAAATGGCAAAGTCCTCTGTGCAACGCTCTGTGATTTCAAAAACAGTCCTCCGCCTCTCCCGATGTTCGAACAGAAACACTCTGTCACATTTGTGTGATTCACTTCCAATCTCCCCTTCTCATTGAGAAGGAAAAACACTCCACCTCCTTCATGAGAACTTGTCGATCCACAATTGTCAATTGTCGAATTCCATATTTTCAACCTCACTTCATTTGGCACATCACAACAAAGCAACGAAGGGTTGCTTGACCCATTGTGCTTCACACTCACAAATGTGCATTGTTCAAATTGAATATTCCATATTTCTTCTGCATTATCATTTCCATTTCCAGGAATCTCACTTTCACTCGTCGCAATTACACTTTTCCCACTCAATGAAATATCTTCAAATGTCACATTGTTCATGGTTGTTACACAATCAGCTGATATGCTCATTATCTCATGCATCGTTGAGAATCCAGCTATTTCTGTCTTTTCAATCGAAACAATTCCTTTCAATGCACTGATCAACACAAATGACACCTCACTTTCAGCATTGCCACTTGGATGAATTGTACAGCTCACAACACTCGTTTTGATTGCATCTGATCCTGTTTGGATGAGGGTGTTTGCTCCGTTGTCAAAGGAACTGGGGGTCAGAATCCCCAATTCACTGAACTGAACAACCCCTTTGCACTCAACAACAGTATCTCCATTCACTTCAAGTGTTTGAGCAAATTGAATTTTGTCTGTTTCCATATTTGTCCCTTCCAGTTTCATCCCACTCATCTCAATCACACTCCTCACATCACAAACCCCCTGAACTGCAATTGATTCAATCCCCAAGTTACTCCCTCGCTTCACCCCATAATCAACAGATCTGCATGGATACTCGCTCAACCCACACACAACCACATTGTTTCCTTCCTCCGCAATATGCACACTCAATCCAACTTCTTTCCAGAAATAGATCAGAGGGATTACACACTCTCTGTTTTCTCCATCATATCCTCTCATCGAGTCCTCTGTCAGCATCTCCAATCTGTCTTTCACAAATGGAAGCGTTTCGTTCTTGATGCTCTTGGCAAGCGATGCAGATGAAATGAACAGGTCCTTCCCATATTTCGCATTGTTTGGCTTCTCAGATGAAAAAACTGGTGAGGAAATCACAAACCCTTCCTTTCCTTCTTCTTCTTCTTTCAGTATCTTCAGCATTATTCCTCCTCCATATCCAACACTTCCCTCTTCATATGGTGCTCTGCAACAATAAAACGAACACAAACTTATCAAAAGATTCGTGTTCGAAGATGCCTCACAAAAGAGTGCACCTCCTCCAATCTCAGTTCCCTCCTCTCCAGTGATAGCACACCCTTCGAATGTGCAGTCTTCTATTTTCACTATGAAATCTCTTCCATCATCATCATCCCCATTGTTCGCAATGCTGATGCATCCTCCACTTCCCTTCGAACCAGTGATCGATGAAAATGTGCATCCTGACATCTCTTCAATAATCCCCTTGTGGCACTCAACAACACTCCCATCAACAAATATGATTTCGGAAAAATCACTATGAGTCATATTCATCGAAGGCACACTTTCAGCATTCCCCTCAACAACAAATATCGATGAATCTCCAATTTTCATGTTCCTTGATCCAAACTCACTCACCTCCACAACCCCTCCAACAGCCTTCACAAACGCTGTCGAAATAGATTCAGTGCCTCCTTCCATCTCACATCCATTCAGTGTGAGCTTCCCTGAATGGCACTCAAACACACTCTCATGAAATGTCAGCGATTTCTTCAAAGAAAATACAATGCCAGTCACACACACAGAAACTGTGTTTTTTATCAATCCACTTTGAGCTCCCTCTTTCTGATCACAAACATCACACTTCGTCTCATCCTCTTTGGGTGCAATGCTCCATTCATCTGTACTCAAGCTCAATTCCTCCTTAAAGGCAAATGGCTCAATAATTGAGATATCCTTTTTCTTCCCTTCAAAATAGATTGACGCTGCCTTCGAAATCTATGAGCACGGAAACTCTTCATATCCACACTTCGAGAAATCATGGCTCAATGATCCTCCTCCCACAAACGCTGGCGCTGAAAAGTTATCCCACAGATACACCACCAGCGGAATGAAAAATGTTTCATTCGATGTTGATCTCTCAAACCCATTCAGCCTTGTCAAGTCACTCATATCAACTCCAAATCCAATCGAGCTTCTGCAAATCGCACTCGAAAGATCATTAGCATTGATGAAGATTTCTTTCCCCTCTCTAGCATCACATTCTGAAAATGACTTTTCTTCAAAATGAATGTGCTTGCTCCATCATCCAAATGAAGATAAATCCCTCCTTCATATCAATGTTCTCCATATGTGTTTCGCTTTGCCTTGCAATCCACAAGTTGAAATAAATCACTGACATCATTTGATGTTATTGCATTCACTTGGTCAGTATCTGTCATGTTTCCCACAGTGAAGGATGATTCTTCTTTCATCTCAACCCACAGCCCTCCTACATTTCCTCCTTTGCTCTCACTCCCAGATATCAGCCCTCCAACTACTTTTAGAGAGCAATCTCTCCCAAGTGTGCATTCAACAGCTCCTCCATTTTCCCCAATCCCTCTGAATCTATTCATCATGTTGTTTGTGAGCTTCAAAATCTTGGCTGAATTTGATGAAATTATTTGCATTGATTTTGTTGATGATGATTTTGTTTGAGAAGATGCGTTCACTGAAAGTGGTGAATCTATAATCGAAAAAGAAGCTCCATTTGCCTCCTCAAACAAAACGCTATTTGTCTCAGAGAAAATATCTTCAACGATCATGGATGTGAATGTGCCAGCAACATTGCTTCCATCAAGAGAAATCAATGGACAATTGCCAATGGTCAAGGGCAATGCATTCAACGATGAAACAGAAACTTTCCCTGTTGTTGTTGACAAAAACACATAAGACAACGCTGATTTGGAGTCTTGAAAAGTCAGCGAGCAATCTTCAAGTGAAAATGATTGTGAGGCGGAACTGAAGAATGCTTCATAATTTGGAAGAGCAGAAGGAACAGAGAGAATTAGCGAACTCAGATATGCTATTGCAATGACTGTTATCATGCATCCGTCACTTCTATCCGGATCATTGCCCACCTTCCATCCACTATTTCCATCTTTCCCTCTGATTGTGTGCTTGAAGGAGTCGAATATCAACTCATCTTGTATTTCAATCACCCCATCGACAACAATCTTCTTTTCTTCTTCTTACCTTTCCAGTGAGTGCTTCAGAGTCATGCAGGGAAATTCAGCAAATCCACAAAAAAAGTGATAAAATGCATCTGCATTGCTCACATAAATCTCATCAGAAATTATCATCAGATAAGCGCACAAAGGAATCGGAATTGAATCATCGCCTTTATCGAATCCTCGAATTTCATCCAACAACGGATTTGAAGCTGTCAATGAAGTGATCTTCCCACTTGTTGCTGTTAATTCCAAATCAATCGAGTCAACAAAAATGTCACTTCCCCATTTCGCCCTGTTTCCTTCAAACGCTGATGAAATCAGAAACTCTGCACTTGTATCTTTCACTTTCAGTCCAATCCCTCCTCCTCTCCCTTGAGTGATCGAAGCAAAACAGTTCTTCACAACACCTCCATTCATCGTCAATGAACCAACATTCCCCATTTCAACCATCATCCCTCCTCCAAACTCAGAGGCTTCACTCCCACAGCCATCAAGTACGCATCCCTCAAGAGTTATTGAATGTGACCCTTCACTCACACTTATCAGCGATGATCCTGCTGTTGTCCTCACAATGTTGTTGAATGTGCAGTTATCCAGAGACAATGAAACAGAAGATCCTTGAGGCAGAGATATCACACTTGTGGAACTGAATGTTCTCCCCCATCTCACATCTTGCATCTTCAACTTTCCCCCTTCCAGTTTCACGAGTGAGTTCTGAATACACCTCTCCACTGAATGAGCAGAGTCCATGGATTTGTTCAATCTCTTCACATCTATCAATCAACTTCCTTGAACTTCAAACAATCTGCATTGTTTGTTGCTTTCAAACGATGTATTGTGAATCACAGACAGATCGTTCACAGTCAATCCTCCTGTTCCAACGCAAAACAGACTCAACCCATTAGCCTCAAATTTTGTTGCAATGGCAGACCCAGATGATGAAACTTTATTTTCAGAGATCGTTTTCTCTCCAACATCAATTCCTTTTCCTTCAACAACCATTCCAGCTAGTACCCTGATTTCTTCCACAAACCCCGCAATCATTAGGGATAGACAATGGCTAATGGTCAAACATGCACATGATTCATTCAATCCGCAGTTAAATGTGTCTTTTGCATTGGTTTGAATCTCCTTCGAAGAAACAAATCTGCTTCTTCCTCCTTCATTTGGAAGCCATTCACTTTTATCTCCCTCTGCAAAATACCTAATTCCTTCGGTTCGTGTGGAATAACAACAAAAAGTCTGTGGGTTTAAGCAGTCGTCAACAACATGAATGTTATTGCCATAACTGGCAGTGTTATTATGAAAAAAGCAAAACCATAACATATCTCCTCCAAAAGTCTGAACCCTCATTGCAACACCGCCTCCACAATAAATAGCATCACAGCTTTGGAATAAACAATTTCTCGTAACTAATTTATCAATTGGGCTCCAATGAAGAAGTCCGCCACCATATGAATAACTTTTGTTAAGCACAGCACAATTAATATTGGGTTACACTTTCACCTCTGACCCTTTTTTTTACCCCCACCCTTTTTTTTGTGGAGCTGGCTACGGCTTAATACAAGCTTGTGCCAACAAAAAATAACTTGAAATGCTTATTTTAATATATTCAACTAATACAGAAAAAAATTTTTTCGAATTTTTTTGACTTAGAGATCTCAGTTTTTTTTAATTTTATTTTTTGATCATTGAATTGATGGTCTTTCCATGAATATAACATACTGGAAGTTTTAAGGAACATCATCATTGCACATCATATCCTTTTTATTGTTTTTATAACTTTTCACATTTCACAAGTTTATTTTTCACCTGTTTTCTCATTTCATCGACTTTTCGAAAAAATGCAATTCCTTAAAGATTTTGAGTTTTTGAAAATATTTTTAAGATTATCCTTAATATATAGTTATTTTTTAATCATGTGGAATCACAAAAAAGTTTTTCAAATTTGATTTTGAATCGAAAAATGAAAAACATCATTTTCGGTTGTTTTGAATTTTTCAGCCAGAAACATTTATTCAGCAAAATATTTAGTGAGCTTGCAATAATATATTGAGTTAAAAATAAGAGACAGCTTATAAAATTAAAAAATTGTCTTTTACACAATCAAAAATTGCATTTTATCAAAAAGTCGATGAAATGAGAAAACAGGTGAAAAATAAACTTGTGAAATGTGAAAAGTTATAAAAACAATAAAAAGGATATGATGTGCAATGATGATGTTCCTTAAAACTTCCAGTATGTTATATTCATGGAAAGACCATCAATTCAATGATCAAAAAATAAAATTAAAAAAAACTGAGATCTCTAAGTCAAAAAAATTCGAAAAAATTTTTTTCTGTATTAGTTGAATATATTAAAATAAGCATTTCAAGTTATTTTTTGTTGGCACAAGCTTGTATTAAGCCGTAGCCAGCTCCACAAAAAAAAGGGTGGGGGTAAAAAAAAGGGTCAGAGGTAAAAGTGTAACCCTATGAACAATCCAAAATGCATTTATTTGTTTTCATTGCTTTCGAACTCCAAATTCCAATTCCGCCTCCATCGTTTTCAGACCATTCATCTTTGAATAAACAATTCTCCACATATGCTAGAATTGTCATTCCTTCTATTTCTATCCCAGCATTTCCATTATTTGTTGATTGCATATAATAGCACTCAACAAGTGTGAAATGCTTCACAGCGCATTCTGCAATGCTCAGAGGAAACATTCCCCCTCCTCATGCGGATGTTGCATTGCATTTCACAAAAGATGAATTCTCAACAGTCAGCGTTGCATTCGAATTTTCATGCACATAAAGTGCTCCACAACATGGAGCAGAACATCCATTCCATTCAGCGTTCATAAAGTTCTGTGTTTCTGTTGTTGATAGCCTGTCTGTATTCTTCGCTCTCCAATGCACTCTTTCGTTGTTCACGAAAGTGCAATTGTTGCAGGAAAAGAAAACAGATCCTTCTGTTCCGCTCACAATCCCTCCTTCAAGCACATTCATTGAACTTTCAACTTGACAATCTTCCATTACGCTCATTTTCATCATCAGCTCTTTTTCAATTTGCTTCGTCTCTCTTTCGCTATGTTTCTTTGTGATATTCACAAATTCACAGTTTTTAATTCCTTCAAAACATCCTGAACCTTCTCTCAAAAGGCTTCCACTCCCACAAAATGCAATATTCTTCCAAACACATTTTCTCACAAGCAACAATGAATCTTCAGCATTCATCTGCACAACGCTTTCCATCAACTCAAAATTGTCGTTGTTTTCAAAATTCAAGGAGGTATTGATCATTTCGCATGTTCCTTCATTTTTGACATAATGATGATAAGAATCACTCTTTTCCAAAAGTTGACTGTTTTCAACAACAAGGAGTGATCTTGTGAAGATATCGAATGCTAAGCAGCCATCGCGCTTTTCGACCAATATTCCCTTCAATTTAACAGTTGAATTGAAAATTTTGCTGAGTACATGAACAATACTTCCCTTTGCCGAAGCATCACTCTTCTTCGCAACAGGAATGCAAAAGGTGACTTTTCCGTTGCTCAGCAGTTCATTTTCATCATTGCCACAGAATGATAAACTCAAGCACAAAACCAAAACAAAAGGAGTCATTTCAACAAAGTGATAATGGGTTGGAGAAAACCATTATAGCAGAAGCATTCGCAAATTATTATTATTCCCATTTCAATAACAACTCTTCTCATTCAGCTTCCATTTTCTGGTACAAATTTTCTTCTTTTATTTCCATTTTTCATATTCAATTAATTGTGATTATTAATTCCAAGAAACTTCCATTTTCAATAGATTTCTATTTTTTCTTCAATTTTTTAAGATTTTGCCTTTCCGACCATGTCTTGTTTGAATGAAATTCCTCATCCGCTCAGCTCCTTTATCATCTTCGTCCATCTTCATAAAAATGTTTCCTTTCACCGGAATTTATCTGTTTTCGATGCATGATTTGATAGACTTTTGAAAATACAAATGGAGATAAAAAATATAAAAAAAAGAAAGATGAAAATGAAAATTTAAATACCGAGAAATAATTCCGAATGTTCAAAAGCAGCATATTATTGATTTGCTTCATTGAATAATATTGTTTCAACTCTTCATCGTGTATCCAAATCCTCCTTTTTTGGAACGTCTTTACAGGAATTTTTTTTCATTTTTTCAGAAATAAATTGATTTTCAATTCCATATCCTTTGTTCTTTTTCTTTTCTGATTTTTCTTCATTTTCGACCTCTTTTGATCCTCGTTTTGCTCTCTTCTATTTCATGTCAAATTTTTTCAAGCCTTCTTCTTCTTTAATGCATTCAATGTTTTCCATCAGAACTGTATTCAACTTTATTTTTCTTTTTTCTAGTTTGTTTTTGAATCAATCTAACTTCAGAGCATTTTCAGTCAGTAATCCAATGAAATTCTTCCTTTTTCAAATATTTTTCTATTCTATTAAAAATACCTCAATTCAGCGATTTCTCACCTTTATTGAACATTAACAATTGCTTTTTAATGAATAAGAGGAGATTTGGAGATTGCTTACTCATGGAAATTGCTTCTTCCAAAAAAAAAGTTTTCCATATTTCCATTTCCGCAATTGAGTTGTTATGTTGTTCACATCTTTGTCATACCAATGGATTGTTGGAGAGTTTCTGTGATTAATAATCAAAATAACCCATTTTTCTTATGATTTAATACAGATAAGGTGGTTTTTTTATCCGGTCAATTTTTTTATATTCCGGACATTTTTTTTATTGGCGTATCTCACTAAATAAAAACTAAAAACAAAAAAAAGCATATTGCACCAGGTTTGAGCACGTATTAAATGTTCATCCAAAAAATTTTTTTGTCAATTTTTGTTTTTGATGAAGATCTTGAGAATTTATAATTTATTTTTGATCATTTGTTTTGCTCGTTTATAATCGACTCTCTTTTTCTGTCAGTTTTTAGCCACTGGACCATGAATCATTCATAATTATCATATATAATTTCAAATCTTTTTTGTTTTTTCTTATTTTTTCACGAGTTTTTCGCATTTCATTGTTTTTGAAGAAAATTTTATAAAAACTCATATTTTCTCAACTGTTTTTTATTCTTTCAAAAAAAATATTAAAATTTTGTGCAAATTTGATAAAAATGCATTGCTTCTCAAATTTGTTTGTCATATTTCATAAAATCAAAAACAAAATGAGCAATTTTGTCATAATGAAAAATCTATTTGTACTGTTGAAACAACAACATTTTTCAAAATTTTCACGTTGTGCATATTTACTGCAAGTATTTATCATTTGACGCATATCACAAAAAACATCTTATAAATATTGTGAAGCTCATTATTTTCAGTTTTTTAAAATTTTCTTCAAAAACAATGAAATGCGAAAAACTCGTGAAAAAATAAGAAAAAACAAAAAAGATTTGAAATTATATATGATAATTATGAATGATTCATGGTCCAGTGGCTAAAAACTGACAGAAAAAGAGAGTCGATTATAAACGAGCAAAACAAATGATCAAAAATAAATTATAAATTCTCAAGATCTTCATCAAAAACAAAAATTGACAAAAAAATTTTTTGGATGAACATTTAATACGTGCTCAAACCTGGTGCAATATGCTTTTTTTTGTTTTTAGTTTTTATTTAGTGAGATACGCCAATAAAAAAAATGTCCGGAATATAAAAAAATTGTCCGAATAAAAAAACCTCCCTAGATAAAAATTTTAATCAAAATCCATCTTGAAAAGAAAAATCTCAAACATGCAATTCCTTTTATGTTTATGTTGTTGAAGTTTTGAAGTCTGTTTTCCCTTCAGATTCAAAGTCTGGCATAATTTTTATTTCTATTACATTTTCGTGTTCAATGCAGCCTTTCCGAGCAAATTAAATAATCCAAGGCATAATTAAATAATATCAAAGTAATCAAAACTTTAATGTTTCTATTGCAACATATTTATTAGTGTATTCTAACAATCTTTATGTTATTATAAATGCTTGAATATGACTTGTATATTTTTTATGAAAAAAATATTATTTTGGGTGAAACAAACGTTTTATGGGTTTGATCAAATAAAAAATCAGTGAAAACGGCGGATCCCGAAGATGAAAAGGATCATAATTTTGAACTTTTGAAAACATTCACTGATGAAGAAAAGGCTTGGCTGTGGTTTTATCGATTTGTTTTTCAAGACAAAGAGATATGGCATATCAGCTATTTATCCATTTCGATTTTGATCAATCAAATATATCGATTTATGTATATCTGATGGTTGTTATCATCTTGAATAATAAGTTGGAATAGGCAATGATAATAAGATAGAGATCGAGAGTTATTGCTCATATTCTTAGGGTTTATCATGACAAGATTTTCAGTGATGTTCTATAAAGAAGGAGTTATTGTTTGGTGCAATCGATATGTATCTATGGCTGACCTACAATATCTCCAAGGAGGAAATTAGCTAAAAGATTAGCTGAAAGTGTCGGAGCTGGTGAAATAATGGTGAAAATTGATGAAATCGTTGGTGGAAATCGCAAATAAAAATAATTGATTTTGTTTTTTTGTTTTATCGTAAATGGGTCGGAAGAAGATATGCGCAATTGTGGAAGAAGCTAAAGCGGCTCAACAGAAACAAACTAAACAGTTTCAGGAAAAACGTAAGGAAGAAACAAAGTATTACAACGAACATGTATCTGAAAAACAGAAGAAATTGATAAAGATCTTGAGAGAAAGCTTGTCGAAAATGATGAGTTGTTAAATGAGTTGATGGAAAATGTTAATGGTTAAGTTGAATGTGTTTATTTTTCGTTGAAAGAGTTAACTGTCACTTGCCTGTACAGGGTAGACTGAGCAGGTAATTTAGATGTTGTGGCGTGGAAATATTGGGTTAAATCTTCATGCTGGAGAGTGGACAGGTAGACAGAACTGAACAGGATTAATTATTAACTCTGAAATATGTGAGCAAATGGGCAAAGTGAGCAAAGTGGGCAAATGTGCAAAAACAAAACAGTATTATTTCCGTTATTGTTAATTATCCTCATCCTCAGATACAGTTTGTTTATGCATTTGTTAACATTCATCTTTCAATGTCAAATGCCATGAACGTATTCTATTTATTGTTTGTCGTTCACGTTCACATTTATTTTTCAGTTGCAGTTGGAAGTTTCTATCTTTAATTTCAACAGGTTTGCAGAGGAGAGCTTCTATTCAATTCATTCCAACACATAGCTCGTCATAATGATTTCAAATCCACATTTCCATGCCACTTTTGCTTGCTTCATTAATATCTATTTTAGCGTCTGTCATTGGTATTGACATAACGTTTAATGATGAAAGATCTTTGTTCATCACATATATGAGCAAATTGAAATAAAACTCTGTCGTGAATGAAGAACATTGTTGTTTGAAATGATTGATATTGCTCTTGTATTTACCGTTTCATGCAAGAACAACATATCTGCGATCTCCTGTTTCAATCAAAACCGGAAATGAGTGATTTGTCACAAATATGAAATTTGCCACATTCTCGGCTGTTCTGTGAAAAATGTTCTTCTCATTTATTCTAACAATGTTTTCTGTTATATCAGACTTCAACACATTGTAATTTGGCAATCTGTCGTCTCCACAATTTTTCAGTTCATTTAAAATAATCAACATTTTGCTTTCAACAACAGAGTTGAAGTTTCCAGTCAATTCACCTGTTTCTGTGACATTTCATCTTGAATAACCAGCAAATAGTTCAGATATAACATCAGTGAATCTGTTTTTCCCAATACCTTGAATTCATTTCAATATCAATGCTGTTTCATTTTTTATTCCAGTGTGTTGAACAATATTAGCAATCCAGTGAATAACATATTCATATGCATCATCGTTGGAGTCAGCAATTACCTCACGAAAAAAGTCAAGAAACATTTAGATTTTTTCCATATCGACATGTTCACGTAAATTGTACTTAAAACCTTGAAATATTGAGAATACATCAGCTGTATCTTTTGCGTTAATCATTACACCTTGCAATGTTTGTTTCGACAAACAAGACAGAAGAATGTCATATGCTGTCGTTGTTTCATGATCAGTTTTCCACAGTTTTATCATCTTTTAATTACGTGTAATATTTGTGTCTGTAACAAACGTTATCCCCCAACGTCTATCGAATATATTGAAATCCTTTTGTGTAAGCATTGCCTCTGCTACAATAAATTTAATTACTCTTGACAAATCACTTGTAACATCATCAGCTGTTTTGTATTATTTTGTCTCAGCTTTTCGTCGAATGTCAGTCACGGAAAACGAATCAAACATATCAATTGATTTAACGATATTGGTGTCGTTTCTCAGTAACGGTAATATCTCGTTTGTGTGATAGTCATTATTCCATATTTTGCACATCTTTACTAATACAAATGGTGATGATCTCAAACATCTGTATCGTTGTTTTGCAGCATAATAGTTATCACGTGCGTTAGTTGTCAAATTGTCACTGTTTTGTACTCTGTCGTAAGCTAATTCGATGTGCTCATTCGGTTATGAATTAATCGCTTGAAACAGTGTGAAAAACGGGACTTCTCTGTTGATTGGCATATTTCCCACTTCGTTATGAATGACAAAACTTTCCAACCAGTTAACAAAAACATTAGCTAATTCGTCACTGAAATTGTCATTGTCGTTGTCTTATTTTTCAATATTATCCATTTCATCAGATGTTTTTGTTTACTGTTTCAATGAGAGATCGTTTAATATACCGTTAACATTTCGTGTAATTGCTGAGTCAAACGAACCTCAAAGAAGCTGATAAACATTTGTTTTTGATTGATGATCCTTACGCACTTTGCTGTTTGATTATTCTATTAATGACCGTTTGCTCTCGTCCAAAGATGTCATGACATCTACATCAAATTCATCGCAAGTGTAACATTTAATCATTCTGTTGGAGTTGGCGAAGAAGTCATCTGTATTTGCACAAATGTGTGATCCCCATGAAGCTGTTTGAACAACGATATCGTCTTCATCCAGTTTGTTTAATATTTTTGATCCAACGGATTGTTTGGACTCATCGTCTAACGATTTGTTAATGTCAATGTCGACAACAGTTAAATTTGACACTTTGTTCACCAATACTGCTCTTCCAGTAACAACAGAGCCACTGTCTCCATCATGCTTTTGATAATTGCATAAATCAACAACGTAAGTGTCAATTCTTTCATTCAATGTTTTTTCTTCCATGCTTGTAAGGAGTTGAACCGTGTTGCAGTCGTTACTGATAATTTCGGTTATACTTTTGCTCATGGTTGCCAATTATATACTAATTTAAAAAAACAATTTTTTTTTTGAAACAGACTTGTTTTTGAAACGGTGATTTACGGGGAAGATGATATAGGGGTTAATGTCGAAAATGAACCATTACAGTTAATTTTTTCATTTTTTGTTTTTTGCCCAATTTGCTAACTTTGCCCGTTTGCCCACATATTTTGGAGAATGAAATTGAACCGGTGCATCCTGTGCACCCTGTGCAGATGAAAAGCTCGGAAATTTAACGCAATATTTCCACGCCACAACATCACTCACATTTCCTGACCAGCTTAACCTTCCCATCCTGTGCAGGCAAAATAGTTAAGTCTTTCAACCATAAAATATTATCATCAACAACTTAAACCATTAACTGTTATTATCAACTCATTTAACAACTCATCATTTTCGACAAGCTTTCTCTCAAGATCTTTATCAATTTCTTCTGTTTTTCAGATACATGTTCGTTGTAATACTTTGTTTCTTCCTTACGTTTTTCCTGAAACTGTTTAGTTTGTTTCTGTTGAGCCGCTTTAGCTTCTTCCACAATTGCGCATATCTTCTTCCGACCCATTTACGATAAAACAAAAAAACAAAATCAATTATTTTTATTTGCGATTTCCACCAACGATTTCATCAATTTTCACCATTATTTCACCAGCTCCGACACTTTCAGCTAATCTTTTAGCTAATTTCCTCCTTGGAGATATTGTAGGTCAGCCATAGATACATATCGATTGCACCAAACAATAACTCCTTCTTTATAGAACATCACTGAAAATCTTGTCATGATAAACCCTAAGAATATGAGCAATAACTCTCGATCTCTATCTTATTATCATTGCCTATTCCAACTTATTATTCAAGATGATAACAACCATCAGATATACATAAATCGATATATTTGATTGATCAAAATCGAAATGGATAAATAGCTGATATGCCATATCTCTTTGTCTTGAAAAACAAATCGATAAAACCACAGCCAAGCCTTTTCTTCATCAGTGAATGTTTTCAAAAGTTCAAAATTATGATCCTTTTCATCTTCGGGATCCGCCGTTTTCACTGATTTTTTATTTGATCAAACCCATAAAACGTTTGTTTCACCCAAAATAATATTTTTTTCATAAAAAATATACAAGTCATATTCAAGCATTTATAATAACATAAAGATTGTTAGAATACACTAATAAATATGTTGCAATAGAAACATTAAAGTTTTGATTACTTTGATATTATACAATTATGCCAAAATCGAGGAATGCGAATGCTGAGAAGTGGGATGTGGAGAAAAAAATCGAAAAGATCGAGACCGTGATGAAGATGGACAAGTGCCTTTCAAACGAGGAAGAGAAGCAGCAAGACTTGAAGCTTGAAGAGCAAATGCTGATTTTGAAACAGTCAAGGGTAAATTCAAATGGAGATTTCAATGCTAATGGGAAAGAGAATGAGAATATAGAAAATTAAGTAATAAATTCAGATAAAGAAATTTTAATTGTGGGAAGAAATAAGAATAATTGTGATACTGTGGAGGAGTTTTTGTCATAAATAATTGTTTCGAAATTGTCTCCTGCGGTTTCTTCATCATCTCAATAATAATCATCTTCTTCGTCTTCTTCCAAGCTCTGGTTTTATGAAAAATACAAACCTTTCTTTATTTCCTATTTTTATAAAGAAAGATGAAAAAGGGAATAACAGAAAAGAAAGAAGAAGAAGATGAAGAAGAAGATGATGATGATAATGAATGCAAAACGAATTGCTATATTTCAGAATTTTTTCACTAATTTGTTTGAATGAGAAGAGAGCTGATCCTGAACAAGAATAACGGAAAACAACAGAAATGATTCCAGGAGAATGAGTTAACTGTGGAGGAAACATGTGATATGATGGAAAAAATAGACAATGGTTTGTTTACGAGCTGAAGAAACGAGACGAAAAATGAGGATGAGGGAAAAGAAATTTCTTTCATTCTGGTATTGTGTCATCGATGTTGGACAGCGCTAGTGGAACGGGAGCAAGTTTGAGAGAGACGGATGATGAATAACAGCAGCAATAAGAATAGAAGCAAATGCAGATGAAACAGATGGATCTTCCTCCTGGAACAGCAACAAAACATATTCTGCTGAAGTTGGTTCAATTTTTGAGAACGAAAAAGACAAAATTGACAATATCTACCAATAATAATTGCTGCTGCTGAAAAAGAAAAAGAAAATGGAACAGATGATCGATAATCTGGGAAGAGAAGGAGAGGAAGGCGCGTCAGCAGCTTTTGTTGTGCAGAGGATGTTTGATGTGAGAAACGGAGCAGATTCCGAAGAGAAGAAGATTGACATCTTTTGATACTCACAATATGAGTGGAACACTTAGCGCGCTTGCCGCAATGACTCTCAGTACGTGTCAACACAGCTTCTTCTGTCTGGTTCTCAACATGTAATGGACTAGTTTTAAAGAAAGCAGCGACAGGAGAAGCAGGTGGAGATTCCGTTTGTGAATTTTGAGCAATCATTGAACATTTCACTTGCAGCGCTGGATATGGTCACAAACCTGCTCTGCACACTGAACGATAACTCAATTAAGTATGATGATCAAAAAACGAGAGATGAGAAATTTGAGAAGAATTACCAGTTCATTTTGTGTATGTATCCCATTGCGAAGTTCTTTTTCAGCATCGCTTTCCTTTCAGTCAAGATAGAGACAACGGAAGAGAGCATAATTGTATCGTGGGGTTGAATTTGAGTCGCAATACGCAGACAAGTTACTGATGTATGAGGCGGAAGCAGCAGAGGAGAAAAAGTGGTCGTTGGAAATATTAAAGGATCAATCTATCTGTTTTTGATTAGAAGATGTCTGCATCAAGTGGTGTGGACACACTGGAAAAGAAAAATGTCATATGTCTAAAAAGGATTGTGAATAAAAAGAAGATCCAATTAATATCGCAGGAAGAAGAGTTTAAAAAAGAGACAAAGTCAGGTTCACCAAGAGAAGCATGCTTTGCGAGAACAGCGAGTGAATACAGCTACATTCTGGATTATTTGGCATTTTTTTATAAAAGATTGACAAGATTTTCAAAGAATAGAGAAATCAGGAAAGCAGAAAAGAAGAAGAGGCGGTGGAGATTCTGATTTCAGCGAGAGAAAAGAAAAGAATACCAGACGGATCGACTTCAGCAATAGCGAAGATCTGAAGCGATGTGGTGTGTTGAAATTTTTTATAAAAACAAAGAATTATTATTATTATTATTATTATTTCATTGGTTTTGATATAATTTTTATATTCTTATTAAAATTTTGAACTATTGGCTTTGAATTTTCTCTTTTTTTCCAGTGAAATGCAATTTTTTTGCAGGATTAATGTGTTGATTTCAATTGTCATTTTGTGAATGTGCTAATTGATAATCTTCATTGAATTTCTTGTTTGAACAACATCACCGTAGAAATCACTGAGGCGCTTAATCTTTCCAGTCTGTTTGGACTCACACAATCAACAACCAAAAAGTTCTGTGCAAGAAGTGATGAAAGAGCAATTTTTCATTTTTTAAGGTTTGCACTATTTTTCGATAATTGTTTAAATTGTTTTAATCATATATTTTTTTTCACATTTTTTCAAATTATTCAAACTCTAATTTCTCTTTATTCAATCAATTAATACAAAAACATATGAACCCTCACTTTTCATGGTTTTATTTCTTTCAACCTTTTCTTCTAAGTTTGAGTGATGTGTCTTTTCCATGAACTCTTTCCAGTGTTTTTATTGCCATTGGAAACAGAACAGATAAAAAAGACTGAACAAAAAGCCATTTCCACAACACTATCTGCTACGACAGATATTTCTGTGACACAACTGACTGCCTCCTCTCCACACAGCAAGACTTCCTCTCTTCGTCGGATACTCGATATTTCTTCTCTTCATCCCCATCGCCTTCCTCATCTTCTTCTTTCTCATATCAACTATCCACCGATGGCTTCATCTTCACCTTGTTTGAGTCAGTCAAGCTCCCTTCCTCCAAAGCGAACATCCTTTCATATTTCCAACAAAAGACATCTCTTTTTCCTCCATTTCATATTATCAACTAAATTTATTTCTTCCCCATCACCCTCCAGATCTCCTTCTCCTCCTCACTTTTGCTCCAGTATTCCTCTATTTCTGACATTGAATTCCAGCAAATGCTCTCTTGCATATCACATTCGCAATTCTTCGAATATACGAACGCAAGGAGCAGGTTTGCTCCTCAATAATGAGTGTTATTATAAATTATGGGTGGTTTAAGATCAAACTTCGCTTTCAATTTAACTTCTTCACATACCATTGTCCGCTTTTTATATGACGCAAGATACGGTTTGAGTTCCGAATAGCGACGGCGAGGACAGAAGTTTTGATTTGATGCACAGACTTGCAAGGGTAGAAGATATGATTGAAGAAATTTCAAGAAGCCAAACACTAGCAATGCAGTCGGGAGCTACGGAGTTGCTGCCAACGAGGAAAGTGAAGAGGGAACGAGCAAGGAGAAGAAGCAGATCGAGATCGAGCGAGTCGGAGTTGGATTCAAATTTTTGTGATCTGATCGCGAGAGGGAAACAAGGAAAGCGTGAGAAATTACGTCGCACATATAGCCGAATGAGAAGACGGGAAGACGAAGAGGATAGCGAGTGGGATTCTGAAGAGCTGGGAGCGCTGCAAGAGAAAGAAGGAACCGAAGACTTCACAAGAATTTTTCCCAGGGAGTGGTTGACACCTCGGAGACAAGCGAGGGAGTTGAGGAAGTATATTGAATTTTGCAAAGCTGGCTCGATAAGAATGAATAAAGTCATTCTAAATACTTTTATTCCGGAGAGCGAGAAGGAATTTTTCACGGGACACACGGATACAAGCTGGAACGCGCTTGCCAGAACAGTCATCACAACAAAGGGTAGAAGAGACTCACCAGAAGCCAGCCGAGCAATTGAACTCCTCCAGCCTGCCCTTGAATCGGGCTTTGATGCTGCAAAAGCGATTGCAGCCCTCACAGTGAAAGAATCGAGGAGAACGTACTTAGAGGAAGAAGAGAAGGAGCGTTTTATGGATCTTTTCAAAGCGTTCTCCCTGATAGTTGACTGTATCAGTCGTATAAACCTTTTGAAGGTTGTACCCCAGGCGAACTGGGAGAACGGGAAAGAGTTCCTTGAGGGAGGAATGATCAAGAAGGTGCAGGAGAACCTGAGGAAACTAGTGGAGAGCACTAGCTTTTTTCAAGCAGGGGGAGATGCAGAAAGATACGGTGCATCTCCTGACTCCACAACAGGTTTCGGGCCCACAACAGCCAGAGGGGGACTTCCGAGAATATACAGTTCGGGAAGGAGCACCCAAGGATTTGTATACAGACAGCTCCAGAGAAGAGGATACGGCAGGAGCTTCACAGACTTCAAAGGAAAGAAGAGAACACCCCAGTTCCAGGCCCAGTTCGTTCCAACCATCGCTGGGAGGCCAGCCCCTATCATTGGACCATTTCCCCCTGCCCCCTCAAGGACCCAAGGAGGGACAGCGATGGAACCATCAATCTGATCCAACAAGTGGCCTCAGGAGCAGAGAGGCAGAGGAGAGAGAAAGAAGAGAGAGAAGAGAGAGCCGCGCTTTGCAGCGAGACCGAGAGAGGAGAGAGAGAAGCAAATTACAGAGAGACGAATACACGACGAGCAACCGTAGCTCCGGGCGAGACGCGATCAGGGACGGAAATGCAGAAACAACAGGTGAACGTCAGAGGGACTCTGAACTCGTTTGACCAAAGAAAGGAGAGAGAACGAGAAATCACGGGGGATTCGGCGAGAGAGATATCGATAGAAGATGTGCGACACGAGACAACGAGAATAGAAGGAGACTCCGATTATCCCCGGGTGACGGGACAGAAGAGCGAGAGGGAGAACGGGAAGATAGTTTGGAGAAATTCTGGGATTGTTATCGGGAACCCAATTGGGAGCGCCCGGGAGGGGAGCTCGAGGACAGCTATATTAGATACTCTCGAAGAAGAAGGGAATACACAGACGCAACTTGGCCACAAGACGCAAGGAGTGAAGAGGAGTGCAGTGATTGGACCACCGAGGGAGCCACTTCCGGAGAGGTTAGTGAACAGGCTGAGCGAGTGGAAGAGGATTGGGGGAGACAAACTAGTGAGCCGTGGTATAAAAGCTCGATGGAAAAGTCCCCTCTTTCCAATCTCACTCGAGGAGAGAAAACACAGACAAGAATTTCGGGGAACAACGGAGATGACGAGCAATTATTTGTCCCTCTTGGAGGAGGAATTGAAGGAAGGAGTGGTGAACCCCATACAGGAGTCGGAGGTGAAGTGGTTCAACCCGACATTCATGGTCCGGAAGAAGAACGGAAAGTGGAGGAAGATTCTGGATTGCAGAATTTTAAACGAGGAAGTGCTAGGGAAACACTTCAAGATGGATTCCCAGGAGACAGTTGTGGAACTCCTGGAGGAGAACGATTGGATGACTACGCTCGACATATCGAGTGCTTATCAACATGTCAAAGTGGATGAACAACTCATCCACTTCCTGAACTTCAGCTTTCAAAGTCAACGCTATTCAGACGTGGGGATGCCATTTGGAGCAAAAGACACGCCCAGAGTATTCACGAAGATAATGAGACGGGTAGCGTCATATATCAGAGAACATTGGAAGGAAAAGCTGATGATATATCTGGACGACATCCTCCTCATGCACCCAGACAGGGATGCATTGAGATCGATCTCACAGGAGATAGCCCAGTTACTGAGAAATCTGGTGTGGATACTGTCGGAGGAGAAGCTGAAATTAGAACCCACAAGGAGTGGGGAGTTTCTGGGATGGCTGTGGAATTCAGAGAAGATGGAAGTGTTGCTCCAAGAGAGGAAGAGAGTGCTGCTCCTGGGGAATGTGCGAACCTGGATAGCACTGGCAAAGAGAAAGAGACAGAAGACGAGGGATTTTGCCGCACTCCTCGGAAGGTTGAACTTCGTGAGACTGCAACACCCGCCAGCGAGCTTGTGGATGAAGCGCATGCAACATGTGCTGAGGCAGGCAATAGCCCGCGGGGGCGGGAAGGGAACGGTGATAGTCAGCTTAATAATTCTGGGAGAATTAACACATTGGAGGAAGGTCCTGCAAGAGAACAGGCCAAGGAGTCTGAAGAGAAGAAACAGATCAGCAGAACTTGCAACGGACGCTTCAGAGCTGGGATGGGGTGCAGTGTTAACAATACTGAAAGAGAACAAAGAGGAGAAGATTTATGTCCACAGAAGTTGGACCCTCCAGGAAAGAACATTTCCGATCAACGAGAAGGAGTCCAGAGCAGTATAAAGGATACAAGAGAGAAAGTGAGAGTGGTTGCAACAACAGAAGGTAGATCATATTCGTCTGAAGAAGGAAAACATGTCCACGAGATGAACGATACAGAATAAGAGGGGTGCGCCGTCGCTCATTCCAACACTGAGGGCATTGGAGAAGAAACTGAACAGCCTGGACATTACGACGCAAACGGAACTTCTACCGGGAGAGCAGAATATGGAAGCAGATGCACTCAGCCGGATGGCGAAGAAGCCGGACTATGCATTGAATGGGGAGATAGTTGCAGAGTTATTACAAACAATCGCACAGAGAAAACATCAGAAGCTGGGAGAGAGGAAAATATGAGAAAAGGTTTGCAATTAAAGAAACGAGACTTACAGTTTTGAGAAGATAGAAAGCAAAGAGAAATAACTTTATCACAGAACTCCTCAGCCCGACCACCCTAGCGTAGGAGAACACTCCTCATTATTCACAGCAGCGTTTACGAGCTGACTGGAAGCAAACACACTACAACACAGAGAAAGATGCACATTAACAGAGGGAAACATGGAGTGAGTTGTTTAAGACAAATAATAATGAATTCATTTGAATCGAATTCACGGAAAGGAATGTCTCAGAAGCACCCCGAGAAAGAAAAGGAGAATAGCTAGGTGCCGCACCGTCATCCGCACGCCCTCAGTTCATCTGCCTCACGATATTGTGCTAGGCAGGAGGGTTTAAGATCAGAAGAGAAGAAAGAGAGAGAGAGGGATTTCAGAACTTATTATTGAGGAGAAAACCTGCTTTGTTTCTGCGTTCTATCAAAATATTTGTTTGAGTTGAATAGAACAAAATTCATAAAGCAAAAAAATTACGTACTAAATATTCACTGAAAAAAACATATTTTGTTGAAATAAATTCATTAGATGTTAAAACTTCATTAATTATATTTTTCATCACAAAAACTTGGGTGATTATCTTTGAAATCATATTGTTTCAGACAAAAATTTCAGTTCGAAATTTTCTCTTGAATATTAACAAATGAACAGTGATAAGTTAAAAGGCTTATTGAATACGTTTTTATCATTGATTCGTAAAAGCCATTTGTTTAAAAAAACAATTATCAAACTTTTTCTCTTTTCTATTAACATTTTCTTTCAAAAAACAAACAATCTTTGAAAAATCAACACCCCGAAAAAAGATATGATTTCAAAAATAATCACCCACTTAAATACATTTTCCTTTCAAAATAATTTTCTTTCAAATTCAGCAGTTGCATAACATTCATACTCAATGTGCATCTTCATTATTAATTAAACTTTATAATGAACTGAAGTTGATGACATTTTCGGATCAATTCGTTCTTCATTTAAAAATTCTGTCCCACAATTGCGTTAGATTTAAAATGATCTGATATGTAAATTGGAAAAGGTGTTCGTGAGCAACGAACAACATTTCACGATCATCATAAATCCATATGGGAAATGATATTGATTCAATGAGCAATTGTGCATCTGACAGTTCTGAAATGAGCAGTTCGACAGAAAATAGCGGAACTTTGGGAGATGAAGATGAAATCACAGAGGCAATGCGACATATCATCAATACCAAAACAGAACCACCAGAATGGTTGAGGCACGATGTTACTCTTTCAGATGATAACGGACGGACAATGGCAATGCATTGGATACGGAAAGTCAAGACAGAACCACCCAAGTGGATGAGACATGACAAAAAACTTGCAGATAGGAAAGGACAGACAATGGCCATGTACTGGATTGAATATGTGAAGACTGAACCACCAGAATGGATGAGACATGACAAAAAACTAACTGATGAGGACGAAAAGACAATGGCCATGTACTGGATTCGACATGTCAAAACAGAGCCACCCAAGTGGATGAGGCATGACAAAAAACTTGCTGATAAGGATGGAGTGACAATGGCCATGCACTGGATTGAATATGTGAAGACAGAACCACCACATTGGATGAGACATGACAAAACACTTGCAGATAGGAAAAAACAGACAATGGCTATGATATGGATAGAAAATGTGAAAACAGAGCCACCAGTATGTATGAGACACGAGATCACTCTTGCGGATAAATATGGACATACAATGGCAATGCATTGGATTGCAGAAGTCAAAACAGAGCCTCCAGAGTGGATGAGACATGATATTAAACTTGCTGATAACAAAGGAAGAACAATGGTTATGATATGGATTGAAAATATCAAAATAGATCCTCCGGAATGGATGAGATACGACATCACACGTGAAAAAGGAGAAAGTGGTACAATGGCCATGTTATGGTTACGGAAAGTTAAGATAGAACCGCCTAAATGGATGAATTATGAAAATACGATTAGAGACAAAAAAAAAAGAACAGATGCAATGAATTGGATTATGGAAAATAAAAATGAACCGCCAGAATGGATGAGACATGACAAAAAATTAACTGATGACGAAGAAACGACAATGGCCATGCACTGGATTGAATATGTGAAGACAGAACCACCAGAATGGATGAGACACGATATAACAATTAAAGGTGGTTGGAGAAAACGGACGATGGCAATGCATTGGATCAAATATGTGAAGACAGAGCCTCCTGAATGGATGAGACACGATATAGATCTTGGTGATGAGTATGGTGAAACAATGGCCATGTACTGGATTGAAAATGTCAAAACAGAACCACCAGAATGGATGAGACATGATATTACTCTTGCTGATAGTAATAAACAGACAATGGCCATGTTGTGGGTACGGAAAGTTGAGACAGAGCTGCCAGAGTGGATGGATTATGATAATACGCTTCGTGACGATAATGGAAAAACAGAAGCAATGCGTTGGATTGTTATGAATAAAACTGAACCACCAGAAAGGATGAGGCATGATATAACACTTGTTGATAGAAAAGGAAGAACAATGGCCATGATATGGATTGAATGTGTTCAAGCAGAACCACCAGAGTGGATGAGACACGATATAACATTTGGAAATAAGAATGGAAAGACAATGGCAATGTTTTGGATTGCGAATGTCAAGACAAATCCACCAGAATGGATAAGGCACGACATTAATATTAAAGGTGGTTGGAGAAAAAGGACAATGGCTATGAAATGGATTAAAAATGTGAAGACTGAACCACCAGAATGGATGAGACACGATAATACTCTTGTTGATAAAGAAGGACAGACAATGGTCATGCTTTGGATTGAATATGTGAATACAGAAACACCGGAATGGATGAGGCATAACATTACTCTTGCTGATAACAGAGGAAGAACAATGGCCATGCTCTGGGTTGAATATGTCAATACGGAACCACCAGAGTGGATGAGACATGACAAAAAACTTACTGATGAGGACGAAAAGACAATGGCCATGTACTGGATTGAATATGTGAAGACAGAACCACCTAAGTGGATGAGACACGATATCACAATAAAAGGAGGTATTGGGGAACGAACAATGGCCATGTGCTGGATTGAAAATGTAAAGACAGAACCACCAGAATGGATGAGACATGACAAAAAACTTGCAGATAGGAAAGGACAGACAATGGCCATGTACTGGATTGAATATGTGAAGACTGAACCACCAGAATGGATGAGACATGACAAAAAACTAACTGATGAGGACGAAAAGACAATGGCCATGTACTGGATTCGACATGTCAAAACAGAGCCACCCAAGTGGATGAGGCATGACAAAAAACTAACTGATGAAGAAGGAACGACAATGGCCATGTACTGGATTGAATATGTGAAGACAGAACCACCTAAGTGGATGAGACATGACAAAAAATTTTATTGTAAGGATGGAGTGACAATGGTAATAATCTGGATTATTTTTGTGAAAACAGAGCCACCCAAGTGGATGACATATGATGTTACACTTGCTGATGAAGAAGGACAGGCAATGGCCACGTTATGGGATATATTTGTCAAAACAGAACCACCAGAATGGATGAGACATGACAAAAAACTTACTGATGATGAGTGAGACGCAACTGTTTATTATTGAAAAGCACTGCTTAGATAGAACAACCATCATGGATGAAGGTCGATAAATCATCATAAATGCAAAAGAGTGTCTCTTTGGAAATGAAATTCGTTTTTTGAACTTCAACAAATCAACATTTCACTGCATGTCTGAACAAAAACCTTTGCCACTCATGAGATGAAATGTTTGACGTTGGAATGTTCTTTCTTTCTTTCTTGAATTGATTTTCACTTTTTCGATGGATATTTTTACATGCTTCAAGACACATTCATTTTTGAATATCTCCTTTTGCTTTTTCATTGATTTGATGTCTTCTGCCCAAATGTGTGAATCATTTCACTTTTTGTATTTTAATTTTCTCAGATTCATCAAATATGTCGATTTTCTTTGTAATTGTAATATCCGCATGCACAAGTCGATTGATTCAAATGAAACTATTTTTTTCAATCAATTCCATTTCACAATATTAACTGATATCGTAAAATCGATTTTTTTCTTTCAAAAAATCATTCAAAAAATCAGAAGAAAGGCAAGAAGCGAGATGATAGGTTGAGAATTAATAATGATTAACAATCTTTTTCAAACTGTAATTTTGAGTGTTAAAGAAGGTTGATGAGAAAGAAGAGACAAGGAAGAGATTACCATCTATCTCATCAACTTCAACAGCAAAAACAGAATTAACATTTGTTCAATCTGAGAGTCTGCGTCCAACAATTTCATCGATGTCTTACTTACTGGCTGCAACGGCCTGTTCTTCGCCACATGAGAAGCTGATTGTGGATCTGAGGGATTCGTTGTTCATGCTGCTTCATGGGCTGAATAAGACAAAAGAGATGGCGATTGGGACTCTGCAGGAGAGGGAGATGACAGCTGCGCAGATCCTGTTCTGGGTGGCTAATCTCGCACTCCATTCATTTGACGAAATGGAGAATCCTCTCTCTTCTCTTGCCAATCTCGGCCCGCACATTGTGCTGTTCTCAGAGCATATGGTGATCTGCATTGTCATGCACTCAGAGCTTTAATCAGATGACTCTGATTCATCATCCATCTCATCGTCAACTGTTGTGACATCTGTCAGTGATGATGATGAAAGTGACTCCCTTCCCTCATCGGCATTTGAGGATGAAGATGATGATTTGAAGGAATGCCTCAGATGGAAAGCACCTGAGCTGATGATCAACAAGAAGATGGAGCAACAAAAGAGTCAGTTGCCTTTTCTGTTGAAATTATACACTGTGTCTGAGGTTAAAGATCCCATCAAAAGAGCAGGAAAATAATTGAGAAGATGGATGAAGCAAAAAGCGGTTAAGTTATCTTCACTTTGAAGCTTCATTGATAACTGAATTCACAACCATTCGCAAATTGTGTGTAGAATGTTAATGCTCGAACAGAGTTCTTTCAGCAATTCGTATCATGCATTTTATTGATTTCGCTCTCGCTTGTTACAGATCGTAAAACATCTGTTGATCGCTCAGCCATAAAACTGATTCAGCAAGCTTATTTTCAGTGAAAGTGAAATTGTGCTTGCAAAGAAAGAGGAGAAGTTGCAAAAACATGCTATGAAGAGATTGATGAACAGAATGAAGAATTTGGCTTGAAATCTGATTTTTCTGTTAAATTACTTTCCACAGTTTGAGCTTTTTAATAGAATCACCAATCCATGGTTTGCAAGAAGCCTATTTCGCATCTTAACGTTCAATACTCGAAATCTTCCTCAATTCATTGTCAGTTTCCAAAGTTATCTTTCACTTCATTCCTCATTTGTCAGAAGAACGCATTCCCAGAGGATGATAAAAAAGCAGAAAAACGAACACACTATATGTCAGATCACAATCAAGAATTCGATCTTTGAACATGAAAAGATCATTCCATAAATGAAGCAGTATCAATGGCTGAAAGGTTGCTGAAGTTCAGAAACGCAAGGTATTGGAGTTGAAGATGATGGAAGCTGTGTGAATATTGAAGAGTTGCTCGAAAATTGATGCTCGAAGCTTTGCGATTTTAAAAAACTTGTTGGAGAATGAATGAAGAAGATGAGAAACCATCGAAGAAAGAGAATGACTTGTATTTTCTTTTGTTCGAAGCGACGACTTTGAAAGAGTTGAGCAGAAAGGAATTTGAAGTCTGATTAATTTGCACATTTGGCAAAAAAACAGATGAAGTGATTGTTTCTATCAGCATAAAAATTGAAGAATTTGGTTATTTCTCTTTCGTATTTTGTATTCTCATCGGCTTCTCTGTTTGCCACTTTCCGTCGAAAAAACTTCTTGTTGCATTACCTTTGTATCCATTGGTATATTCTGCTTCTTTTTCCTCCTCCTCTTCTTCTTCTTTCATCCCAATAAACAAAAAATGAACCAGAAACCTCCTTTATCTTCCGTGCATTCATAAGTTAAGCCTGATAAAAATATTCAACCAAATTGCAACATTATTTCAGCAAGGCAACATTTCTGTATCAGATCGTATTTTTGTCAAGCGCATAGAAATTCACATATAAATTAAATAGTTTGCTCAGATTATGATTGAAGCACATCTCCCCGCGAGTGTTGTGGATGTGCACCGCCACAACACGGAAAATGCAATTCTGTGGAAAGAGCTGTCTTTGAACCAGCTGAGCTACGCGTTTACCAGCGGGCTCACTCCGCCGACGAGACATTTAACCGTGACGATTGCCTGCTCTTCATGGAGGCTGGTATGCGCTTGCTGTGGAATCTGCTGAATATGCCTTTCAATTTGGGTGCTGCTCCGCCGGGAAGCAAAGACACAGAGGTATTTGTGTGTGTACAGAGCAATGTGAAAATATCCAATTGATTGACGAATACAATTTTTCAAATTTTAATGTGAGGGCTGAGCATTGGGTGGAAGAGAGAGATCTGAGGAAGGGGATGATGCATCAGATGGGAGGGATGGGTCTGGGTGGAAATGGAGGTGGGGGAGAAGGAGGAAAAAATGATGATGATAACAACGGAGGAGACGGAAGTGGTGGAAAACAAGGAGGAGCCAACGGAGTTGGAATGAGTGCCATTTCGATTGAGCCGCGTGAGGGACATCTTGAGACAGGAGAAGAATGCGTAGTGAGATTTTCGTGCAACCACCACAGCGAGGGAATGCACCAGACATCGTTCATCTGGCAGCTGCTGGGCGGCGGGAAGCAAGTTGTTTTGGAGATCGCGTGCCAGACGCTGAGTCCAATTGATGAGCATGTTGTGTTTGAGAGTGGACGAGGCGCAGAGGCGACGGCGATGCACTTTCTGGAGCAGGTGCCCATCGGAGAGATGGATGCACAGATGCAGTCGATCGTGCTGCGGAACGAAGGCTGGACGAGCATCGACTACAGACTCGACCTGTCTGATGTGGAGAGGCTGAATGCATCTGCATCTGATTTCCCTCTGTTTGAGTGCCCTGTAACGAGGGGGATTGTGCCAGCATATGGAAAGCAGACGATATACTGGCGCTTCCGTCCGCTGATGCAAAGAGGTTATTTGGTAAGGATTCCGATCAAGCTGGGAAGCAGGTACAGTTCGATGAGTGTGATGAATGCAAATGTTGGAGGAGGAGCAGGGGGAGGAGATGGGAATGTGAATGGAACGAATCATTCACCATCATCCAACAATGGAATAGGTATGGGTGTTGGTGGAGCACAAGGAGGAGCACAAGGAGCAGCCGGAGGAGGAAGTGATGGAACAGAAGGCATCACACACACGGAAACAGTTCTGCAAGCGCTGCTGACAGGAGACGGTTTCATCGCGAAGGAAGGAGCAGAGCCACTTGTGGATGAGAAAAAGACAACAATTCCAGCTCCTCTTTCTCCACTGCCTGGCCAGCTGTGCTTATTGTCACATGAGCGAATTGGCTTTGGGAGCGTGGCGGGTGGGAGCATCGAGCGGAGGCTGGTGTGTCTGGTGTGTCCGCGTGTGAGGAGACACCCTGCACTGCAGAAGAGGGCGTATGAGAAAGGAGAGAAGAGAGGCATCCTGTTTGACTGGGAAGAGAGCCATCCGCTGATCAAGTCGCAGGTTGTAACGATTCGGCCGATCAGAGGAGAGATTGCAGAAGGAGAGAGATGTGTGTGTGTTGTGGAGCTGCATGCACCGATAGCTGCTCAAGTTGTGGATACTTCACTTCAGTGCAACATCAGAAAAGCAATCTTCACTTCCTCCATCTCGAATTCTTCAATTGCGAATCAGAATTCTTCATCGTCTTCTTCCATTAATGGTGTTGGTGCAAGTTCAGAAGTTAATCAAATCTTTTCTTATCATCGTTTCCCTTCAGCACGTCGTTCATCTTCTGTGAATGGTACTTCTTCTTCTTCCTCTTCTGTTGTTGCATCCAACTTTAACTCAGGCAGCATTGATGATCACTCCACCGTCGCCTCACTCTCCACGCAGCACTCTCAACTGGGAAAAATCAAAGGACTTCCTTCTTCTTCGTATCCTGTGCCTTCTCAATCTTCATCTTCCTCCTCACTGGCAATTGCCCCGCATTAGCCAAGCATCCACAAGCAGCCACCGAGAGTGAGTGTCATTGAGCGCATGACGAAATCCCGGGGCATTCAAATAGCCACACGACTTGAGCAGTTCCGCCCTGTCCTTGAAAAAGCGAGAAACGAAGAGAACCAGTTTCTGTTGGCGCTGGCGAGGCAGCCTGTTGATCCTCTTTCAGCAGCTGCTGCGTCAACACTGCAGTCACGAACATTGGCCAGTGGCATTCCTCTCAATGAAACCACGAAGCAGGCACTGGAGATAGCAGCACAGGCAAAAGAGGAGCAGAAGATCAGGATTTTGCAAAAGGAGAAGGAGAAAGAAGCGTTCAGGATGTATAACCTCACCCCAACGACGTCTGCCACGAAAGGAACAACAAGAAAGAACAAAGGGAACTTGGGTCCGCTGAGAGAGTCGCGAAGCAGCAGTGCTGGAGGAAGGAGGATGACTGATGCAGATGAAGTGAGCGGAGTGAATGTGTCTCTTCCTCCCTTGTTGAATCCGTCTTCTGGCTCTTCTTCTGGTTCAGGTTCAGTTTCAGTTCCATTGTATTCTCAGCAGGGAATAGCACAACAGGGGTCTATGCAATCACAGGGGATTCAGGGAATTCAAGGGCTTATTCCAACTGGAGCAATGAACAAGCAAGGCAGCGCAGTTCGTCTGCCTCCTTTGGGGATGCAAGAGCCAAATGAAGGGGGAAGAGTACATGAAGGGCGGATGTCGTCGAAGAAGGAGAAGTTTAGTGGGTTTGATTGGCTGCAGGATTTGGATTGAGATGATTTGGATGGAGGGATGAGGGGGATGCTTGGTGAAGGAGAGGAAAACAGAGAATGGGATGACAGTTTCAGAGAGCCAGACCAGAAGATATTTTTGAGAGTGCCATTCAAAAGCAGCTCGGTTGCCCTGTTTTCAGAGTTGCACGAGGCTTCTTCTCTCTTGTGGTTACTTCTGTTTCTGCCGCAGCTCAGTGCAAATAGAAATGGAGCTATTTCTTCTGTTTCTGCTTCATCATCTTTATCTTCTGATTCTTCTTCTTCTTCTATAAAGTCGTCGTCGTCTTTTTCGTATTCTTTGTCTTCTTCTTCTTCTTCTTCTTCATTTACAGCAGTTCTCAGGCTTGCTTTACTATTCCGGAGGAGGAAAAGCTTAGAGAATTCAGCATGGGATGAGCAGTTGTCATCATCTTCATTCAACGCTCTTGAAATTGACCCTTCAGATGCGTCTGTCATGGTGGTGTCATCTGCATCGCATCAGCTATGAACAACATCGAGATGCGGCTGGGGTGTATGAAAATCACAAGAAGTCGTAACTGAGGGATATAACGTAGCGTGACATAGCTGGTTGCATTGCGTGGAGGTGTTGCGCGTGCATTCGATGTGGTGCTTTCGGTGATGCTTTCAGTTCCGCTGGTGGGATCGCTTCCGTCATTTGCAGCATAGGTTGGTGTGAAGCCTGGGGGTACTCGGATCTTTGCGGCGGCAGTTGTGAATGCGTTCCCCTCGATCTACGATCTATTTGACTTGTCGCAGCTGTTGCGATCGTCGCAATTGAAATGTTTGTGGTGAAGCTGGACGAGAAAGTGATGTGGCGAAAGATTGCAGTGTGTGTGAAGTGGGGGAGATTGTGGAGAAAGGGACTGGAGGTGTTTTGGCTGAGGATGGAAGATGTGGTTCTGTTGCCTGAGGAGATTACGTTGGCGGTGCTGAAAGAAAGAAAAGAAGAAGAAGAAGTGGGAAAAGGAGGATGAGAAGAAATGCACGAAGGAGAAATAGCATAGTAGATGAGAAAGACGAATGTGATGCTTTGATAGCGCTGGTCAAAAACTGTTTCTGTTTGGAAAAAAAAACATGTAAAGACGAAAATTCGGAGAAAGAAAGAAAGAAAAAGAAATAGAGTGAAAAAGAAACAGATAAGAATATAGAGAAAATAAACAAGATAAAGAAGATAAAGAAAATGAAAAAGATTGAGAAGATGGAGAAGATGGAGAAGATGGAGAAGATGGAGAAGATGGAGAAGATGGAGAAGATGGAGAAGATGGAGAAGGAAAAAGAGATAACAGAGGAAGAGCAGATACAGAATGCATATGAGCAACTTATGATTTCGTTGCATTGTTCAAGCTTTGAAGAAATTGACAGAGATGCATGTGGGAGATGGTTGGTAATATGCTTGTAAAGGTAATGAAAAATGCACTAATAAAATCGAATGCATTTCTGGAGAGAAGAAGAAGTCGAGTTGCACAGTTTTTGATTGCGAAAAGGAGGAAGACAGAAAATTTTCACCTTTTTGTTGATGAGAATGAACAATTTTTGATGAGCGAAGGAGATTTTTGAGAAATTTCATCAGCCACACTGTTGTCATTCCAGTGGATGTTGTATCTTCTTCAGTGAGGAATCGAGATTGCCTCACGAAACTGTCTCCTTCGACGCAGCACAGCACTGTCATTTTGCCCACAAGCGCTCTGCTTTCTTGATCTTCATTTTTTTAATGAAATTGTTGAAAGTTGACAAGCTTCTGGCCTCTTCGAGTGCAGCATGCCAATCAGTTTTCACAAATGCAGCCAGCACCCTCATCGGGAGATGATCCCCTCTGTAGTCATCTGCTTCCCCTGAAATTGCATTAAATATTCTCCTCTTTCTCTTCCACATGCCAACGAGCAGCTTTGTGATTGTTCTTTCTGTCTCATCAAAGACTCGCTTGAATAGCTTAAATTACATTTCGTTTGAAGAAGAGAACAAAAACAATGAATCTGTAGAGATCTTCTCAATCCTGTTCTAAATTACCGTCTTCAACGCTCCATCAAAAAAACATTAATAAATTCAACGGAGAAAATGCTATTTCCGTTGAGCGAGCTCATCCAGTAAACACGCTATGACTGCTAACAACCATCTCTTCTGGTTCAGTTGCTTCAAATAGATTTGAGGCTTGTTCGTTTAGGTGGATCGAGTCATGCCAAATAGCAATGTCTCAAATGGATTGAACGCAATCGACACGGATGAAAGTGACAAATAAGATGCTTCTTATTCGGTTTTGATCGTCTATCCAAATAAATTTTAACCAAAAATTGAAATTGCATTTTAGCTGAAATCAAAATTTGTTGTCTCCTTTATCGTTCCTGCTAGAACCTTAAAATTAGCCTCTGAATCAACAATCTGCAGAGTGAGGCAGTGACTGATCGCGTTGTATGGATGACTTTCATGAAGACCACTCGTAAACATATCTTTCTCACATGATTGTGTTTCAGAAGAAGAAACAAATCTGTCACTTCAAAGACATTCGCTTTCACCTGTAATAAAATAACTGTATATGGACTAACTCTATGCTCTGTTTGTCTTGTGGAATAACAGTTTTGATCAATGCCATTTTCAAAAGAATTGCATCGTTGAATATTATATTCTCCTTTTAGGTATGTATTATTATCGAAAAATCAGAAAAATTTCAATGTTCCGTTGATACAGCAAGAAATTTGTAAATAAACTGTTTCGCTTCCGAAAACCAAATTGCTGTAACAAAATAGACAAATCGATATAATAACCTGATCTGTGCAATTCATATGCTGAATGGAGCTTCCTGTACAATAAGACGATCGATTTAAATGGAAGTTCTTTAAAAAATGAATTGATAAAGCACCGATTTCGCTTTTGAGTTTCTGTAAAAGGGAGGTCAACTGCTCCACCATCACTGCTAGAAGAACAGCTTGGAAAAGAAAAGTTGCCAATCTGTTGCTTTTCCACTTTCCATTCAAGAGGAAATAGTCTAACGATAGCACATCCGGTCTGTAATGATTGAATTTCTCAACTTGATCAGATTGTTGCAATCGGATGATAATAAGAGGCTGGACGAATAAATATTCATTTTTTTGATCAATTTCTTATCAGTGAAGGAGATTGACCAATTTTGTAAATGAAACTGAGACGGCGATTTTTGTAAAGAAGCAAAGGAATCCAGTGAAACACTGAACTTTTCTGTCATTACCATAAATGATTATGACAAATGTTCATCTGCAAATATTTTTATTAGAATTTAATAAAGGCATAATCTCAAAAATGCAATAATAATGATTGAAGAGTCTCTGGCTTCCATTTTTTCTCCAGCAAATATAATTTTCTCAAAAAAAGAATTGTTGTTTGTTTTAGAGGGAAACTGTGATTCATTTGAACTGTCTTGACCAAAATTAATACAATTATTATTATTAAAAATATTGGAGGGATACCTTGTCTTCTCGAAATGTAAATTTCTCAAATATCTTATAATTTAAATGTCTTTTCCAGGGGCAAACATTACATAGAACAATAAATGCAATTTCATTGGGAAAATCCTTTTATTTTCAAACTGATCACAAAGACCATTTGGAAAATAACTTCAATTATTTTTGGTACTTTCCCAATAGGTGGACATAACCCTTAATAAATATATTTTTCTGTGAAAATCATAATAATTGTGATTTTAAAGTTTGTTTATAAACTGCTTAACATATTGCAAATAGCTCTAATAATCACTTTGTTAAGTATTTTTTGATGATTTTCAATATTGTGATCTTTAAAATGAAAATATCTTAGGGTTTGAGTTGATAAAAGTGCAACTGAAGTGTGTGAATATTTGTTCATGTTTGCATAAAGATGTTTCATTTGGGTAATTTAGGTTTTTAGGGTTTTTATTAAGAAAGTTATAACCTAAAAAAAATTACTGTTTAGGGTAATGTCCACCTATTGGGATTGCACCTTATTTTTGCTTTTTTCGCTTTTTTTTGACGAAATTGTTTATAATGAGAATATAGAAATTCATAAGAAATGTCAACTATTGGTAAGATGAAATTATTTCGAAGTGAAATTTTTTCTTTTTAAATGTTATCAAACTATTTGCACGCATGGCTGATCCGTTTTGAAATCATGCTTTTGTTTGAGTTTTGATTAAAATTTTTATCTCAATGGGATTTTGAAAAATTGAACTCAACTGATAATACACGTTGTATATGATATTGTTATTGCAGATACATAAAATTGTCAAAAATCCCATTGAGAACAAATATTTTGATCAAAACTCGAACGAAAGTGTGATTTCAGAAAAGATCAGACACATATGATATTTCATTATTTTCATGTTTAACGAATAAAAAATTGATGATTTGGAAAAAATAATAATAATAATAATAAATATTCAATGAAAAATTCATTTTTGGGAACAGTATGCGCAAAAAATAATGGACAAGATCGATATCTCAATAACCGCAAGAGGAATAATTCTGTTAATGTTCCTCAAAATATATCTCATCAAAACAAACTCATTTGGGTAATTCTTTTTGAAAAGTCGCAAATGTTTAATTTTCAAATAAATCAAAAATTGCATATTTTGCTCAAATTTCTGTTTTAACTCACGAATCTTCTTTAGAATGTGTGAAGTGGCATTATCAAGAAATACACTGCTCATCAGAATTATATGATCCTGATGAAGTTTCTTTATTTTTTTTACAATAAAAGCATAAGTCGAAAGCAAAAATATATCGTTCAGAAAATTACAAAATGACATTTAAGATTTATCAGTTTTTGTTTTTAAAAAAAGACTTGATCAATATTAAAAAATGTTTATTTTCATATTTTGCAGGAAATTATTTTCAAAAAAATGTGATCCGGAAAAAAAGGTTAATTTGCGAATGATAAAAGTATTAATACAAAAAAAGAAATAATGCACAAACAAAACAAAATGACAAGAATCACAAAGGGCTCGAATAAAAAGAAAATACATATACTGCGCGATCAAGGAAAAGGAAGAAACGAAATTTCTCGTATTTTGAATATTTCAGTCAATACTGCAAAAAAGTACTTGAAAACAAACCATATTCAATCAAAACGGCTTGTCAGACGCAAACTCGGAAGGCCACTTATTCTTTCGCCTGCTCTGTTGAGAAAAGCTAAAAAAGAATCAAAATGCATGCAAATTCGAAGAGCCAGAGATCTAACCGATTATCTTGGTGTGAATTGCAGCAATTCCACCTCTCTTCGACTATTGCGCTTAATAAATAGAAAATATACAAAGAGAAAAATCAAACCTTACCTATCAAAGAATGCTTGTGAGAAGAGAAACGAATTTGCGGAAAAACATTTAAGGGATGATGAATTATGGGAACTTACGATCTTCGCAGATGAAAAAAAATTCAATTTATTTGGACCAGATAATACAAGAATGGAATGGATTGAAAAAGATAATAAGGAAATTTTCGATCATCAAAGTCAGAATAACCATGAAATAATAAATATATGGGCTGCAGTGGGTTTTAATTTCAAATCACCAATCGTTTTTGTCAGTGAAACAATGAATTCTGAGGAATATTGTCGTATTTTGAAATTTTCATTGATTCCTTATGCACGCAAGCGATTCAAAAATTATTGGAGATTTATCCACGATAATTCACCAATTCATCGATCTTTAAAGGTGCAAAATGTTATCAAATATTTTTCAATAACCAGCGCAGAATGGCCCCCTTATTCTCCAGATTTTTATATCATAGATAATGTTTGGAGCATTTTATCCAGGATAGTTTTTAAAGATGGAAAACCAAAGAAAGATGTGAATGAGCTGAAACAATCAATTTTGGATGCCTGGAATGAAATTGAAATGGATATTATTAATAAACTTGTTCATTCGATGTACAAACGCCTAAAAACAGTTATTTCAAATGAAGGAGGATCAATCAACTATTAATATATTTTTATCATGTTATTGACATTAATTCTTGAAATTTAACTTTTTTTTTGAAAATTCAGATCACATAATTTTGACAAATAATTTTTTCTATTTTCAGGAAAATCGTTCTTTTTTCGTTGTTTTTGAAAAGAGAAAAAAAAATATCTCTATTGCAAAGCATTAACGTGTTTGATAATAATAATAATTGAATGTGATTTTTTTTCTTTCATAACTGTTGATTCATATTTTCAATTTTTGTAAGTGGATCAGTTATTTTTGATTGTCAGTGTATATTCCATATTGGTGAAGTTTGATGTTCTTGGACAAACATTTTATTAAAATATGCAATTTTTGATTTTAATGAAAATTTATCATTTGCGACTTTTCAAAAAGAATTACACATTTGAAACACAAATCTTTCAAAGCAGCTTCATTTGTGCACAGAAAGAATTATTATTGAAAATTCAGAGAAATAGGATTTTGAGTTTCTCCGAGATTTCGATATGTAATTTTTCTGGGCTCAAGCGAAGCTGTCTTGAAAGACTTGTATGTCACATGAGTTTGTATTGATGAGATATATTTTGAGGAAAATTAACAGAATTATTCCTATTGCAGTTATTATGAAAACGATCTTGTCCGGTATTTTGTGCGATGTCCAGTATTTTTTGCGCAAACTGTAATGCCAATTTAAGAACTATTATGTTATATTTGTGTTCATTTGAAAGCGGAAAAACAATGAAACAAATTTTGATTAAGGTTAAATAAAAATATTTTTTGTTTTTTCTTTTGTTTTTCCACTTTTGAAAGGTTATTATTTGAACACTTTTATAAGAAAATGAATAGAAAAAGGAAAGGAAAAAAATTAATTTCGAAAGTATTCTGTGGAATTATATTCTGAAAGAATGAAATGTATTTATCTTTAGACAAAGTTTTCATATTTTTTGGTACAAATTCTGCATTAAAAATAAGTGATGAATGCAGAAACCTGTTTCTTTTTGAATTTGATTGTTTTTTTTTTTTTTTTTTTTTTATAAGAAAAAGATTTTGCATTGAAGTAATTCTTCGTTTCATTGGTAAAATTTCAATACTCAACCTGTTTTTCCAAATGTTGGTAATTTTGTATGATCATAACTTGATGCAACATTCAGAAAGTTTCTTTCTTTCTTTCTTCTTTCTTTTTCTCTTTTATTTAAGGATTGCAATTGGAAAAAAAAAAAAAATAAATAAAGAATAATCATAACCAAACATTTCATAAAAAAAATTATAAATTTATCAATTGAATATAAAACAATTCGTTTTTCAATGCATCCATTCAAAATCAATATTCATCAACGATGTGCTTATCATTGTCATTGTTCCTTGTTCCAAAAATTCATTACGCTTTCTCAAATGAGACGATTGGAGTGAAGTTCTTTTATTGTAGCGCTCCTCGTGAACTGTATTTTTTGAAGTGAGAGTCAACTTAACAACAGCTTTCTCGCAAGGAGCAAGTTTTTGTTTGTGACATTCCACATTCAATTTTAATACATCGCTTTCTTTTCTTGTCGATGACTCCTGTTTATCACGCAATCTCTTTTTGTAGAGAGAAGATGTTGTCTTCTGAAACAGTGACGGTTCATATTGCTTTGATAATCTTCTCTGGATGAGAGCATAAGAGTAGCTCGATTCATTCGATGTGTTTCGTATTGTAACAAAGTATGTTCCTGTTTGCCCGTCAAAAATCATTTTGTTTGTGGATCTTTGAGATTGTGATTCGCAAGGAGTGAAAAAGATCGTTTCAGAAATAGAAGCGAAATGAGAACGCGAAAAGTGCAAAGCAGGAATATGGCGATGATTAAACCTTGACAATTCCCTTTTCTCATCATCAGAAAGTGATGTAATACTCTTCGTTTCTTTACATTCTTCTTGCTTTTTCACTTTTGATTCTTCGAATTCTTTGACTTCGTCTTCTGTTGATGAGCTCATTAAAAGAAGTGTTGGAGATGCTACTCCAGTAACATTTAAGGAAATTTTCTGTAAATCTGCTTGCCTCTCTTTTGAAGCATCGATCATGTTTTCATTTTCTGAAAAAACACATCTTTCTTGAATTGTTGGAGATGAAGATTCGGATTTATTTTCTGAATATAAATTTTGAGCTTGATTTAATGACACTTGTGAAATCACAAGTTCAGCTACATACACCCCAATGGCTGAAGGAGCAAAAGTGAAAATGCATTCGTACCAACCATTGCAAGGTATTTTTATCAGGCTTTCCTCACATGAAAAGATTGGACGAGAATGAATTTGACCAGAACTGGCAGTTTCACTCTCAACTGTCTTCATTTCCATCTCTGAATCATTTGGAACAGAATCATCTGAGGTAATCGTCTTTGCAACGTCTGGTAGCGATTCCAAAGGATGATGCTTAACAGCGCAGAATTTTACACAGACAAAAGTATCTTGACTGGAAGGATTGCACAAGATAAACGAGCATTTTTTCTTTTCTTCAACGTAATTAAATCCGCAAAACAGAAATTCAGCATCATTCTCCACACATACTCCATCTTTCTTGCTGAAAACTGGAGTAATGTTCTGAACAATAGCAGGAGAAGACAAAGAGGATAACGCAGTGCATGCACACTTTCGTGATGTTTGAACTATGGTATTTGAAGAAGCAGAAGAAGAAGCAGTTGCCAGAGGAATATGTGCAGATAAAGAGTGCAATGATGATGATGATGTTGAAGATCTTGATGTAGCTGCTGATGATGGAAACGCTCTTGTTCTAAATGATTTACTATTCACAGAAATACTTCGATTTTCTTTTGAAGATGGACGTGAAGTGACAGATCCTCTTGCTGGTGATTGCTTCAAACAGACTCTTTGATCGCAGAAAAATCTGGATGTTCTTGAAGGCTCATGTCTCTCTAAAGGATAAGAAAAGTGAGGAATTTTGTTATCCGCATTCTGCTTTGAAGAGAAAGAACAACAATTTGAAGAAGTTGATGGAGATCGCACTGTTGTTCTTGCCGTTACCGATTTTGAGTTTGAAACCGAACGAAATGCATTCGAATGCCTTGGCAATGGTGTTGAACTTCTTGTGGATGAACGCATTTCTTTTGAGAAACCAGAAAATACAGAACTGTTCGATTTTTCTCTTGACATCTGAAAATTCATGCGGGAAACTTTCTTTCTAAAGTCCGACTGGGAGTCGTTGCTTGAACGAGAAGAAGAATTTGAAGAAGAAGAAGGAGAAGAAATTGAGAGAGATCTAGCTGAAGAAGGTATTAAAGAATGATTGCCAGTCAGTGAACTTTTGCAGCTGGAAAGACGGAGAGTTGGAATCTTGAATTCCTTTTGAAGTTTTGATGAATTATTGGAAATTTTCTCTTTTGATTGACTATTGCCAATAATTCCATTTCTTTTAGCTGATGACAATTCATGCAATAATCTTCTATTTTCTGCTTTTTCTTCTCTTTTCTCTTTGTGTGGCTCAAAGTTGCCTTTCATCTGCTTCGTTTTCGAGGAGGAGGATGATGATGTTGCAATTTTTTTAATGAAATTTGTCTTTTTGCAACTTTGGCTCAATTTGGAGTTTTCATCAAGAAAATGGTACTTAATCACTCCATCGTCACATAAATCTTCTTTATCTCGTTCAAAATTTTCTTCAATGCTCTTTTCATATTTTTCATCTTTGAGCTCTTCCATGATTTTCTCTTCTTCTTCATTCTTTCTTGTATCTTTATTCAATCTTGCACAACATTCAATCCCTTGAAACTCCTCAAAGCATTTCTCCTTTTTCATTTCGTCTTCTTTCACATCAAAAAACGCACATTCAACTTCATTTATTTTGACTTCATCATTCTCATTCGTTATCATAGGTGAAACACAGTTCACTTGCTCAGCAGAAGGCAAAGACGAGCACAACTCACAAAAAGAAGTTCCTCTTCCAGTTTCAGACAGAAAAGAACGGGAAGTTCGCAGACTGATCGGAGGCAGTGGCGGCTTTGACGCCGAATACAATGGCAAGGCGGGTATTTCAGGGCGTTTCTTGCTGGCTCCCATGATGCTCTGAGGAGAATGCGCAATGAAAGAAGAAGAAGAAGAAGAAGAAGAAGAAGAAGAAGAAGAAGAAGAAGAAGAAGAAGAAGAAGAAGAAGAAGATGATGATGATGATGAGGAGAAAGAAGAGGAAGAATCAGGAGGAGGAGTCGAAGAAGTGTTGATAGTTGAGTATGTTTCGCTTGAATCATAATAATCATCTGAGCAGTTAAATACTCCTGTCTCACAAGGAGATTCAGATAGATTGTCAGACAGACTCCATTCAGAAACAGGCGATTCGTCGATCTCAGGACAGTAAGAAATGCTTCCCTCACTTAGTGATGGTGAAAGTGAGCGAATTGAAGAATGAGAAGAAGAAGAAGTACTCGTGGGAGTGGAAGAATTTGAAGGAGAAGGCGAAGAAGACAGCGAATGAAGCGGAGGAGACAAGAACAAGCCGCAACGAGAGTTTGGCGGGCTGAAAATGCAAGTGTTAATTTTGGCGTATTGAGAAGTTATTTTCTTTTCCAACAAAGTTACAGACGTTGGCGAGGAGATGAAACGAAGAGAAGAAGAGACGGAAAGAGGACGCATTGGCGAAAAAGAAGGAGAAGTCAAAGTGATCGAAGAGCACACAGAGACAGTCGGTGACATGTGCAGAGGAGAAAGCGGATGTTGAAGAGTTGAAACGGAAAAAAATGTCTGAGTTGTGGTGGGTGTCTCTAATTGTGGCTGTTGCTTTTGTACTTGAATGGAATTTTCATTCTGGTTTGCACACAAATCCAACGCTGCTGGCAAATGAGGCAGATGAATTTGCATAGGCAATGCTGATTCCACAGTGCGTTCAACAAGATCCGAACAAGGAAGCAATATTCTTCCAGGAGACGTAGGGGTGAACACAACACAGTTTGAATGGGGTGTGTTTGGATTGGATTGAAGATGAGGTTCTGTCTCATTTCCAAAGATAACTGCTTGACTTCTTTCTTCTTCTTCTTTCTCTTCTTTTTTGAAATTGTTATTGAGAGTAATAGTTTTATCGTCAGATTGCTTTAATTCCATCACATTTTCCTCTTCCTCTCTTTTGTCTTCTTCTTTCTCTTCATCCTCCTCTTCTTCCTCTTCTTCTTCTTCCTCCTCCTCTTCCTCATCTTCTTCTTCTGCAGCCACTTCCTCCTCATCGAACTCATCCGTTTCCTGAAGTGTTCCATCGCTTGAATCCTCGTTCTGCGTCATATCCGAATAAGTCCTATCTCTGCTCTGTGAATTCTCATTCGATACAGTCGCAACCTCGTTTTCGTTGATCCGTATTGAATTGAAGCCTTCATCATCTGAACAGTCAGACTCTTCAAGCGTCGATTCGCTCGGAGCCTCTGAGCTCAGCTGGTTTTCTTGCAGTCTGCTGCTGTTCTGCTCTTCTCTGTTTGCATCCTCTTCGTTTAGATTGAACTCTTCTGAATCTGATTGATTGCTGTTGATTTCGGCTGGAGATCCGAAATAATCTCCTTCAGAGTTAAGGGAACTGTAATATTGAGAAGTTTCTATGAAGTCTAATGGCTTCATCTTTAAACTCTGAAAAGCTTTCAAGCAAGACGGGTTCAGAAAGTTTTTCAAATCACTCTCTTCATTAAACATCTCAGTTTTGTCATTGATATTTGAATCAAACACATCAAAGACTTCGCTTGATGAAAAATCAAGTTGATCATCTTCATCAAATGATATGTAATTTTCGTGTCTTAGTAACTTTGTTGGAGTTTTCGTATGTTTCTTTTTCTTTGGAGTTGAAGTTGAAATCAAGTAGAATTTTGACGGTTCATCTGACTTGTGGAAATTTGTCTCGTTATCAAAAAGAATTAGATCATAAGGATTTGTTTCATGATTCCAAATGAATGCTTCTTTTGGAAGAGATTGCTTTGCGTCAAAGAATTTCATAAAACTTCTTTCAACAATTGATGAAAGCTTTTCCGCTCCAGAAATGCGACATTTTATCATTTTTCGCACAAATGAGCTAATTGTTTGTAGAATTTTTTGGATACGATCTGTTGAATCTTCGCTTTCAATTCCTTCCAAAATCGTAAATATTTTGACAAAAAGCTTGACAATTGAGTCTCCACGGTTCATCATCAAAAAAGTCGAAAATGATTTAAACTTTTGACCTTCTATAGATAAAAATAGTTGTTTGGAAAATTGCGAAAGAGATTTATAATCTTCATTTCTGAAAAGGAAGAAAAAATCCTAAGTCTTTATTCATTCATAATAACCGACAAACCTCTGAACAATGAACTCCTTTGACTTGCTATTATGCCTTTTGCATTTTCCAAAACCACCTAAAAAAATAATTTATTATGATTTATTAAAGAAATGAATTTCACACAAAGCCTATAATTGTTCTCTTTATCCTTCAAAACAGTTTCAAGGCTCAGATTTGAATAAGTGAATCCTGTGATATGCAATAATTTGAATGCCTGTAAAACTTGCAAAAAACATTCAAATACATCCTGAAATAACAGAAAATATGATCAAAAATTTTTATAAAGGGCAAACATATTTGGTCAATGATTTTGAATCGATTTTTTTTCTTTTTATACATTCTTTCAATGAACCATCTTCGTACAGATTGAAGTACAAAAGTGTAAAGGAGGAATCAAGCTGCGGACCATTCAATCTTTCCACAAAGAAGTTAGATTTATGAATTGAGTGAAATATTAACTCATTGATAAGGTTGTTTGATAATCCTCCAAAGTGGTTGAAAATTTTTACGAATGATCCTTTGTTCCGCTCTTTTTGCAATGAAAAATGCTCAATTGGAAATTTCATAAAAAAGTTGAATTCGATTTTTTCAAATGAATTTTAAAAAACTGATCTGAATATATAAGAAAATAGATTAATTATTGTTTTTTGGTCAAGTCTTCGGTTAAAGCTGTACAAGTTATGCATTTTATCATTTCATTTGTTCATATCTTTGGATGAATAGTTTTACTTGGATAAAAATTTATGAAAAGCCTTTCTTTTGCTGAAAATAATCAAATAACATTATCCAAGTTTTGTTTGCGTTCTGTTGTCGAACATTCATTAAAAATAAAATTTTTATATTATCCTATAAGAATGATAATCGATTGAAAAGCATTTGAGTACAATTTACAAAATATTAGCATCATGAATACATTTGTGGAGATCTCAAATTTTCAATTAACATTTAAGAAATTTGCATGATCTATCAAAGAGTGATGGAACCATCGTAAATTAAGTTATCAAAACATTTCAGATATCTTATTTTCTTTGATTTTTTTAGGGAGAAATTATGAAATATGTGATTGTTCTTTTGTAAGTTGAAGAACTTTGAGTTAAAGAATTGTTTATTTGAAAAAAAAGGAAGTTGATTCAAAAAATTTGGAAACGATTCATCAACTTACTTTTAAAAAACAAATAATTTCCTCCTTGATATTCTCAATTAAAATAACAAACTAAAATGATTGGTAAAAAAAACTTGTCTTCAATTCAAAAAAGCTCACCGAACTATTGAAATCAAGAAAATTCTAAATATTGTAATTTCAAAAATAAATTATAAATATAATTAATTCAGTATTATAAATCCAAATTCAATTATTACAAATTATTACAAAACAAATCGTTTTTCATTGTTCTCCGTCTGATTGAAAAGAAGAATAAAAATCATCATAAATGCTATCTTCCCTCACAACAGCCTTTCTGGTTCGCAAACTTCTTTCCCTTTGAGCAACTGGAACAGCTTGATGGGATTGATTCCAAGCTCCGTCTATTTTTTCGTCCAGAAACTCTTCAGAACTTGTGTCGTCCCAATCATCTTGACTTCTTTTCCTCTTTTGCTTCTTCTTCTTTTTCTTTGAAGAGTTCGTTTTTGTGTTTGTAATTCTTCCTTTTTTAATTCCTCTTTTCCCGAATTGGTTCTGATTCAATTGAGCAGTCTGTTTTCCTCCTGCTGTGGAAGAAGAGGCCAATGAGTCATCAAACATTTCAACTGCAGCAAGATCTTCAGGCGAAGGCTGAGGCTCTTCCACATCAGTCAGCGCAGAAATCTCTTCGAGAATCATTTCAATACGCTTGCTGGACTGCTCTCGTTTTGAGCTTGTTGTGAAAGAGCTGTTAAGAAATGAAGAAAGATAGCAACTTGCTTCAGGAATAGAACCACGCAAATGCAGAACAAGATTTGAGGCAAGCTCATCCAAACAGACGTAACTATTCAAACAAGAATACTCAGAAAGAGAATTTAACTGTGATTTTATAAACAATGAGCAGCTGCTTGCAGCAGCAAAATTCCGAAGATCAGCTTCATTTTGTTTTGTTTGTGGAAAATCTTCAGTTTTTTCTGAGATGCTGTTTTGAAAACTTAACATTCGCCGAATGTTTGAAGTGATCTCATTTTTCATTTTATTCACGTCATCCTTAAACTGCAACATTATCTGTTTGCATGAGTACCATTCTTTCACAGAAACAGCCAAGTTCGGAAGTGTTATGCACATCCCAATGTTCTGCCGATCCTTCGCTTCCATCATGTGCCTGCTGTCTCTTATTGATTCTTCTATTTCTTTCTCTTTTTTCGCAGCTTTTTTCGCTTTCTGGTTTATTTTGTGTGTTTTATCTTCCAAAGAATCGTTTTGTTCGTTTTCAATAAGAAATGAATTCGTGTTATCAGTCCAATTAATGCACGCATCCACAATCTGCTTTGCAAAAATGTTTTCCTCAAACAACAAACGAGGATTAAAATTCGTCACCTTCTCCATACTTTTGAAATTCGGTGTATTTGATTTTGCTGTTGATGATGTTGATGTGGATGCTGAATTAGTATTTTCTCTATCGATTGTTAGAAACGAATCATTTTGTGAAAAATAACCACCATTTTTTCCAGACAAGTTGATCCAATAGAACATTCTCAATGCTGATCTCACAATCAAAACATCGCGAATGATTGAAAGGAGACATTCTGATTTCAAAGGAGAATAAGAAAGTTGCTCAAAACTTGAAGATTTCAAATGGGATGACTGGGATTGAGATAGCGAAGAAGAAGAAGAAGAGTGTGAAATATTATTTAAGGATTCCTGATCAGTCAATGGCTCCAATGAATTCTCATTTGTTTCTTCAATGAGCGCGGTATCTACATACGTTTCTGTGATTGCTTCTTCTTTTGGTGCAGAAGACTGAAGAGAAGCAGAAGCATCTTCAACTTCACTCATTTTCTCTTGTTTTGAACCTTGTTGAATGAAAGATTGTGCGATTTCATCGGCAATTGGCATCATTCGAAGAGCAATTGAATTCAGCTGTGCAATCGCTGAATTCACTTCAGATTCTGATGAAAATGGAAGCGAAGCACAAACCGAAAGAAGATAAACAGCAAAATGATGCGATCTGCACATTGCTGCTGCCTTCTCCCAGGAAGATGAATGTGAACAATGAAAGGCATCTGATATCTGTTTATCAAAACTTAATGCAGAAGATGCGAAGTTGCTTTCATTTTGTGTCTTTCTAAGCTCCGAATCGTCAACTGCAAGCAGCTTTTCCCACTCAGAAAACACAGTTTTCAAGAGAGAATTGACAAAAGTGGTCACAAAAACAGCACCTCCACGATGAAGATAGTTGAACACTTTGCCAAAATGAGGAAGAGTCAAAGAAAGCGGAAGGTTTCTGATTGAAAACTCGGGTGCTGAATGAACAACCAACAAATCAGAAGAAAGAGAAGATTGAGTGACCAAAGCAGCAGATTGCGTTGCTTGCTGGTTCAACATTGATTTCAGATGTGTTGTTGGAGAAGAAAGAAAACAGAGAGAAAGACCAAGTGCCAACAGTTCCTTTTGAAGAGTGTCTGAAAAGCAATGAGAATCCATTTCTGAATCATTATTTGTGCTTAATGAAGGAAACAAAGAAGAAAAAGAACCAGAAGATTGAGATAATGTTTGCGTGTGATGGTCAAATATATCATTTTTACTCTCTTCTTTCTCCTCGGAAACGGCATTCTTCACAACCATCCAAGCAACCGCATCTATATTTTCATTCGCCTCGCAAACGTTCGAATCTCCATTCATCGCCAGCTGATACTCAAAGCTCATCAGCACACCGTCGACAACAGAACTCAAAGAAACCCATCCGATCGACAAGTCACTCAAAATCACTTCTTTTTTCTGTTTGCTTCGTTTTGATGCTGAAATAACTGCAATGTTATTGCCATCCTGTTCGTCTTCTCCCGTTAAAAGTGTTGTTCTTCTGTTTGAATTCTGATCTTGCTCATACAAATCTCCTTCTGCTTCGTCACTCAGAATATCTGCCTCAATTTTGCTTCCAAATTCCTTTGCCTCATTCAAATTAGAATTTTCTGCTTGTTTTCCTCTCTTTGTCACTTGCCTCCTCCTTCTTCCTGATGCACTTGTTGTGCTAATTCCCATCCGCTTCTTCAGCCATCCTTTCTCAATAGCCCTGTTTCTCCTCTCCAATACCCCTTCCCCCGCCCCTCCCCCTGCTCCTCCTCCTCCTCCTCCACTTCCACCACCACTTCCTCCTCTGCCTTTTCTCTGCCTTCTGCCTTCCTCCACCCCTTCCCCTTTCGTCTTCACAGCCCCTCCATCCATCTCCATCATTAACACAAGCAGCTGCCAAGCGCTTTCTCTCACTTGAACATCTGCGTCACTCAAAAGAACAACAACAGAAGGGACAAACAGGAAAGGGTGCAGAACACGCTGCCGGATGCCGATGGAGACGATGGAAAGTGTGGGCAAGCGGATGCTGGCGATTGTCTGAAGCACAGAAAGCGAATGTTGCTGTGAAGCACTCAAAAAGGAAGAAGAAGAAGAAGAAGAATTATGTTGCTGCGATTGAAAAGCGTACAGAGAAGGATGCTGCACAGTGGAAGCAGAAGGGCGCCCAGTGAGTGTCATAAGAAGCGATTGCTGATGATGTTGGAGAAGAGCCGCGCTGACTGAGAAATCAGAAGGCAACAGAGAAGCATCTGGAATTGACTGTAATGAAGGCGATGACGAGGCAGAATGAGAAGATGTGGAAGGAGAAGAGGACGATTTTGAATGCGAAACAGAAGCAGAAGCAGAAGAAGAAGAGTCTAATTGTTCCAAAGAAGAACCAGAAAATGAATGACAACGAGAACGAGAAAGAGAGTTTGAGCGTTTTAAGGGTTGACTTGATTCTTTTGAGTCACTTTCTGAAAGCTGATCAAATCCAAATGAATTATTTCGTTTTATTGTCGTTTGCTCATTTTTCATTGAGCGAGCATTTTTATTTTGTTCTTGCTGTTTTTTGAAATCTTTCTCTTCTTTGTGCATTTGTTCGTACATATCTTGTTTCATGTTCATGTCATTTCCCTTTGAGCTGCTGCTTTCTGACGCTTTTGATAGGATTAAGCTGGCTTTTGATTGAATTCCTTTATTTCCTGTTTCTTTCAATGCTAAATTCATTTGATTTTGTTTTTCCTTCTGAGGAGAAGCAAAAGAAGCTAAACTTTCTTCTTGTTCTTGTTTCACCGAAACATAATCTTCTTTTTTCACTTTTGTGTTTTCATTTGCTTCGCTTTCTTTTGAATCGTCTTCGCTAATAATCTCATCTAATGTTCCATATTGTCTCAATATTTTTCCCTTTTTTTGCATTTCTCTGCTTCTTTTTGTGACAATTGGTGTCTTTTTTTGGGAAATGACTGAAGAAACAGGAGAATGCAGACGAGGCTTGGTTGAATCGTCGCTGTCTGAATCAGACAATGGAATGCTCATTTTTCGGCTTCCGTTCTTTTTATTGACTGAAGAAGAAGAAGAAGAAGAGCTTTTTGTGGTTGATGTTTTAATTTGAGTCGAAATTGAAGTTGTAATTTGAACATTGCTATCTTCACTCTGTTCTGTTGCTTTGACATCTAAATGGATTTCTTCCTTTTCCGTGTTTTTAGGTTTTGTTTTCACCTTTTTTTGAGTCATTTTCTCTTTTTCTTTAATATTTCCTCCTCTTTCCCCTCTTTCTCTTCCTCCCTTCTCACTCATTGTGTTTCTCTGTATCAGCTTCATCTTCTCCTGCTCTGCTAAAATTCTTTCTTCTTCGTCTTCTAACAGCGTTTGGATGGATCGAAGCTGAGCAGCTCGGATTTCATCGAATGCCTCACGAAACAAATGAACTTTGCGGAAAGAGGGAGAAGGAGAAGAAGAGGAGGAAGAAGAAGAGGAAAAAGAAGTTAAAGGAGAAAGAGAAGGGGAAGAAGAAGCAGAAGTTGTTGGAGAAGAATATGAATATGAATATGAATAAGAAGAAGAAAGAAGAGAAGGAGAAGCGGAAGCAAAAGGAGGAGAAGGTGAAAAAGACAGATTTTGATTCTGCAAGTTAACAGGAGTTGGTTTATACAGAACATTTGCAGTTAAATCAACTTTTCCTTTGAAATCACCAAACTTTCTAATGCTCATTTCTTCACTCAGCAAAAGCTGCCTTCTGAAAAATGGCGAGTTATCTGCATCGCTTTCGTTTATTCCTCCTCCTCCTCCTCCTCCACTTCCCATGTTTCCTAAACTTCCTATGTTTCCTCCTCCTCCTCTCAGCCAAAACTCGATCTGATCGTTCCAATTTGCCATTTTTTTCGTTTTTTCGAACGAATCAGCCGACAAAAAAGAAGAAATTTTGTTTTTTTGGAAGTTCCAAAAGGGAAAAAAGGAAGCGACGAGGAAGAAGCGGTGGTTAGACACGAAAGTTGTGGCCATTTGAACAGCTCTGGCTGAAATAAGCGGGTCGCTGAAGGAGCAGAAGAAGGCGAGGGTTTTGAAGAGGGTGAAGGAGAAAGAAGAAGAGTGGAGAGAAAGCTGGGAGATGAGGGAGACACGAATTGGAATGGAAGAAGAAGAGGAAGAGAAAAAGGAAGAGGAAGAAGTTTGAGGAGAAGAAGCAGGAGAGTGAGAAGGAGAGGGAGAAGAAAGGATATTTGAGGAAAGAGGATACAAAGAAGGTGAAGAAGAAGAAGAAGAAGAAGAAGAAGAAGAAGAAGAAGAAGAAGAAGAATGTGATTGATACAATGATTGAGCTGCATTCACTCCATTTCTTGCCACTTGCTGTTGCGTGTGTCTGTATGCAACAATACGTCCTGCCTCTTCCATCTCCTTTTGAGTCAAAACTTTGCTGAAGTCGATCCATCTGCTCAATTGGCACAAAATAAACAGCGAGCGGATGATTAATGAACGCAAGGCGGTGGAAGGAGGTTGGATTTGAGAGGAAAAGGGGAGAGGAAAAGAAGAGAAGGAGAAAGAAGGGAGTAAAAAAGCAGGGGAAGAAGAAGGTTGTGGATGAAGGGTGATGATTGGCTGGGGTTGTGGAGATTGCATTGAACGGAAGGAAGGGGAAGGGGAAGAAGAGGAAGAAAACAATGAAGGAGAAGAGGAAGAAGAAGAAGAAGAAAGAGAAGGTGAATGTCTTCGTGTTGCGCTTGTTCCTTTTGCCTGCACTTTTTCATTTGTCACAGAAAGTGGGGGGAAAAGCATCGAATGAGGTGCATCTGACTTGATAGGACTGTCTTCCATCTGTGAAAGATCACTCAATTGCGGATATCTTCTTTGCTGATGTTGATTTTGATTCTGAAGCTGCTGCTGCTGTTGTTGTTTTCCCTTTGGCTGGACAGGAACGAGCGAAAGTACAGATTTTGTGGGAGTTTCATTGTGTGATCTGCTATTTAAAGAGCCAAAGATTGGAGGTGTGGAAGCAAATGAAGAAGAAGGAGAAGAGGAAGAGGAAGAAGAAGAAGAAGAAGGAAAGACAAGTCTTCGTGAAGCAGGAGAAGAAGAAGGCGAATGAGCTACAGAATTTGGTGTGTGCTGAAGTGGCTGCTGTGAAAACGGCCTTTGAACTGAGAAACAAGGGGTGATGAATGAATGAGGAGGGGAAGGCAATAGGGAAGGCGAGTTAGAGGGAGAAAGAGAAAGAGAAGGAGAAGAAGAAGTCAAATATGATTGATTTGATTTTGTAATTGATCGAACAAAAGACGCATCTCTTAAATTCTGCACTCTTCGCAAAAACGCCAAGTTCTGCAGCAGAATGCGAAAAAGTGGTTTGAAATCGCGCGTGTAGAAGACAACAAGAGAACAAAGGGTTTTGATGATGAGGGTGAGGGTATAAGCAGAAGAGGCAGAAGAAGCCAGCAAAAGCAGCACTTCTTGTGCGGAAAAGGCGTTTTCTCTCTTGATGATCGGATGATGTGAAGAGCAGATAATGGTGAATGGGGAAGACATCAAAGAAGAAGAAGAAGTTTGTTTGGCTTGCTTGTTGTTTGCTTGTGCAAACGCGCTTCGGATGGGTGTTTTTGGGTGAGGGGTAGATTCAATTCGTCTTCTGTTGATGCTATTTGTGAAATTTTCTTTCTTTTTTTCTCTTTCTCCTTCTTCCTCTTCTTTCTCTTCTTTCTCTTTCTCTTTCTCCCTTTCCTCCTTTTCCTCTTCCTCTTCCTCTTCCTCCTCCTCTTCCTCTTGCTGCTTCTGCCTTTTTCTCGTTTTCTCTGCCAGCACATCCACAACTGACTCAATTCCTGCCTCGTTTCCCCACTGCACCATTTTCAGCAGCACATTCAATAATTCATCGACAGTTGCGCTTTCTAATTCACTCATGTTCTGCTTGAATGCCTGGAGCTGCTTGGAGGAAGAGGAGGAGGAAGAGGAAGAAGAAGAAGAAGATGGGGGTGGGAGAGGAGAAGAGGAGCGAGAAGAAGAAGGGGAAGAAGAAGAAGAAGAAGAAGTGGGAAATGATGGATGTGAATTCAATTCATTTCCTGATGTTTGATTAGGATTTGAAGCTTCTTCTTTCCCATTCACTGATTTTTGTGCTATTTCCTTTGAAAATTTGTTGTTTGAATTGAAGTTTGAGTATGAGTTTAAACTGCTTTTGCCACTGCAACTCAAAGAAAGCAGCGAAACAATGACTGAAAAATGTCTGCCAACCAGCGGCGGGTGCGAACGGACCAAAAGAGAGAGGACTTTCACGATTTCAAACTGAATGCGATGCTTTTCTGAGAGTTTTGTTCGAAGTTGCTGCAATTTTTGCTTGTGTGTCTGTTGAAATTGATTCGAAACCTGTTTTTTTGTCTGAAAAGAGCGTGAAAACGTTTTTGGCTTTGAATTTTGGTTGTTTTTGGAGTTTTGTTGGCTTTGCTCCATTTTTTTCCTTTCAGCTTCTTTTAAATTTCCTCCTTTCTCTTCTTCCCCTTCTTCTTCCTCTGCTTCTTCGATTTTTGTGTTTATTTGTGATATTTCTGTCGCAACTTTCATGAGCAGTTGGATGAGCGTATCACAAACCTGCTTTGAAGCCAATTCATCTCTTCTGTGCTTCAACGTGGCTTCTGCATTTGACTGCAGCGAAGAGAAAGAAGAGAAAGAAACAGAAAGTTGTGTGTTAACAGCATCATTAACATCATCATTTTCATCATCATCATCATCGATATTGATAACATTGCTTGTGAATGGAGAAGATAAATCAGAGCGAAACGGCATTGTTTGCGATTTGCCTGACAAAAGCCACAAATTGTCATCAACTCCATCATTTGCCTTCATCCTGTGCTCTGCTTCTGACTTCTGTTTTGTATTGTTTTCGTTCCATTCATCCGTTTCCCCTTTGAACAACTCACAAAACAGCTCGTAAACCCATTCAGAATTTGATCGGTTGCTCAAATCGAGGCGGCGAACAACTGATGTTAAGAGCATAACTCGCATTGCTGGTGATAACTTTGAGCTTGATGTTGAAGGAGAAGAAGAAACGAAAGAAGAAAAAGAATTGGAAGATTTTGTTGAAGAATTTTTCTTATGAAACCCTTTGTTTGGCTGCTTGTTTGCTGTTCTTTTTGTTGTTTTGGCTTTGGTTTTTGAATTTTCTGATTTTGAAACAGAATTCTCTTTTGTTTCATCTGTTTCTTCTTCACTTGAAACTTCAATATTCTTATTAACACTTTCTTCTTCTTCTCCATCTTCTTCCTCTTTTTCTTCTTCTTCCTCATCATCATCTTCCTCTTCCTCTTCTTCTTCAAACAAAAATTCTTCCTCCACTCCATCGTTATCCCACTGCAGCCCTTCCTTCCCTTTCACAGAAGACAAATCTCCAGTCACAAATGCTGCTTTCAGAACAGATTTGATCAAAAGCGAAGAAGAAGAGTCCAAAGGAGAACGCTGAGAAGGGAAAAGAGAAAGATTTGAAGAAGAAGAAGAGAAAGAGGAAGAAAAAGAGGAAGAGGAGAAAGAAGATGATGAAAAGGGGAGAGGAGAAAGAAGATAAACGAGAAACAAAAGAATTTGCGATACAGCAGACAGCAAAAATGCTCTGCAAACACAAAAAGGAGCGTTCAAAGTGTTTTGTGCGTTTTCAGATCCCAACGACAAAACATTCTCGTTCAGAACAGAATTTTCACTGGGAGATTGCACAGAATTAAACCCAACTCCAATTTTAACTCCGTTTTGTGTGTTGTTCCACAATGCAGCATCAGATGATGACAGCAAATCGTCAATTGCTTCTTCTTCCGTTCCACTTGAGACAAATGCGAGGCAGCGAAGCGAAACAGCGACAAACTCAGCCAAGATGCGATGGATGCGTTTTCTGACGTTGGCTGAAGGATCTTCTTTTCGTGAGAGGATTTCAAAGAGCTCCCAGAAGAAGGCAGAAGGAGAGGTGGAGGAGGAGAAGAGGCGGGTGTAGAAAGAGGAGAGGGAGGAGGAGGAAGAAGAAGAAGAGGATGAAGAAAGAGAAGAAGAAGAAGAAGAAGAAGGAAGAGGAGGAGATGAAATAGCATTTTGTGACTGTGCTTTGGAATTAGAAATTGTGCTGCCTTCTTTCTGTTTTATTCCTTTCCTTCCAATTTTTCCTTTTCTTTCTCTTTCTCTCCCTCCTTTTTCTCCTCCTTCATCATCATCATTATCATCCTCTTCTTCTCTTTCTCTTTCTCTTTCCCTTTCCCTTTCCCTTTCTTCTTCTTCACACTTCATCACCAGCTGCCTCTCCTTCATCATCACCACATTCCATCTCTTCAGCTTCTGCTGCAGCGACCTTCCTGCTATTCGCACCACTGTTTCCCTCACAATCGCCGAATGATCGTTCAAATGCGACAAAATCAGACGTTTTAACCCGTTTTGCGCGGAGAGAGAAAGAAAACGAGGTAAAATGTTGGATTTGCTTTGGTTTTGGTTCTGTTTGTTTTCTTTTTCTTTTTCTTCTTTTCCTTTTTTGTGTTTGGATTTGAGAAGTTGAGATTTTGTTTGAGTTTTTGCTGAGCCTGTTTCTTCTTCTTGGTTAACTGTCTTTCCCTTTCTTGCTTTTGATGCTTTTGATGCTTTTGATTTTATATTCTTCTCCACTTTACTCTCTAAAACTTCATCATCATCATCTTCTTCTCCTCCTTTTTCTTCTTCTCCTTCCTCCTCCTCCTCTTCTACTTCTTCCTTTTCTTCTTCTTCTTTTTCCTCTTCCTCCTCCAGCAAGTCCGGATCCTGTGTGAGCAGCTGCTCCATCACAGAAATAGCAGCTGATTTTATTCCAGTTGCGCCAACTGCCTCCAAATTGCACTGGCAAATGAGAGTGGCGAGAAAGAAGCGTTTCAAAAGGAGGGGGAAAAGATGAGAGGGAAAAGAGGAAAGATGGAGGCGGACGAGAACAGAACGGAGGGGGGAGAAGAGGAAGGAGGAGGAGGAAGAGGAGGAAGAAGAAGAAGAAAATGAAGATGTGTAAATTGAAGAAAGGGAAGAATTATTTGAAGAAGAAGAAGAAGAAGACATTTGCGTTTCCTGCAATGAGAAGAAAGTTGGGAGTGCAATGTTGGAAGAAGGAGCAACAAGAAAAGCTGGAAAAGAGAACGAATATTTCTTCTTTTTTGTTGATGTTTGAAAATTTTCTAATGTTTTGTCTTTGAATTCAGTTTTTTCAGTGAAAAATTGGTTTTCTGGTTGTTTTGATACGGAAACAGGAGATTGAGGAAGAGGATGAGGAGAAGAAGAAGAAAAAGAAAAAGAAGAAGAAGAAGAACGAGAAGGAGAATGAGAAGGAGAATTTGAAGAAGAATTAGAAAAAGAAGAGGAAAATGAGCGTAAAGGAGATAAACTTGCACGTATTGATGAAGCAGAAGACAAAGAACTTCTCAAATCTGAATCAAGCTCAATAAACAAATCTTTGTATTTCTCCACAAAATGCCTTTTTGCCAGTTCTTCATCGAGAAATGGCTGATGAATTAAGAAAAGCCACTCAGAAGAAGAAGAAGAAGAAGAAGAATTTTCATTCAACCGATCAAAAAGTGAAGAGGCGAGTGAAGTTAAATAAGTTTCATTTGAAATTGTATTGTCTGTTATTTCGTTTATTTTCGTTTTTTCTTCATCTTCTGCTGAAAAAGAAGAAGAAGAAAAGGAAGAAGAAGAAGAAGAAGCAAAAGTTTCATTGTTTTCTTGTTTATTTCCTTCATTTGAATCTTCTTGTTTATTTTTGGCTTTTGTTGCTGATCGATTGCTTGATGGATGAAGAACACGACTTTTTGCTTTGCCTCTTGCAACCCCTCTTCTTCCTCCTCTTCCGCTTCTCCCTCTTCCTGATTTTAATATCGCTTCTTCTTCTTCTTTCTCTTTCTCTTTCTCTTTCTTTTCTTCTTCTTCCTTTTGTTTCATCTTCCTTTCTCTCTCCTTTTCTTGTTCTCTTTCTTTCTCCTCTTCTTTCTCCTTCAAAATATTTTTCGCTTCCTTTTCAATTACTTCATTCATTTTTTCTTCAATCATCTTGTTTGAATCACCTCCTCTAAGCGTCATAACATTCATTGCCATCTTCATCCACTTCTTGTGTGTTTCGTCAACGCCTAAAGAGGAAGCTGTCGATTCCCAAAAGGAGAGCGTAAAACACGCAGCATCGCGAATTGTTTCCGGCAGGTGATGAAACAAAAGAGAGGAAGAAGAAGAGCCATCGCCAATAACTCTTTCGCTGCTGAATTGATCGGAATTGTTGGCTTTTGAGCCAAAAAGAGGTTCTTTTGAGTCAAAATCTGAAATTATTGTGTGATCACTAAAATTTTCTTCTTCTTCTTCAATTTCTTCTTCTCTGCCTTTTTCACTTTCTTCACTTTCTTCACCTTCTTCTTCTCTATTCGTTTTTCCACCCCAATATTTTCCAACCTCAAAAATCCCTTTCACATTCATTGAATCTGACTTCTCTTTTACTTTGCTCTCTTCCATCTCCAGCTGATGAAGCAGCATCACTTCGCTCAGCATCATCGGCGCTGCTTTCACAAACTGAGTCTGTTTTGACTGAAGAAGATTTGTTGAGGAGGAGGAAGAAGATGATGAAGATGATGAAACAGCTAAAGACAACCCTAATTTTGAAGAATTTCCTCTTTTTTGTGATTCTTCTGGTTTTTTGATTGATTTGGAGGAAGAAAAAGCAGTTTTTCGCTTGTTTATTGGAGATGCTACCCATTCATCATCTTGTGAATTTATTGTTTCAACGCTGTTATCCTCTTTTTCGAATTCTTCTTCTTCTTCTTCGAAATATTCTTCTTCTTCTCTTTTTCCTTTTCCTTCTTTTGTTTTTGTTTTTGTATTTTCAATCTCTTTAACCTCTTCTTTGATAATATTTCCTTTTCCTCCTCTTTTCCCGCTTCTCTTTGGCAAATCTGTCAAATTTCCTGTCAAATTCTCTTTCGTGTTTGAAATGCCTGTCAAACGCATGAGCGGCCGGTGCGGAAGCGTTCTCTTTGAATTTGAGCGAATTGGCTGTGGTTTTGCAATTTGAGAAGAATTTTGCGAAGAATTCAAAGAAGAAAGAACAAGATTTGAAGAATTATTGAGAATTTTGTCATTTTTCATGAGCTCTTTGCTATTTTTGTTTGTTTCTTGTTCATTTGACATGAAAGTCGGAGATGACTTTTTGGAATGTTTGATAAAATCATTTGAAAGCAGAGGATGAGTTTGATAATAAAACACCAAACAGCCGTCGCATATGGAATTAGGCTTAAACCGAAAAATGTTTGAAACAGAAGAAGAGGAAGAGGAGGAATAAGAAGAAGCTAAATTGGAAGAATTTGATATTCCAGAAAGCATTTCAGGTGAAATTCTATTGCAGCACAGTGGATGCAGCAGACAGCCACACAAACAACATCGAAGAAGCAAAAATTGCGAATTTTGACTCAAATTTGAAGATATTCTTGTTCTGAGTCTTTCAAACTTTCTGTTTGAAATGCTTTTATTTGAAATATAATCTGACAGAGAGGGAAATTTCATGATTGAAACATCGCAATTACCACATCTTGTTTGATCTGTTGTTTGGCTGTCGTTTTCTGACTTTGCAAATTTTTTGTTTATTTTTGTATTTTTGAAGGAAATTTCATCTTTTTCAAATGAAAACTCGTTTTTATTATCATTTTTATTGCTTTGTGCAGTTAAAACCTCATCTTTCACTTCATTTTTCTTTATCAAACTTTTCATTTCTTTCTCTCTCTCCACCCATTTCTTCTTCTTTTCCTTCGCAAAATTTCGCATTTTGACATTCAAAACTTTTCCTCCCTTTGAAATTTCATTCACAACCCCAACAATCTGCCCAAGAATAAGCACAAAATGTCTTTTCTTTGCTGCTTCAATAAGAGTTGCCTGCGTTTTCATTGATGGCGTTAGCAATGATCTTGTGGTTGAAGAAGAAGAAGAAGAAGAAGAAATATCAATATTCGAATCATTCCCAACCCTTCTTTTCTCATTCTCCCTTCCTCCTCCTCCTCCTCCTCCTCCTCCCTTCGCTGCCTTCTGCTTCATTGCCACACTTTTCCCTTTCTCTTCTTCTTCCTCTTCTCTTTCTGAAGACAGCCACAAAAGCGACTGCTGAAACACCTGTGTTTGTGCAGGAGACAGAGAAAGAGCAATGGAACGAGCAATGAGAAAGAGGAGGAGTTCAGAGGAGGAAGAATAAAGAGGGTGGAGGAGGAGAAGGAGGAGGTGGGTGACGAGGCGGGAGAGGACAGTTCGGTGATGGCGGCAGGCGGAAGAGGATGGGATGATGATCAATGAGGAAGAAGAAGAGGAGGAAGAGGAGGAGGAAAGAGAAGAAGAGGAATGAGAAGAAGAAGAAGATGATGATGATGAATTTGTTTGAGCATCATTTGAATTCATTCTTCTCTTGCATTCTTCGACAATGGCTGAGAAGGCACCGCATTTGTCTATGAAAAATTGGATGTGCGACGAAAGCAGAGGAACAAGCGAAGAAAAGGACATTCTTTTGAGCTCTGGTTGTGTGTTGAGGAGAGTAAAGGAAGAAGAAGAGGAGAAAGAGGAGAAAGATGAGGAAGGAGAGGAAGAAGAAGAAGAAGAAGATGATGATGATGATGCTTCTTCCTCTGCATTGAAAGAAGAAGAAGAATTTGGCTCTTGTGCTGCTTGTGAGTCGAAGAGGGTGTCGCTGAGTGGCTGAGAAAGCAGCGATTCGACCTCGTTCTGCTGGGGAACGGGCGAAAGAGGGCAAGGGACGGAGTCTAGGTGGGAATGGGAGGTGTCTTGGGAGGAAGATGAGGAAGATGAAGAAGAAGGGTGAAGAAGAAGAGGAGGAGGAGGAGGCTGTTGTGGAAGGTGTTTTGGAGTTTGATTGGGGTTGTGGTGGTTGGAATGAAAAGAAGAGGAAGAAGAGGAAGAAGAGGAAGAAGAGGAAGAAGAGGAAGAAGAGGAAGAAGAGGAAGAAGAAGAAGAATTTTTTGACAATGTTGTTGATGTTGATGATGATGATGATGGTAGTAACACTAATGAAGATTCATTATTTTCTGAGTATTCATTTCCCATTCTTTTGTTCATTTCTTGTTTTCCTTCTGTTTGCACATCAGTTTCATCGTCGATGGCGTTGCAGCTTTGGATGAGCGAGAGAAGAAGAGAGACGAGAGAAGGAGGAGGAATAAGAGGATAACTGAACAGCAGCTGGACAATGGAATGAATGCCTAGTGAGTTGGAGGAAAGAAGAGAAGAAGAGGAAGAAGAGGAAGAGGAAGAGGAAGAGGAAGAGGAAGAGAAAGAGGATGAGGATGAGGAAGAAGAAGAAGAGGAAGAGGAAGAAAATGAAAATGATGATTTTCTTGTGAGTTGAGAAGAAGAAGAAGAAGGAGAAGAACGAATAGGAAGTGTGTTCAGAAATGAAAGAGAAGAATCATTTTTCGTGTTTTTCGCTTTTGTTTTGGTTGTTTTTTGTTGCTTTTTTGGGATTTTTCTTTTTGTCCTGTCTATTTTTGATTTAGCCCTTTTTGATTCAATTTGTTCCTCTTCATCATCCTTCTCCTCAGAACTAACCAACTCTTTATGTTCATCATCATCATCTTCTTCTTCTTCTTCTTCCACATCATTATTAACCTCAATATTTACCTCTTCTTCCTCCTCTTCCTCTTCCTCTTCTTCCTCTTCCTCTTCCATCTCTCCTCCTCCTCCTCCTTCTCCTCCTTCTCCTCCCTCTCTATACCTTCCTCTTTTCACCCCTTTTCCTTCTCTTCCCCTTTTCCTTTCTCTTTCTGCTTCTCTTTCTCTTTCCCTTTCTCCTTCTCCTTGTCCCAGCAGGTCAAACACATCGCCAATCATTCCTGTTGCCAGTTCGGGTTCTGCCACAAATGTAAAGTGAACTAGCGGCTCAGCTGTCTGCTGCAATGGAAGCAGCATTTGAGAAGGGTAGAAGAAGTTTGCGAGAGAAAGGATGTTTTGCGAGGAAAGAGAAGATGTTAGCTGGTGGGTTGTCCAGTTGTAGTTCGAGATTGAAGAGGAGGAGGAAGAGGAAGAGGAGTAAGAGGAAGGTGAAGAAGAAGAAGAAGATGAAGATGATGATGATGATGATGATGAATATGTTAAATAATCGCTAACCAAAGCAGAAGAGGACGAGTCATCAGCAAGCGCTTCTGCCCAAATATGCGAAAGAAGCTTTGTGGCCTCGCTTTCATATGTGTTTTCATCAGGCGCGAAGCACAAGTCCTGAAGCAAGCAACTTTCCTTCTGCAAACAGGCTCCTTTGGTCCAGCGCATTTCTGTGTTGCGTTCTTGCTCCTGCAAATGCCTTCTTGCCATCTTTCTTTTCATCTTTCTTTGCATCTTCCCCACTTCCTCTGCCACACGCCCCCCGCTGAACGCCCAGCCGCCTTCGCTCCACAGCGGAAAGCAGCCTCCAAGAAGCGCTACGCTCTGCAGAAGAGTGAGCTTACGGACAGACAGCATTCCTTTGAATGCTATCAGAAGAGAATGCGCCTGGGATATTAGAAAGCGCAGCTGCTTAAGCGATGGCGGCACAAACATAAAATGAGATCGTCGCAATGTCTCAATAAACGCTTCGTTATCTGGGTTTTGCTCATTTTTCTCTGAAAGAGAAAGAAGTTTTTCGATGTCTGTTCTCAACCGACTTTCGACTCTTGTTCTGTGCATCATCGAAAATGAAGGTAAAATTTCGTCAAGGACTATTCGCCGCAACAGCCCAATAAGTCTTTCAATTGTATTGATTTCTATTGCTCCAGAAGGGAAATCAACAAACGTAAATAGTGATAAAATGCATAATCCGCATTCAATTGAAGATTCAAGTTTCTCGCAAGTATTAGTGGACAAACAAATAAAATTCTTTTGGACTCGATTCTTCTTTACATTTTTTTGTTGCAGAGATTCTTTTTTGCTTGAAATAAGCATCCCATTTGATGGGGAAAAAATATTTAATAAACTATTCAAGCAAATTGAGAGACAATGGCAAAGCTTTTGGCATTCATCCGTATTCAAACCACCTTCTTGTAAGATGGAATTTGTACGGAATGCATTTTTGTGGATTTGTGCTTCAATTGGAAAGCTTTTTGGTGAAAAAGTTGAAAATTCAGAATAAACTGTCCCCTGTGAGTGTTTTCCATAGTAAAATGAATTCTCAGGTGCTCCTTTTCCAAAAAGAAGATTTGTTCCAATTCTAAGATTCTCTAACTCAACTTTTATTGCTTTAAAAAGTGTAGAAAGTGCATTTATTGTTTTTGATGAAATCAAAGAATATTCTGTAAAATTTCCATCTATACCAACGTAATCATAAAGAGTGCAAATAGATTTTTGAAGCAATGATTGCATAAGTTCATAAAAAGCGTTTACCCAAAAGAAAATGTAATTTCGCTACAGTTCTTTCCCATAAAAAATGTGGGAATCATAAATAATTTTCTTTTCAGAAAAATGAAATGGCATTACTCAAGGAAAATATCTATTAAAAAAGCATCAATGTTGACGCAATAAATGATACATTTCTTGAAAAAATTGTAAAAGAGAGATTTTTATCTTAATTTATATTCAACAACTTGTTTCTCCACGAATTTGCCCTGTGCTGTTCTGTGCTCGTATTCTATGTTAATATCCATATCTCTTCTATTTTTTTCATTGGGAGTAAGTTCAAACGTTCCGACAATTCCATCGTTGGCAGCGATGTACATAGGAGTTGGAATGTAAAACACTGTTTGCTTCCAGTGAGTGCTTCTGAGAAGAGGAGAAGTCGAGATTGTAAGGACACGCGATCCGTGAGTGAACATCACATCGAAGTACACCACTGCCGCATGCATCGTGTCATGTCGAGTGGCTTTCAATGCAAACGGCACTTTAAATGCTAAATCTTCCTTCTTTACTGTTTTCAAATCAAAGTTGCGGAACTCAACAAGATCTGTCATCACCTGCTGCGCATCGCATATGTCAACAAGAGGTTCCTGAAGTGCTTCTTTCTTCAAGCAACTCATCTTGAATCCATAAACATTGTCCCAAAAATCAATCTTTGTGGCTCTATACTCTGCATCTTCAATCCCGCAAATCATCATTCTTGCAACGTCTGGAAGTAAAATTCCGTCAGGCTTCAACCATCTATCTCTTGCAACCAAAACAGATTCCAACATATTTTCATACAAAAGGCAATAACCCATCCATTCAGAAACAATTATATCAACTTTATCTACAGGAAGATCTAATTCTTCAACTTTTCCTCTAATCAATGTAATTTGATCTTTAAATCCATTTTCTTCCACAATGCTACGAGCAGATTCAATGATTGCGGAGCAGTCAATTGCAAATACATGAGACGCACCAGCTTGAACTGCAAACATTGATAAAATCCCAGTTCCACATCCAACATCTAACACGATCTTTCCTCGAAACAGTTGCGGATTGTGTATGATTGCATCACGATATGTCCTTGTGCGGACTTCATCCTTCAACATTTCTTCATGAATCCCTGTTGTTAAAAAAAATCAAGTTAAAAAGTAATATTGCTTTCCTTGTTGCTAAGACAACAAATGCAAACCAAAATGTGCATAAGATTCAAAGTAATAGTCAGACGATTGCATATCAGAGGGTGATTTTAATTCTTTTTGCTCAACTGCAGGCTGCGAAGAGGATGAAGATGGTGTTGCCATGAACTTCAATAAATCGAAGACTACTTTGTGATTTCACAACAGATATTCAACATAAAATATAAAATTTTATATATTTTTGTAAACAATGTGGAGATCATTAAAAAAACAGCATACAAAATGGATTTAGGAAAAAATCCACAGATCAAAAAATCAAATTAATTTATGAGGGTATGGAGATCTACCAATTCATAATTATCGAGTTAAAAATGGCATCTTCAGACATTGAGGATTTTGTTAAATTCAAGGATATCAAAAAGGAACATGAGGATGGTTTAATTCTTATCAATAATTAAAAATATTCATTTTTATGTGAATATCTAACGCTTTATAAAGAACTTCGTCCTTTTTGTATTTGCAGATCAAAAAAGGCCTGGAAACGGTTATGCAGTGAAGCGATGGAATCAAGCAATATTGACCTTGATCAACTCAGCTCAAAAACTGAAAAAAAGTTAAAAAAGGGGAAAATGTTTCCAAGAACTATTGGAGAAGAAGCATTTCATATGCTTTTAAAAAACAAATCTTTGCTAGTTGAATGCCAGGAGAAATGCTGCAAGAAAAAATAGTTTTTCGATGATGTTTCTTTGTTTTATGATTTTGATAATTAAATGTTGAAGTATGTTTTGAGTGAATTTTTCTTTAGGTTAATTTTCTAATACAGTTCATGTTTACACAAATTTTTTGGATAGTTGAATTTGCATTTTAATTGTTCTTCTGTTATTGTTTGAATAAAAAATTAGATTTTATTCTTTTTTCATTTAAATATTTGTTTTTTCAACCAACTTTTTTGAACAATTTGATATTGTTTTTCGTTTAGAGCTATTTTTTTTATAAAAAAGTTTTGATTTTTGAGTGAAAAAACATCAAATATCTCATTTTCTTTAACAATTTCAAACAAATCTGATAAATTACAAAAAATACAATTAAAATTTTTTTGTTTGAATGTTAAAATATGCTCAAAGTTCTGAAGAATCATTTATTAATTTTAAAAAAAGATAAGACCTATTTTGTGAAGCAAAACCAAATGAAAAGAGCTTGATTTAACATTCACGAAATAATCTGAAATATTCAACGATAAAGCTTCAAACCAATGACTTCTGTTCAAAAAACGATACATTTCATGAAGACTCTCAACACAATCTTCATATCCCTCTTCCTCCATCTTTTCAAAAATCTCTTTTTTTGTTGCTTTTCTTTTCTCTTTTTCCATTTCATCCTCCTCTTCTTCTTTCAATAGCATTGAAACATTCAAAAAGAAAAGCAAGCATTCCCATGCAATTCCAACATTCAAAATTGATCGCTTCATTTCATCAGAACAAAGATCAACAGCTCCGCCTTTCAGCATGTATTCAATTTTCACATTTTTCTTTTCTACTGATTTTCTTAATAAATGAAGGTAATTAAATTCAATTTCTTTGTTATTATCTCTTGATGCTTGAAACACCTTAACAATGCCACCAATAAGCTCAGAATGCTCTCCATTCAACATTTTGCAAGGGGATAAATAATATTCAATTGAAAACAGCCATCTTATCAAAAGAATCTCCTCTTTCTCTTTTCTTCCTCTTTTTTCTTCATCTTTTTTCTTCATCTTTTTTCTTCCAATTCACACATCTTGTAAGTTCTTCCAGTTCTCTTGCTGCTTCCCTTGCTAAATGCAGTTCATTCGCAATCACTTCTTCCACATTTTCATATAAAAATCTGTCCATCAAAAACAGCCAAGCAGACTGATAGGCAAGCTGAGTGAGGTTACGATGCCCTTGATGATATTTTATGATCTCTTTGATTTCATTGAGGTTAAGTTCTTGTTCAATAAACTAACAAGAAATAAGAAAAATAACAGCGTTATCAAAAAGGAAATAGAAATGCTCATACACAACACACAGCTTTGCTCAATGCAAGCAATGCCATTTCAGTTTCATTTTGGGTTTCCTTGCTTTCCTCTTTCTTCAAGGCAGTTTTGAGAAGACAGGGTACACAAATTGAATGTAATTCATATGGGAAGTCATAACCAAGAGTTAGATAGCATTCACAAAGATCAATCAGAAGCCTTTCATCTTTTTCATCCTTTTTCTTCTCATTTTCATCAATTATCATCTCTCTCATTCTTTTGCTCAATAATGAATCACCAAAGAATACAATAAAATGCATTTCAATTCCTTGCAAAATCCTGCTTTCTTCAACAACAAGATTGCATTTACCATCAAAAGCTTCTCTTCTTCAATCATTTCATCTATTTTGTTAAATAGTTCTTTTGTAAAAACAGATCTTAATTCTTTTTCATTCATTTCATCAATCATCCTTTTCATTTCCTCCATTTTCTGCATTTGTTCATCTTCTCTGCAATTTTCCAGTTCATCGAATAATTCTGCAAAATGCGTTCAAAAAACGAAAATCTGTTCAAAACTGTTCAATATTAATATAATTGCAAACTAAAAAACTTCGTTGTTGGTGATATATCTTGCAATCCAATTTGAGGCTTATCACTGGTGCACGCACTCATTCTGCAAGCGGGTGGGAAAATCGTTTATTTGAGCAGACAGTTTGCAATTAACGAAATAATCAGAAATTAGCAACATGTTTGATGATCTTGCAAAATGAAAAGGAAACAAGCGCAATACCTGTTGCTTTTCTTTGAAAAATTATTGAGGTAATAGGATATTCAACAAAGCCTATGATCTTGACTGGGAAAGTCCAGAAAAAGAAAACTTGAGTTTCTTTATGATCCAACCAACTTTTAATAAAAATGAAGAATTGGATTTTGTTTCGAATAGTTTTATTTTGTTGATTGAGTCGGATTTTTTTTTGTATCGGAGCAGAGAAAATAAAACACACAGAAATAGATATTTATGGAAAAAGTGTGAAAACAACAGCCAAAATTAAAAAAAAAGACTTTTTCAACAATTTGCAAAGTTGAATCAGACTGAAAACTAGAACAATAAATGTTTGTGTGATTTATGAATTTCGTTTTATTTTTTCATTGTTTTTCAATTTTCAGTTTTCATTCAAGATGACTCATTGGATAATTGAATGGAAAAAAAAAGACCAAAAATCAAAATGGAATTGTCGATTCAATTGTAAAGTCAGTCAAACAGCAAAAGGAAATAGCAAAAAGGTTTTGCAGCGAAATGAACAAAAAATGAAAATTCTTGAAGGTCCACTTCAAACAACAAGGATGGCAGGATAAATGATTGGTGGAGCTGCAACAATGACTGAGAGTGATATTTTTTTTTGATAAATCAAACACATTTTTCATCAAAAAGCCATTTTTCTTCGATTGAACGACGATCAGATGAGAAATGTTGCGAATGAAGCTGTTCCATGAGAAGCATTCAGGAAGCACAAGAATTCAACAACACATTCATTGTTCATCAAAAACCCAGAAAAAAGGAATCGGAGAATTCTTCTGCTGCTTCATCAAAAGAATGAAGAGATCGGAAGAGAATTCGGATTCATTGTCCGAATACTTCCCTTTGCACGCACTTTTCTCTTTTTGGAGCAAATCAGAAACTTTTCATTGGACTTCAATGGCTTCCTCGTCTTGTCCCAATGGCTGATGAGAATGAATGGACATCCCTTTTTGAATGTCTCTTCAATCCTTCCATTTTTTCTTTTTGTCAACAAATAGAACACTCATCAGAAGAAACTCCTGTCTTTTCACCTATTTCTCATCTGACACTCTCAGGATGTTTCATCTTCTGCATTGTTTTCTCTTCAAAGATCATCTCTTGTCAAATCATCCTCTTTTGCAGTTGCTGAACAAGTTGAAATGACACAATGCACAGCCACAGCAATATAAATGGTGATTGAAAGAAAGTTGAATTTGCTTTGGACGAAACAAAAGAAAGAAATGTTTCAGATGTGTTTATTGAATTCTGTTTGAATTGATGATCATTGTCTGAAGGATTTCTCTTCATCATCAACTTCTTTCTTTTTCTTCCTCTCCCTTCCTAATAATATTCCTCATTGCTTCTTCTTTCTTCACTTACATCTCATAAGTCCTTTTGGCTGATTTTATTTCAAGAATCTGTTACCTTTCTTGTTGAATTCTTTTAAATGAAAAATTTTCATTCCTTCTGTTTTCAAAATTTTGCGAACAGATATCTGAAATATCTCCTTCCAGAAATCTTTTCCTTCTCCAAGCGCTTCGATTTGAGACCTTTACTTAATATATAATAAAAAAATAAAAATTAATAATTTGAAGTAATTTGTCTGCTGTATCTTCAATTTTATAAAGTTTTATCCATCAGCAAAAAATACCAAATCAAAAATCAGCAAATAATCAACAATCATCAAATAATTTCACACTTCTCGTTCATCAATGGCGCTCGATGTTGGCTTTCGAAGTTCACCGCAAATGCACCGACTTTTCTTTTCAAAAATTAGTTCTCTTCTTGTGATTTGAGAATACTGTTTGCAAAAATGTCGCATCCTCTCGTTCTTCTTCAAATATTGTCCCATATGTTTACGCTTATAAACGCATTCCTTCTTTCAAACATGTTCAGTTCTTTTTCGCTTTCGCTGGGCAATTCTGATTGCATTGAAAGAGTTTGTCGTTGCATCTTCTAACATCAACTTAGATCCTTTCGTGAAATGATGAGTTTTCAAAAATAATTCAGAAGACAGACAACAAAATTAATGGCTATTCAATGAAAGAACTATTCACTTATAAATTCAACAAACATTTATTATTAGCAATCGTTCATTTATTTCCTGAATGTGAGCATTTCAAAGTCAAGTTTGCTTCCACAAAAGTGCACCAAATGGTCAAAATAATTATTTGCTCTTTAATTTCCCCGAACAAAGTCTTTGTAGTGAAATAACAAATCATCAAAAGAAAAAAATAATCCATTTTTAATGGGTTTTTTCTAAGAAAATTCGAACTGTTTCTCTTTTTCGATATTGTCGAATTCTATCATCAAATAAGCACATGCCATATGTTTTATTCGTTTGAAAATATCAAATTTTTTGAAAACCCAATGATCAAGCATTCCATTACAATATTAACTGGATAATAAATCATTTCTTTTCGCAATATTTCTTTCAAAAACTCGATGTTAAATTTGAACGTATGAAAAATCTATATTTTAATACAAGAATTTTGAGTTTTTCGTTTCATCTATTTTTTTCCAATTTCTATGTGTTCTGTTTTATTTTTTAAATTGAAAAATTGCATTATTTTCCAACAACGTATTTTCAAAGATGAAAGAGACTCTTGCTTCAAATAAATTTGATGGTTTGCTAACAATACATCGTTTAAAAATTTTTTGTGATGCGGTTTTTTTTTTTCTTTTTTCTTCTTCTTCTTTTCTTTTTTTGAAGATTTTTTAAATAATCTGGAAGATTGCGACGAGGATGTGCAAAAGCAGATTATAGAAGATATGAACGGAGCTATGGAAATGATGAATCGAAAAGAATTTGAATCTGTATTCACAAGAGAAATGTTCGGCAGAATCAACAAAATGATTGAAGAAGAGAAATTGTCATGGGGAAATGCAGTTTTGTTGCTGAAGCGCATTGGGCACTGCAAAACGTTGCTGAAGTCGGTAAACCACGGATTTGATTTTTCTTCGTTGAAAACAAGATTTGAAAAGATGATTGATGAAGAAAACAAAAAAGAACGAAAGAACGAAAGACTTCTTGTGAATCTTTATGAATGCTTTCTGATGTTGTATGATTTTGGCATCAGCAATGAATTGTTAACTACCTGCGTGCGTAGCCTTCTGAAAGTCGCATTGTGCAAAGAGGACAGCAAGGAAGCACAAAAAGAAGTGGAAATAGTTTTGATGGCTTTGAACAATGTTTATACATATGGAGTTTGAACATTTCTGCTTTATTTTTGATTTCATTGACCGTTTTTTATTTTATTTTATTTTATTTTATTTTGAATCTCTATTTTAAGAGCTCTATGAAAAAAGAGCAGTATTTAAATGAGATGACAGAAATCATCAGATATCATCAGGAGCATCGAAATTTGACACGGCTCGCATATCAATCAGCTTGGGAGTTTTTGATTGGCCGATTAACGTATGATGGAGAGTTGAACAGCGCAATTGTGAACGAGCTTCATTTTACAAAAGAAGCAAGAAAAGAACTGGAAGATCTTGCAAGATGCCTTGATGGGGAAGAAAACGAAAGGAACACGAAAAAAGTGTTTGAAGGAAATATGCTAAGAAGATGGATCGGAACAGTTGAAGTGTTATTTTTCAATTGCCAATTGCGGAAAGAGGATAGCATTGGTCTTTTGAACAGCGTAATGAGGGTATTTAAAGTTGCAAAGGATAATTACGATGAAATTCGATTATTATGTTTTAGTTTTTTCAAAAGAGCAGCGAATAGAAATATGGAATATGTTGATATGATATTCAACGAAGGAATTGTGGATCAAGTTTTGGGGGTTATTTCCCAGTCAAACGTTGATAGATCGCAAATTGAAGACTATTTGTCGTTTTTGGAGCATCTTTGCAAAATGCTACAAGAAAAGACGGAAATTGAAAAAGATGAGAAAGACAGAAAACGGATACAAAGAAAGCTGTTTGAAAAGATGGAAGAAGAAGGAACTGAAGACTGCCTCGTCAGATTTCGCAATGTGATAATTAAAGGAGAGTTTAATGATTATTTTTTGATTGGAGATTTGGAAGATTATTTTTTTGGAATCTAATTTGTTTGGGAAAGCATTTGCATCCTTTTTTGTACATCCTCAATGTTCATTTTTCAGTTGGTCATTCATTTTTTTATTTTTCAAGAGCATTTTATTTATTATTTATCAATAAAACCAGAGTGTTCTTTTATTTGAGACTAAGTTTTCAATAATTCAGAAAACAAACTGGTAAATAATGAATCTCGAGTATTTCTTTTGTTGTTCAAATTTGTTGTTTGAGGTGCATTTGTTATTATGGCTTTCATAATCAATAATTTTAATGTTTTTATTGTGCAAATTTAAATTTTTGAAATGTTTTTGATTCTTTTTTGTTTTTGGGATTTGAATCGTAAGTTGTTCAAATTGTATATAACTGAATGATTATTTCACTTTTGAAAATAAAAGTGTGAAATTTGATATTTTTAAATTTGAATTTATTATTTTGATGTCTGTTTTTGTCTCGGTTCAACTGTTTAGCTTTATGAAATCTCACATATTCATTAATAAATATGCACTCAAAATGAATAGCTATAAATTCCCAACTGATATCACAAAAAAAAATATGAATAAACATGGTGAGTACGCAGAATTTTTCAGTGAAAAGTCATTTGTGTAAATGACTTTAATTCAATAAAATAACTGTTTCATTTTGTTTTTTAAGAAATATTGGAAAGATGTTAAAAATTGGTTTTTTTATTTTTCCCAAAGAAATTGGACGAAAATTTTTCTAATGAATAACATGTTAACAGTTGTCACTGTGCAGATAACGTTTTTAAATTATAATTAACAAATGAAATATATCTCTATTTGTGTGATTGCTTTTGTAAACATTTTTTCTCTGTGTCCAAATTTTTTTTGCAACGTTCATTTTGTTTGATATTCAGATGAAAATAATAATAAATATTTTTTGTTATCTTTTTATTTCAACTCATCACATTTCACCAGCATGAAAAAAATACCTTGGCAATGGAAAATTTCCATGTTGGTGAAATGTGGTAAGTTGGAATTACAATATGATGTAAATATTCAATATTCATTTTCATCTGAATATTAAACAAAAGGCACTTTTCAAAAAATTTTCGATTTCTCAAAAATTCTTGAACAAATGTATGCATTGAATACTTATTAACAAATATTGATAAGGAATTCATTTATTACAGATCACTATGTCATGTTCACATCTCAATCATTGAATTTTTAAACGATGATGATGAAATACACATTTGAATATCAAACTTTCTCTAAAATAAATTAGATTTTTCGTGAATCCACACACAGTGAAAAAGTTATGATTTCTAAAAATAATTGCATATTTCTTTCTGGCAACTTCATATAGTATAGACTTCTATTCGGATCTCAGAATAATATCACATTCAAACTTTCTTTTTATCGAAAAACATCTTCTTAAAAATATTTATTTTCCGATTTAGCTCCTGGGATTAACAAAAATATGCAGAAGAAATGAGAAATCGAATTTTAAAAAATATCTCAAGGAGTTTCATTTGACTATTTTAAAGGGCAGAATTCAAAATGGGTTCGGCGCTGAGTGGATATCTTGAAAGAGTTTTTTTTTCAGATTCACAGTCACTGATCCATACACAATCCATTCAGCTCGTGGATAATAAAGTGAATGAATACACCAAAAATAATTCTATTTCGGAATTAATAATTCAAAATCGAAAATTAATTATTCGATTTCGAAAAAGAATAATTAAATTTCGAAACGTATATTATTTTGTTTTGTGGAATGAATAACTTGTGTTTGGGGTTATAAATTCTTTAAATTTTTGTCTCATCAGCAAATTATGTTTATCTATATTTGAAAAATGACGCATTTTCATTTTAAAATTTTCTTTCATTTTGAATGAAAATTTTTTGATTGAAGTAAATTTGAAAAGGAAATAAATACATTTTAATGATTAAAACAGATATTATTCAAAATTTTGCCAATGAAACAATCACATTATTGTGAAGAAATAATTCAATAATCGTGATTAAATTTTTTCAATTTATATTTGATGATTCAATAGAATGAATTTTTATAAAATTTTTATTATTTGAGTGATGATTTTCGAAAATGATAAAAAATTTTTAAAAAATTGATTTATTTATTGTTGCAATAAAAAAACAGTTTTCTTCGAGAAATAGTACTTGATTGGATGATAAATAACTTGAACTTTTCTGAAATCCATTCTTGAGAAAAATTAAGAATTTCAATTTATAATGAATTTCGAAATTGAAGTATTCATTTTCGAAATCGAATTATTCTTTTTCGAAATCGAATTAATAAATTACGAAATTGAATTATTAATTTCCGAATTTGAATTATTAATTTTCGATTTTGAATTATTAATTCCGAAATCGAATTATTTTTTTTCGAAATAGAATTATTAATTCCGAATTTGAATTATTTTTTTTCGAAATTGAAATATTAATTCCGATTTTGAATTATTCTTTTTCGATTTTGAATTATTAATTCCGAAATCGAATTATTTTTTCGAAATAGAATTATTTTTGGTGTATGTTTCAGCAAATTAATAAATCTCGATTTGATTTAATTATCTGTTTTTTTCATTTTCCGAAAATGAAAAAAAAAAAAGAAAAAGAAAAAAAGAAAAAAAAAAGAAAAGAAAAGAAAAGAAAAGAAAAGAAAAGAAAAAAGAAAAAAAGAAAATAAAAGAAAAGAAAAGAAAAGAAAAAGAAAAGAAAGAAAAGAAAAGAAAAGAAAAAAAAAAAGAAAAGAAAAGAAAAGAAAAGAAAAAGAAAAGAAAAAAGAAAAGAAAAAGAAAAGAAAAGAAAAGAAAAGAAAAGAAAAAGAAAAGAAAAAGAAAAGAAAAGAAAAGAAAAGAAAAGAAAAGAAAAGAAAAGAAAAAGAAAGAAAAGAAAAAAGAAAAGAAAAAGAAAAGAAAAGAGAAGAAAAGAAAAAGAAAAAAAGAAAATAAAAGAAAAGAAAAGAAAAGAAAAGAAAAAAGAAAAGAAAAGAAAAAAAAGAAAAGAAAGAAAAGAAAAGAAAAAAAAGAAAAGAAAGAAAAGAAAAGAAAAGAAAAGAGAAGAAAAGAAAAAAGAAAAGAAAAGAAAGAAAAGAAAAGAAAAGAAAAAAGAAAAGAAAAGAAAAGAAAAGAAAAGAAAATCTTTTAACCACAAGACTCTTTTTTGAAAAATCATCAATATGTTTATTTTGAAAAAAAAAGATGTCTGATTATATGGGATAAAATTCTTGCTTTTATGAAAAAAAGAACAATTTGTTCCAAACTTTTTCCACTTTCATGTCATAACATGTCAAACATTATTATGCAAATACACTTCGAAGAAAAAATATTGAGAGATTTGTTCGAAATTTCTGTGTGGAACAAAATTCATAATTCAAAAAATATCGTCCCATATACAAAAAGGTTTTTGTGAATCACACAACAAAAAATTCTCAAGAAATTATCTAAAAATTTAGTTGATTCGATAATGAATTGAGTGATTATTATTGAAATCTTAACTTTTTTAAGGGTGTTTATTTTTCAAAGGCAGATAACATTTGAAAAGAGATTTTGTTTTCAATTTGAAAATTCAGACAAATATTCAAAAAATAAATGTTTATGCTCAAATAAAGATGTTGATGTTTTCAACAAACCTATTCATTTTTTTGTGGTCTTTTGTTGATATTAAAGTGAAGTTTTCGAACCGATATTTTTGAAAGAAAAATATGCTTTCAAAAGTTATCACCCATATTAATTTCTTTTTATAATAAAAGTCTCAAATAATTGTTTTCGATTTTTAAAAATGAAAAAAAGAATTATTGGAAAATTTAAATTTCTGAATTAAAAATATCTCATTTCTTCAAACAATCACAAAATAGTCTGATATATCCAACGACAATTTCCAATCAAAATAAAATTTTTTGTTAAGAAAAACCAATCTTTCATGAAAGCTTACAATGGTATCTTCATGTCCTTCTTCTTCCATCTTTTCAAACAACTCCACAATCATTACCTTTCGTTTCGCTTCATCAATTTCATCATCCACCTTTTCTTTCACTGTTTTTGAGAAATTCAAAAGGAATTTCAAACAATTAAATATGCTATCATCCTTTATTGTTATTTGCTTAAGTTCTTCAAAAACAGCATCGACAGCTCTTCCTTTCAGCAAGTCATCAACATCCGCAGCTTCGTTTCTCACCACATTTACAAAAATGCAAATGCATTCTTTCCCTATTTCCCTGTAGTTATCTTTTGCTGCACGAAATGTCTGAACAACGCTTTCAACAACATCTCGAAATTCTTCAATATTCATTTTGCACTTGATGAAGAAACAATTCAATGTTTGCATCCATCCCATCAAAACGTATTCTTCTTTTATAACCTTTTCTCTTTCCTCTCCTTTTTTTCTCTTCCAATCCACACATTCACTCAGCTCATTCAATTCTCTTGTTGCTTCTCTTCCGAAATGCAGATCATTCGCCATTTCTTCAACCAAATTTTTATTATAAAACACTCGGTTTATGAAAAACTGCCAAGCAGACTGATAAGCAAGTCGTGTCAGATTGTTGTGTCCTTGATGATGTTGGATAATCTCTTTGATCCCATCCGAAAACAATTCCTCTGATACTTCCTTACAAAAATTAAAAAAAAATAAAAGTGCATAAGCACCTTTATTGTCAAGAAAATCTTCAATCAATTCCTTCTCTTATAATTGAGAACCACGATCTATGGGTAGTCGCCACGATCGGATCAATGATGCAATCACCATTTTTCCCGCAGACAACTGGACTTACACCGGCAACCGAAGCAGCCTCACTGCCAGGTGGGGTGCAAAGCCAGCTTGGGGTCCAAACGCTCCTTCCACCAATTCCTTCTTCTACGTCGGTATCTTCTCAATCAAGTCCTCCGGAAACAGCGGCAAGAGCAACCGAAGAAAAGAGCACAGAAGAAGAAACAAACTCAGACTTGCACGAAAGGGCTGCTGACGTTTTTAATAGCATTTTCGGTCAGGAACCAAATAGATCCATTTTTGATCTTCAACTTCCTGCCTTTTCAATAGAAAGTATTGAACAAGAATACGCGCTTCAGGATCTAAGCCCAGTATTGCAGCCAGTGCCTCCCCCCTTCCAAAAATCGGCCAATTGGTTTAATGATGCGTTGGATTCCGCGGGTTATAGAATAGAGCTGTGTTTGTATCAGGCTTTCAAGGCTCAGCTTCTGAGCTTGGCTGACTCAGACCCTCATCGGGAAAGTGCACAAAGGGGAGCTGACGCGTTACTGCTTATAGCGAAGGCATTGCAGGAGGCGAGAACAACCAGGCTGCAAGGAAGATTTGGTTTTCGGATGGCGGAGCAAATGAAATCAGAAAATGTGACGGGATTATTAACCGAACGCCAGGAGCAGATTTTAAAGGAGACAAGATTGGCGACAAGCTCCTCAACCCCCGTTAAAGTAACGAGCAGAAAGTCAACAAGTTCCTTATGGTCTAAAGGAGAGAGGAGCTCTGCAACACAGGGGCTTCCAAGAAGAAATTACACTGGCCCAAGAAAGATCTGGGGCTCACAGTTTTTTCGGAGAGGACCCCGCTCACAGGCAACACGAGAAGGAAAGCGGCAGAGAGATGGATGGACCACAACGAACCGGAGATACTACAGCCGAAGTCGGGGTCAACAATAGAGAGGGGAGATGGAGCGAGGAAAGGAGTCATGGGCAGGACAAGGATTGGAGGAAGAACGGAGTTTTTCATAGAGGCTTGGGAAAGAATTGGTGGTGCCAAGTTGATAAAACAGGGCGTGCAGGCGATGTGGAAAAGCAAACATATGAGAATGAAGCTAAGGGATATGCCGTTCAGAGATGGAGCCGTTCACTCAAACGAAGATCAAAGAAAGGTGTTCGCAGATCTTCTGCAGGAACAGATAGAGACAGGAATTGTGGAGGAGATAAGGTCAGAGGAGGTGAGGCACAGGAACAACGTGTTTTTGATCAGAAAGAAATCGGGAGCATGGAGGCAGATACTGGATTGCCGGAGATTGAACGCTGCCTTGATAAAGACGCACTTCAAATGCGACAACGAAAAGACAGTAGAGCGTGTGCTGAGAAGAAAAGATTTCGCAGTCTCAGTGGATTTGCAACAGGCCTACTATCTGCTTCCGGTGTCCAAAGACCTAAGACCATATTTGGCTTTCAGATTTTCTGGAAAAGACTACACATTCAGAGGAATGCCGTTTGGTTTCGTAGACGCCCCAAGAGTTTTCACGCACGCGATGAGGAAGGTGACTTCAGAAATCAGGAAACGATGGGATGTTCGGGTAATCGCGTATTTGGACGATTTCCTTATATTACACGAGAACAAGGAATTCTTAGCACTAGCCGCCAAAGAGATTATCAGGTTTCTGGAGGAATTAGGTCTTTTGGTGAACCAGGAGAAAAGCCAGTTGACACCAAGAAGAAGGTTTTCTTTCCTTGGCTTCGAGTGGGACTCGTCGAAGATGAAGGTTCGGCTTGCAAGAGACAGAAAAGAAGCACTGACTCGCTTGTGTCGCAGATGGGAAAAGGATTGTGTAAAAGCAAGAATTGTGAAAGTGAAAGATCTGGCTTCCTTTATTGGAAAACTCAATGCTGTTCGGTTTGTTCAGCCAGACGCTTCTCTATGGCTTCACTCCATGCATCGTATGCTCCAGAAAGGAATAAAGGAAAGAGGATGGAAAGGCAAATTGAGGTTGAATGCGTCAATCCTGCAACAGATTCGGCAATGGATATCGAGGTTGAGAGCACACCCAAGACGCAGACTTATCCCAGTATTTTCCCCGGATGCAACTCTTACAACAGATGCATCGGAGACGGCTTGGGGAGCTTCGCTCCTCTTGAACAACCAGCTCCTCGATGCGCACAATCCGTTCCCCCACAGAGTGAGAAAGCAATCATCCAATTTCAGGGAACTAATGGCAGTATTTCTTGCTCTGAGCCACTTCTCACCAATCCTTCAGGAACATCACGTGTCCTTTCTTCACATAAGATCGGACAATACATCCGTGGTGTTCAACATAAACAGATGGAATGCAGGGAAGAAGCTTCGACCAGTGCTGAGGAAATTATGGAGACTAAAACAAGATCTAGGCATAGAGTTGAGAGCGTCACATGTTCCAGGTGTACTGAACACAAGAGCAGATGCGTTATCACGACTGGAGAGAGCAGGAGACTACGAGGTGCAGGACGAAGAATGGGAAAAGATAATGACGAAACTAAACATTGCTCCAACGCTGGACGCGTTTGCAGCGCAACACAATCGCAAAGTGGGAAGATGGTGCGGAATAGGAAGTCATCTTGCAGAAGACGGACTGATGTTTCCCTGGAAGAACGAAGTCGTGTTAGCTCATCCACCGATCCCGCTTGTGATTCCGACGATCCAGAAAGCACGACAGGAGAGAGCACAAGTGATATTACTCCTGCCGAATTGGAAGGGACAGAATTGGGAGAGCTTGTTAAGGTCCATTCCCCATTTGGAATGGACTTGGAAGAATCAGAAGGAGGTTCTGCGGAAGGGTCCATCGATGCAATGGACAGGTGCGAGTCTTCCACCAGGTCGATTGAGGATAATCTGGCTGAATGCACCTTACGCGATGGGGAACAATGGTGGAAGAATGCATTGGAACAAAAATCAATCCCTTTCTCGTTAGCAGAAGAGTGCAGAGCAGGCATATCCAAGAGCACATGGCGAGGGTATCTGTATGGATTTGCTCATTTTGGAAAACAATGGAGAGAGTGTGGACATGGAAGAATACCGGAGTCTATTCAAGAGTGGGCCGCATGTTGTGCAAATGTGTTTCTATCGCTTAGGAACGGTGGCATGAAGTTAACTTGCCTTCAATTGACAAGGGCAGCAGTATCGCTTTACTCCAATATTGTATTCTCTTCCTTCCTTGGAGACATCCCTATTATTCGTACCCTTTTTAGATCGTTCCGAAGGACGGACAAGTCAAGAAAGAAGAAGACAGGAGACATTTGGAATCCTCGAATAGTGCTTAATTTCTTTTCTGGCCTGGGACCAAATGAAGGGTTAAGCTTTAAACAGCTCACTATGAAAGTGATTGTTCTAACGATGTTGTTTTCAGCTTGTAGATTCACGGAGCTCGAGAGGATCAATATGTTGGAAAGCAGGTTTGAGGAGGAAGGCGTGTATTTGGACACAAAGTTGAAGACCTCAAACACACGCACGGAGATTGCTGTTCCGTTCTTACCAGAACTGAGTTTGATTTGTCCCGCATCAGCGATCCAGGAATTGTGGAAAAAAGTCCAAGAGAAAAACAGTCACACAGACAAATTGCTTCTTAACACAGAGAACTTTCATCCGTTAGCTGTAGAAGGAATTCGGAAGCTCGCAAAGGAAGCGATTTATGATGCAGGAGTGCCCAAGAGATTCACACCATACTCGATCAAAGCAGCAAGCCTTTCAGCACTGACGATGGCAGGAATTCCCCCAGAACAAGTGGCAAGGTTTGCAAGATTGTCACCACGAACAAACACGTTGGTCAAACATTATTTTCGATCAAACCTAGCATCATCAATGGCCCGCGTTATTGCCTCTGCAACAAACGATCAAGAAGATAGAGCGAACAGAGAGGATGCAGACAGCACAGCCATGTACAGAAGATCCGAAGCAAAGAAGAGAGGCGGAAATGAGAAAACAACTAAACCACAAGCCAATAGCTCTATATGTCAACGAGAGAATGCAGAACAAAGAAGTGGGGAAGAACAGCCAATGAGGCCTACAAGGATTGAAGAGCCCAGTGAAGGAAAAGGAGATCCGCCAGAACAGGTAAAAGAGTTCATAATCAGAACAAGGGCCCAAATAAGGAAGGAATCAGAGGAAAAGCAAAGGACGATCACGAAAGCTGTTCTGATGATGGTCTCATCATCTCCCAATTAACTTGTGTTCTCAATTATAAGAGAAGGAATTGATTGAAGATTTTCTTGACAATAAAGGTGCTTATGCACTTTTATTAGGAAAGAAAATCGAATATCAATTCCTTCTCTTTGGCCCACCACCGTTTCACTCCCACCCATGTAAATAAGTGTTTCGAGTTATGGTGTTCTTGTTTATTCCTTTTCTTAGCGTTAATAAAGTATGTGATAACGCTTGTTCAGTTGGTTAGCTCGTTTTTTATCCAATTGTTGGTTTATGGTTAAGTTGTTGTGAAATTGTCGATTGCATTTCAGAATTTTCCACCATTTCACAACCTTGATCCTCACGGGCGACTACCCATAGATCGTGGTTCTCAATTATAAGAGAAGGAATTGATATTCGATTTTCTTTCCTAAAAAAAAAAAAAAAAAAAAAAAATCAAAGTCAGAAAATAAAACAAAACTGGACAAGTATTTTCACACTTCAGATCCCCAAATATTTTTCAAAGTTAGTAATGCCATTTCCACTTCTTTTTGAGCCTTCTCATTTCCCCCTTTATTTGAAGATACTTTCAAAAGATAATGGATACAAATTGAAAGAACTGTTTTTGGAGAAACGTTTTCATTCAACACAAAAAAGCATTCACAAAGATCAACAATAAGTTTTTCATTTTTTTCTTCTTTCTTGTCATCCTCTTCATTAATCATTTTCAGAATGCTTTCGTACAGAAAAGAATGATTAAAACTTTGACTTGAGATGCTGAAAAGCATTTTGCAACGGCCAATGCACTTTAACAATAAAATCACATTTTCGGTCATCAATTTTTTTTGTTCAATAATTTTATTAATTCTGTTGAACATTTTTGTTGTGAACAATGATTGAAATCTATCTTCATTCATTTCCTCAACCATTCTGCTCATTTCTTCGATTTTCTGTTTCTGTTCAATTTCGGGGCAATGGCCCAGTTGGTTGAACAAGACTTCAAAGAAATATGAAAGAAATGAAAGAAATTCAATCATCTGAAATTCAAAAACAACATTGCTTGCAAACTCAAAAATCTTTTTGTTGTATCCATCTCCTGCATTTTGAAAAATGCACCATCCAGAACACAACATTTTCATCATGCACACAGACACAAAACAAAACAGTTCGGAAAAATTGAAAAATAAAAAAGGTGCGCACAGTCATTAAAATTTCAGCATTCAAACTTATCTTTTTAGTGAAAATATTTTTGGCGAGCTATCGAGAAAAAGAACAATGATCCAATAACTCAAGTTTGTTGTTATGGTTGTCATAATCGTTATCATTTTTTATTATTCAAAACGAAATTATCCTTCCACAAAATAAGAGAACATCATATATTATACATCTCTGAATTGTGAGAATTATTTCCAGTGATGTCCGGAGACAATCACAAGAAATGGTCAAATTTGGTTTTCATTTTCTTGTTTTTTCATATGAAGTGTCTTTGAATGAATAACAATGTTCAATAGTTTCTGTTGTTTATTGCCATGTTCAATCTGATATGAATCTCCCGATTAATGTGAAGATCTTTCCATTTGCAGCCTTTTGAAAAGTAAAATGTCTGATTTACATTTAAAAAAGGTGATGAGTTTGCTAAGTGAAGCTGGATATGGAAGAAAAGGAGCTTTGAATTGAATAATAAACAGAAAATGAAGGAATGTGTGGATTAAAAGCCGTTTTTCTCAACTTTTGATGTGAACGGAATGAAAACAAGTTCAGAAAAAATAAACAACTGTGTTAAGAGGAGCGAAAGCAAGTTGTTTTTCAATTCGGAATTCTTGAAAAAGAAGAGAAACACTGTGGAGCATTTTCAACAAAGAAAGCTATTGTCCAATTAGAAAGCAGGAAAATCACAACAAATGAGTGAAGGAAATGAATTGGATGATCGAAGTTTTTCTCAAAAGAATATTTTGTGCATTGCGATTATGAAGGCAATCGAGCCTTTGATAGAACGATCCAAACGAAGAAAAGTTGTCTCTCGTTGTGTTACTAAGCTTTGCTCCACATTGATTTGCATCTTCTGCTTTGTTGCACCCTTTTGGGGGAAAAAATTGAGTCAATCACGATTTGCTTTGTTTGCAACATGTTTTCAACCTTTCCATTATTTGTCACAAGGGCAATTCAAAATGTTGCTGTTCCACAATAGCTTCTTCAGTTCCATGTTCAACATTTGGCCTGAAAAAATATCATTCGATTTCAGCTCATCATCATCATCTTTTTCTGTTTCTGTTTCTGTTTCTGCATCCGCTGGATTCTGTGCATCTTCTTCAACAGCGGCTCGTCTTTATCTCCTTCATACTTGCTTCCCCTGCAACCAAATTCCCTTTCCTCAGCCATCTGCAGACATTCACTCACAACTGTCATGAATAATATTCTATTTTCCTTGTCTCAAGAAAACGAACTGCCATTTGCTTCGCTTTGCCTTCTGCTGTTCACTTCGTGTGTGTATGTGGATGTGTGATTTTTGCAATTGATCTTTTCTTGATGCGGCAAATAGCAGCAGATGGGAATGAATTGTGGAGGTCTCTGCTTTTCAACATTGGCGATTCCTTTGTCTGTTCTGTTTCTGGAGCTGTGGGCATGCTGTGAGATGAGAATTTGCAAAAAGAAGTCTCTTCTGCTTTGTGTGTTCTGTTTGTGACTGAAGCAAACATGCTTTTCTGTGCGGTGGCTCTTCTGATGTTCCGAATGACCGTTCAGTCAGCACCAGCAGCGCAGGATGTGTGGATGATGTGGATATGATTCAAGTTGTTGAGAAACACAGACACATTTGAAGGTGTCGATGAGAAGAGGAAGGAGAGAGGATGAACGCGCCAGAGTGCACCGATTCAAGATTTGTGAGAGAGAAGGGGGGAAAAGCACTTGCTTGAAGGCAGAATCAACAACGAAGAGAAACTGATGGCCAAACACAACCCAAGAGAGGAAGCTGCGATGGAAGAAAAGAAAAAAATGGGAAGCTCCATCATCAGGAAAATCAATTCTGCTTCAACATATGGAACGCTGGCTTTCCCGAGCAAATGGGACGAACATCATTGCGAAGAAGATCGGGGCGAGTGAATATCAATGAGTCAATTAGAATAGTTTCACACATCTCCAAAGCCTCAGTTGCCCTCATTCGCTGGGAAAACAGCACCACATAAGCTTTTATCTTTCTTTTCAAAAAAAATCCCTTCTCGTGAAACACTAATGAAAGAATCAAATGAAAAAGTTGCTTTTGAGATTCTTGCTTTGTTGCTATTTTTGTTTTGAAGCAACTGTTTCGATTCATTTTCTTTGAATGAATGATTTGTTGTTATTTTTGTTAATGAAACATACAAAAAGTGGAAGGAAAAATATTTCGGAGTAAAAATGGAATATTATTCGTCGACACAAAAATATGTCTCTTTTTCTTCTTACTCAAACAGCAGAAAATATGTTGTTTTTTCATTCTGATATGCATTCCGAAATTCTCAAACTTCAAACTCAGGAAGAAAAAAATATCTGGAACATGGTGCAATTTTTCCAAAAAGAAAGACACAAAAAGAATTTTAAAGAACAAGAACATTTTTGAAATTCATCTAGGATTGAACCTAATAAGAAATAGAAAAGAAGGTGAATCAACATTGACCTGTTTGACTGAGCTGCTGATTGAACGGTGGCTTTCATTCAGCTTTTTGGATTTGATGATAACTGAAATGATTTGAAGATGAGACAAATGACGAATGAATGCTTGGTTTTGAAGAATAGAAAATATTGAGTCATTTTGAACATAACATTGTTCAGATCCATCAATGATCGAATCTGTTTATTAAAAAATTTTCAATCCTTCATCAATTTCCAATTTCGTTGGAATTTCTTGTTTTCTTTTTCCTACAAATTCAGTGAAGTCTTTTTTTTGCTTTTCATCTTCATCTTCATGTGGGATAATTGGTTTTTTATCTCTTTTTGACTGAATATTTTATTTGTTCAATGTTCATTCTGCTTTTCTCTCTATCGCCTTTTTTCACAAAAATCATTCTTCTTTTCTCTTCAAAAATCGATTTATCTCGTAACCTTTTCTTAGCGCTCCTTCGGATATATTTTTGTTCAAAAGATTTCTCCGAAAAAGATTAAAAAAAAAATTAGATCACTTCTTCTCCCATATCTAAATCATTTGGATTTTTTCTTTCATTGATTTTGAACATACCTCCACAGGTTTTTCTCATTAATAATTTATACGTACATTTTCCAATAAAATATTGTTTTCTTATGAAATATATATATGTTTTTTTATTTACGCAAAATCAATTCTTTTCAATTTTTTGTTTTTATTTTGAAATGAAAATTTCGAGAGATGGAAAAATTTTCAAGTTTGAGTTGTTAATTTTTCAAAAGAAAATTATCGTTTTTTGTTTTTAATCTGAAGGATTGTTTCGTGAACTTAAAGATTGCAATTAGGACGCTCAAAAGCAGATCATAGAAGAAATGAATGAAACAATGGAAATGATGAATGAAAAAGAGTTAAAATCTATTTTAACAGAAGGACCATTCAACGAAATACTCAAAATGATTGAAGAAAAGAAAAGATCTAATGAAAATGCAATCTTGTTGATGAAGATTGTTGGATATTGGAAAGAAATGAAAAATATTACGGTTTATGGCTTTGCAATATTTTTATTGTACAAAAATTTTGAAAATATGATTTTAATGGAAGATAAGAAAAAAGAAGGATAGAAGGAAAAGCTACTGGCTGATCTTTGCGAATGCTATCTTTTATTGAGCCGAGATTTCTTCGGAATTACTTTTAATTTGCGTGCCTTGCCTTCTGAAAGTTGCGTTGAAGAAAGAGGAAAACGAAGAAGCTCAAAAAGAAGTTGAAATGGCTTTGATGGCTTTGAGCAACATTGGAGTTTATACTGTTTGAAGCCGCTTCGTTTTTGTTTATTTAATGATTTCTTTTTGTATTTAAATGCGTTCAATAGGAAATTGAAAAAGAAGCATATTTGAAAGAGATGACAGAAATCATCGAATATCATCAGAAACATCACAACCTCACTCAACTTGCGTATCAGTCTGCTTGGCAGTTTCTGGTAAACAGATTTTACAAAGACAAAAGCTTGGAAAACTTAATTGCGAATGGGTTGCATTTTGTGAGGGAAGCATCAAGAGAATTGAAGGAGTTTTCAAAGAGAGTAAATTTGAAGGGAAAAAGAGGGGAGGAAGGGGGGAAAATGACTCTGGAAGAGCTTACTTTGATGAGATGGCTTAATGTGATTGATTCTTTCTTTTTTAATTGTCGATTGTGGAATGAAGAACTTGTTGAACTTATCAGCAGCATTGTTCAAATGTTTCGTGCATCAAGGGATAGCAACAGGACAATTTGCAACCGGAGCATTAGTTTATTAAGAGTTGCAGCATATAATAGAAACGTGAAAATTGATGACTTGCTGAAAAGTGGAGCAATTGATGCTATTTTGGAGGAAATGAAGCAATCAACTTCGGATGATTTTATTTTGTGTAATGGCTTGTATTTCTTTTTGATAATTTCAGAAAGTTTGAAAGAGGAGGATGATGAAGATGAAAAAGTTAAAAGAAAGGCAACCAAAAGGAAGATATTTGAAATGATGGAAGAAGAAGGATATGAAGATGCTCTGACAAGCTTTTATGAAACTCTTCAATTTTTTGGAAGGAAATATAGTGAAAAATTGCCGTTGAATATTTTTGATTATTTCGTGAATGTTTAGCCAACTCTTTTCATTTGATTTTGGAACTCAGAAAAATGTTTTTCCATTTTGGTGTGGTTTTCAAATCCGAACATTTTTTTCATTTGCATACGCTAAAAATTTTTCAAAATGAGAATTTTTGAACACAAAGTAATTATTTTTGCAATCGAAATAATAATTGAAATAGAATCAACAACACTTTGTTCTCATTCTTATTGAATTTTACAGAAACAATTATTTTTCTTTTTTATCAACATTAATTCAGTGTTGCATTTATCTTTGCGTCTGAGCAGGTTTTTTTTTCTTCTTCTTCTTTTTTTTTTTCTTTTTTTTTTTTCAAAAAATAATTTTTTCACAAATCAACTGTTTTTTCCTTTAATAAATATATAACATGTTTTCAATTGATAAAGATTTATAATTATTATTATTATATTAAAAATCTTGATAATTTTTAATAAATCATTACTCGTTTGTTTTGCTTATTTTTAGCTAGCTTTCATTTTATGTGGTTTACGGCAACTAGTCTACAGATTATTCATTATAATCTTTTTCATTTTCAATCATTTCTGTATTTTTGTGGAAATTATCGAAATTGATTTTTATTACATTTTTGATCAGTATTTTTTCTGTTTTTGTTGAAATTAACGCGTGCAGGAAAATATAGATTATGATAGAATAGCAATACATGGAACCTTTGAAAGATATGAGACTTTCACAAAGAATGGGAGATGAAGAAAGTATCAATAGATTCAATTTTTTTATTCTTTGCATTTTTTTTTGATTTCGGATGGATTGATTTATATTTTATTTGATTATTTGTATTCGCCATTAATGCAAAGTTCAGACAAATCAACGCTAATGATGGATTCATGTGTTTCTCACAAGAATCTGCATCTTTATTTCACTTGCAAAATTGGTCAACCAGCTTCACAAACCCGAGTGCAATTCCTCAAAAAAAATATTTATTCCTGCAGCCTGATTCCTTCCTCCAGATTCAATTTGTTTATTCTGAGAAATTCCGCCATTACAGATCTGGTGATTTTATCTTCAGATTATTTTTTGCGCAAAGAAGGAAAAATTGAACATATCAATAACAATGCATTCATGAATATGTATGCGATGCCCTGCAATAATAATTATTACCAAACAGAAAATTTGTGCTGCTTTTGATATATGGAGCAAGAAAGAAGAATGCAAACAGATTGAACAAATTTTTTCTTTCATATTCAACTGTTTTCTGCGAAGTCTCGACAAAGTTCCAGCAACTGCAGTTCCATTTTTATCTGTTCGTGTTCTCCAGTTAAATGCCAGCGATGTGCGATGCGTTGCAGATTCATTGACTGTTGATTATGGCTTAAATAATGATTTTACAGCATCTAGTTCTACTTTCTCTACAAAGTTTTCTCGGTTCAAGTATCTCAATGGCTTGCGAAGCCATTTCTTCTCCTGACTTCTTCTGGAGAATATAGAATGTTTTATCAAATTCCGGTCAATCTGACAGAAAAACAATTTTCATTCGATTTTTGTCATCGTCAACTTCTTTTTCTCTTCTTCTCCTCCTCCTTTTTTTTGTTCTTCTTCCTCTTCATTTCCCGCCTTTTTTGAAGGAAATGTTATGAAAGAAAACAATGCGTTCTCAAGATTCTTGAAATATTTATTTCATTCGAAGAATTCTTTGAATGAAAATGACTGCGATAAGAAACAAGAGATAAAAGAGAAAGAATTTGAAAAAGAAGAAGACAACACTGATGAAAATTTTAGATGAGAAATCAAATGATCAATCACATCTAATAATGGCTCAAAGGACGGCAACATTTTTTTTATCACCAATTCTTTGTTCTTAAGGAGATGAAAACGATGTTCTGAAGAAGCAAATACTGATGAATAATAGCAACACACAGCTCCTTCGCCCTCCCTCTTCAATGCCATCGTCTCATGCCACGGCATCACTCACTGTTCGTCCCCCAGCAGCATCTCAAAGCAAATCGTCACTTCTTCCTCATTCCTCTTCAGCTGCCGCCAAACCTACACCACCAGCAGCCGCACCATTTGGAACAGCACCCTCTGCCCTTCTTTCTTTGTGACTTCCTTCTGCGCAGTCTCCTTACGTTGCCTCATCCCAACCAATGCTCTCATCCATTCTCACGCAGACGCTACAGAAAGCGCACTCACCCTGCAATGCAGTTCCTGCTCACACTCTTCACAGTCACTCTGTATTCATACAACGATAGAGGCAGTTTTAGGCAAGCTGCATTACGCATATCCAGAAGCCTCAGGTACAACAAGAAGAAGTCGTTGAACTAGCATGCCTCCAGCACAGAAGCAAACGGTGGCAGACAATACCCCGATAGATGGAATGCATCTTAAAAGATTCGAAGCAGCAGTGCCTGTGGCATCTTCGGATTACACACACTCACACATACAGAAGAGACTCCATTTGATCAGACGTGATATTACTACAAGCTGTCCCTGATGATGAAGACGAAGACGAAGACGAAGAAATTGATGTGTTGCCATTGTAAATGATACAAAACAGCATTTTCATTTCGTTTTTCCGCTTCCCTCTCTACTTCTGCCCGGTTGTTATTCTTCGGAAACGACAGAAACACAGATGCAACCCCATCCACCATCTCCTACTTCAACCACTCAAATTCCTCAAAAACCTTCTTGATCTTCTTCATCGAAGCTCCTTCTAATAGCACCGTGTTGATGCACTTCCGGCACATCCGGAACGACACCATCAGGAAGTTCTCGCTCTCTTCCATCGGCTGCTGCGGCAGCACCACTTCAAACAGCACCGTGAAACTGTACAGGAGGAACAACAATTCGTCTCCCATGAACTCCTCCCGCACAAGCTTCTCAAACAGCCACATTTCCTCAAAGTTCAACGTGAAAAGCTTCTTCCCCGTGGGTCATTCCCTTCCAGATTGCATTCATTTTCTTCTAATCCTGCTGCTTTTGCGCAAGCGCCTTATGCTGCTTCTCAATCACCTTCTTTTATACCTCCTTCAGCTCACTTAACGTCTGTTTCTACACTCTCATAATCACCATCAGCATCTTCGTTTCCTTCTCCATCTTGTTCATTTTCTACCTCACTGTTGCATCTGCTCGTACGCTACAACCTCTGCCATTGGACCCAGAACCGTTCTTCTCCAACGTCTTGCCGATTGCAAATCTCGTTCACTCACTTCCACCACCTCCTCCGCCATCGATGCTTGCTTATCCCACAACGCTAACCTTGCTGCACATTTTTACAACAACCTTTTCCCCATTCAGGTGTGACCCAAGCATCACAGCACTTCCATTTTTGTTGATCTCTGTTAACTTCTCCTGGCAGTTTTCGCACAGCCCCAACGGCAGAATCAACAAAGCCAAAGATAGAACCACCAGCTATACGCACAAATTAATGAAGAAGATATGGCAATTGTGACCCCCCGACCAGCCAGTTACCGCTTTCCATCCACACTCGCCACTCCTCCTTTACTTACCCCAGCACTACTTCTACTTCACCTGCTTCACTTCTTTCACCTCTGCGTTGTTCTTCTCGCTCAGCTCCTGAATCTTTCTCTGATTCGTCCGGTTGATCTTGTCCTTCTCCTGCAGCCGCTCCGCCAGCTCATTCGTATGCTTCGATATCCGTTTATCGTTTCAAATCTTCTGCAGCAGCATGTTGAACTCCAAATACCTCTTCTTCATCTACGACTTTGCTTCTACATGGTTTTTCTAAACTTCAATTCATCCTCCTCCTTATTTTTCTTCTTCTTCTTCCTCTTCTTCCTCTTCTTCCTCTTTTATTGATGAAGATCCATTGATTGAGTGCGAATTTTGCCCTAACACAGTTCGCTTCAACGATTACATCGAGCATCTCTCACAGTTCCATCCAGACGTAGCTGGTATCACCTCCACACTTTCCCATCATTCATCGTCCTCATTGTCTTCCTCATCGTCTTCCTCATCACCTTCTTCTTCATCTTCCTCTCTGTCCCTCTCCCCCATACCTTCACAAACCCCTCCTCATCTTCCTCATGATCCTTGTTCTTCTCCTTCCGCCCCTTCCACCCCAATCGCTTCCCATACCCCTTTACTTCGCACTTCTCCTGCTCTTTCTTCTTCTGCCCTTAGAACAAGAACAAAAAGAAAACCTCCGCTTCCGGACAAACCTTCTTCGTATTCTTCCTCTTCTTCTTCTTCTTCTTTTTTTTTTTTTTTTTTTTTTTTTTTTACTTCAGTCAACAACTCGTTTTATGAACTGTTCCTATCTATTCCACTGTTGAATGTTTTTCTGTTAAGCACTTTTGAGTCTCATGCTCCTCAAGCCACACAATAGACATTCAGTCAGATCTTCACATCTCTCTGCAGGCAGTGCATGTTCATTGTGCTGCCAACAATTCCTGACTCGCTCTGTTTCTTTTTGTTAGGCACACTCATTGCCTTGATGATGGGTTAAACAACATCTGTGTCTTCTGGTGAACGGGAAGAGAGGAAAGCACACATCACAGCGGAGCGGGTGAAGAAGTCTACAGCATTTATGTGTTTGTATGCGCATATTAATTCGATGAAGAGGCGTGCATTACGCTATCACCGATGCTCTGCATGCGAAAAGTGGTGATTGTGGAGCTGATGTTTTATCGGAGTGCATTTCTGCTCTTTTCCCTTCGACAGAGCTTGAGCTGCATTCAACCGCGGCTTCTGCAGATGTTTGTGCTCATTTTAGAAAAGATGGACAAAGGAAACAGCAAGAAGGATAGCAGCAGCATAGTTTGGTGCGTGAATGCAAAAGATGAAATGAATGGCTTTTTTCTGAAAGCAGATGAAATTTTTTAACGAGCGCTGCCGCAGTTGGCATCAACATCAACATCAGCATCAGCATTTAATGATGTGTCTCATGTGAGTGAGTCGTTCTAATTGTCATAGGAGACAAGGTAGTCTTATCTGACGCATTCATTGTTTGAGACCAGTGCACTTTCACAGGAATCATCACTGGAGTCGTTTTTGGAGCACACGGAGGCAGAAGAGGAACAGGAAAGGAAAAGGAAAGAAAAAAGAAGACACAGAAACAGAATGAGATTCAGATGGAAGCGAAGGGGAAAAAGAGGAAGGGGAAATGAATGGATATATTTGCGATCTGAATACGATGTCTGCTTATCCATCGATTGCTCGTGCCATCCTCTTTGTATTCTTGACCTCTCTTCTGCATCCACATCAGCTGCTCAAAGGAATTTGCATTGAGCACAGTTAATTATTTCATTCAACAACTTTAGTTCTGCAAAAGAAAGAAAAGAGAAAGATGACATACCTCGTCCTCTTAAAGATGATATTCAATCAGATTCAAACGCAACAATCACAACAACAACAACAATTTCTCCTTCTCCTTCTCCTTCTCCTTCTCCTTCTCCTTCTCCTTCTCCTTCTCCTTCTCCTTCTCCTTCTCCTTCTCCTTCTCCTTCTCCTCCTCCTCCTCCTCCTCCTCCTCCTCCTCCTCCTTCTCCTTCTTCTCCTTCTTCTCCTTCTTCTCCTTCTTCTTTTTCTTTATCACCTTCATCGCTTTCTTCTTCTTAACTTGAGCAGCACACAGGTCTGCTTAGTTATTCCGGAGGCGGAGAAGCGAAGAGAAGAAGGCGGAAGGAGATGACAAATCTTTATCATCTTCATCGAAGCCTGCAATTCAACCTTCTGTGCATTTGTGGCAGCATCAAACGCGTCTGCAGCAACGATGGATGACATCGAGAGGCGGCTACTGATTGTGGTGTCTGAGGCGGCTGGGGCGTATGTGCTGCAGACGCTTCGAGGGATATGTTGTGGCTCGGCGGGAGGTGCTGTATGGGGGTGTTGTGTGTGCATACGATGTGGCGCTTTCGGCGATGCTTTCAGTTCCGCTAGTTGCGCTGCTTTCGTTCACTTGCAGCATCAGTGAGAAAGAAGTCGGGAAGCAAGCGTATCTTTGCAGCGGCAGATGTGAATGCATTCCAATCGATCTTAGATCTGTTTGACACTTCAATGCAGATATGGCGATCACAACAGTTGAGGTGTGTGGTTGTGAAGCTGAACGAGAAAGTGATGGTGCTAAGGGTTGCGGTGTGTGAAGTGGAGGAGATTGTGGAGAAGGGGCTGTCGGCAGCAGGGCTGAGGATGGAGGATGTGGTTCTGACACCTGCAGCAATTGCATTGGCGGTGCTGGAGGAGCTAGAAGAAGCGGAGGAAGGGAAAGGGGGTACAAAGAGGGATAAAATGAAGCAGCAGCAGCAGCAGCAGCAGCAGCAGCAGCAGAAGAAGAAGAAGAAGAATAAAGAATCGGAAGATAAAGATGATGAAGTATAAACAGAAGAAATAGCTCCATTTCTATTTGCACTGAGCTGCGGCTGAAACAGAAATACCCGCAAGAGAGAGGAAGCCCCGTGCAGTTCCGAAATCGGATAGCTGAGCTGCTTTTGAATGACACTCTCAAAGATATCTTCTGATCTGGTTCTCTGAAACCGTCATCACATTCTCTGTCTTCCTCTCACTCGCCCAGCTTTCCACTCATCCCTCCATCCAAATCCTACAGCTCTTCCAATTCACTAAACTTCTTCTTCTTCTACTATATCCTCCCTTTGTGTCCTCTTCCTCCTTCATTTGGCTCTTGCATCCCCAAAGGAGGCAAACGAACTGCACTTCCTTGCTTGTTCATTGCTCCAGTTTGAATTAGCCCTTGAGTTCCCTGAATTCCCTGTGATTGCATAGACCCCTGTTGTGCTATTCCCTGCTGAGAATACAATGGAACTGAAACTGAACCAGAACCAGAAGAAGAGCCAGAAGACGGATTCAACAAAGGAGGAAGAGACACATTCACTCCGCTCACTTCTTCTGCATCAGTCATCCTCCTTCCATCAGCACTGCTGCTTCGCGACTCTCTCAGCGGCCCCAAATTCCCTTTGTTCTTTCTTGTTATTCCTTTCATGGCAGACGTCGTTGGGGTGAGGTTGTACATCCCAAACGCCTCTCTCTCCTTCTCCTTCTTCAAAATCCTTATCTTCAGCTCCTCTTTTTCATATGCTGCTCCCTCCAGCGCCTGCTTCGTGACCTCATTAAGCGGAATGCTGCTGGCCATTTTTCGCAATTGCAGCGTTGACGCAGAAGCTGCTGAAAGCGGATCAACAGGCAACTTCGCCAGCGCCAATAGAAATTTGTTATCTTCATTTCTCGCTTTTTCCAAGACAGGGCGGAACTGCTCAAGTCGTGTGGCTGTCTGAATGCCCCGGGATTTCGTCATGCGCTCAATGACGCTCACTCTCGGTGGGTGCTTGCGGATGCTTGGTTGATGCGGGGCAATTGCCAGTGAGGAGGAAGAGGAAGACTGAGAAGGCACAGGATACGAAGAAGAAGGAAGCCATTTGATTTTTCCCAGTTGAGAGTGCTGCGTGGAGAGTGAGGCGACGGTGGAGTGATCATCAATGCTGCCTGAGTTAAAGTTGGATGCAACAACAGAAGAAGAAGAAGAGGAAGAAGTACCATTCACAGAAGATGAACGACGGGCTGAAGGGAAACGATGATAAGAAAAGATTTGATTAACTTCTGAACTTGCACCAACACCATTGATGGAAGAAGACGATGAAGAATTCTGATTCGCAATTGAAGAATTCGAGATGAAGGAAGTGAAGATCGCTTTTCTAATGTTGCACTGAAGTGAAGTATCCACAACCTGAGCAGCTATCGGTGCATGCAGCTCCACAACACACACACATCTCTCTCCTTCTGCAATCTCTCCTCTGATCGGCCGAATCGTCACAACCTGCGACTTGATCAGCGGATGGCTCTCTTCCCAGTCAAACAGGATGCCTCTCTTCTCTCCTTTCTCATACGCCCTCTTTTGCAGTGCAGGGTGTCTCCTCACACGCGGACACACCAGACACACCAGCCTCCGCTCGATGCTCCCACCCGCCACGCTCCCAAAGCCAACTCGCTCATGTGACAATAAGCACAGCTGGCCAGGAAGCGGAGAAAGAGGAGCTGGAATTGTTGTCTTTTTCTCATTCGCAAGCGGCGCTGCTCCTTCCTTCACGATGAAACCGTCTCCTGCCAGCAGCGCTTGCAGAACTGTTTCCATGTGAGTGATGCCTTCAGTTCCATCACTTCCTCCTACTCCTGCTCCTTGTGCTCCACCAACACCCATTCCTATTCCATTATTGGATGATGGTGAATGATTCGTTCCATTCACATTCCCATCTCCTCCCCCTGCTCCTCCTCCAACATTTGCATTCATCACACTCATCGAACTGTATCTGCTTCCCAGCTTGATCGGAATCCTCACCAAATATCCTCTTTGCATCAGTGGACGGAAGCGCCAGTATATCGTCTGCTTTCCATGCGCTGGCACAATCCCTCTCGTGACAGGGCACTCAAACAGAGGGAAATCCGATGCTGAAGCATTCAGCCGCTCCACATCGGTCAGGTCGAGTCTGTAGTCGATGCTCGTCCCGCCTTCGTTCCGCAGCACGATCGACTGCATTGGTGCATCCACCTCGCCGATGGGCACCTGCTCCAGAAAGTGCATCGCCGTCGTCTCTGCGCCTCGTCCGCTCTCAAACACAACATGCGCATCAGTTGGACTCAGCGTCTGGCACGCAATCTCCAAAACGACTTGCTTCCCTCCACCCAGCAGCTGCCAGATGAACGATGCCTGGTGCATTCCCTCGCTGTGGTGGTTGCACGAAAATCTCACTACGCATTCTTCTCCTGTCTCAAGATGTCCCTCACGCGGCTCAATCGAAATGGAACTCGTTCCAACTCCGTTAGCCTCCTGGTTTTCCACCACTTCCGTCTCCTCCATTGTTATCATCATTTCTTCCTCCTTCTCCTCCACTTGCACCTCCGCCTCTATTTTCACCCAAACCCATCCCTCCCATCTGATGCATCATCCCCTTCCTCAGATCTCTTTCCTCCACCCAATGATCAGCCCTCACATCAAAATCTGACGGATCGCGTATTCGCCAATCAAGTGGAAGTTTCCCATTGTTCTGCACACACACAAATACCTCTGTATCCTTGCTTCCCAGCGGAGCAGCACCGAAATAGAAGGGAAGATGCAGCAGATTCTGCAAGAAGCACATGTCAGCATCTGTGTAGAGCAGGCCATCATAGAGGTTGAATGTCTCGTCGGCTGGTGTAAGCTCGTGAGCAAAAGAGTGATTCAGTTGGTTCAAAGACAGCTCTTTCCACAAAATCGCCTTCTCCGTATTTTGGCGGTGCACATCCACAACAGCCGCAGAGAGATGGGCTTCAATCATAATCTGAGCAAACTATTTAATAAGTGTGGAAATTGTTATGCGCTGGACAAAAATGCAATCTGATCCAGAAATGTTGCCTTTGTGAAATTATGTTGCGATGTGGTTGAATATTTTCATCAGGTTTAACTTATGAATGCATTGAAGACAAAGAAAGCAGCAATTTCATTTTTTATTTTTTGGAATGAAAGAAGAAGAAGAGGAGAAGGAAAAAGAAGCAGATTATTCTGAAATAAAAGTACAATGTTGCAAGAAGTGTTTTTCATGTCAAGTGGCAAACGGAGAAGCCGATGGGAATTCCAAATACAAAAGTGAAACAACCAAATTCTTCAATTTTTGAGCTGATAGAAACAATCTCTCCTTCTGTTTTCTCGCCAAATGTGTAGATTTATCAAAATTCAAATTCCTATCTGCTCAACTCTTTCAAAGTCGTCGCTTCGAACAAAAGAAAATACAAGTCATAATCTTTCTTCGGTGACTTCTTCATTCATTCTCCAACCTTCATTCTCAACCAGTTTGGTGAAATCAAAGAGCTTCGAGCATCAATTTTCGAGCAGCTCTTCAATATTAACGCAGCTTCCATCATCTTCAAATTAGACTTCTCACGTCTTTGAACTTCAGCCACCTTTCAGCCATTGATACTGCTTCATTCATGGAATGATCTTCCAATGTTCAAAGAACACATATCTGTTTGTGGTCTGATATATAGGATATTCGTTCTTCTGCTGTTTTATCATCCTATGGAAATGCCTTCTGACAAATGAGGAATGAAGTGAAAGATAATTGTGGAAACTGTCATTGAATTGATGAAGATTTCGAATTTAGAACGTTAAGATGCGAAATTGGCTACTCACAAAACATGGATTGATGTTTCTGATAAGAAAGCTCAAAGAGCAGGAAGTAATTTCACAGAAAAATCAAATTTCAAGCCAAATTCTTCGTTTTGTTCGTCTTTCTCTTCATAACAATCATTTTCATCTTCTCTTTCTTTGCAAACACGATTTCAATTTAACTAAAAACAAGCTTGCTGAATAAGTTTTATGACTGAGCGATCAACAGATGTTTTACGATCTGTAACTTATGAGAATAAAATCATGAAAATACATGGAGTGAGAAGCAAAAGGAATTCTTTTTGAATGTTAACTATCGATAAACGATTTGAGAAGAACCATCAAGCTAGCTATCAACGAGGCTTCAACGTGAAGATTACTCAACCACTTTTGGTTCCATCCATCTATTCCAGCAATCTTCTATCTTTTCATCATTTTCCTGTTATTTTGATGGGATATGTGACCTAAGACACAGTGCATAATTTCAACCGAAAACACAACCGACTCCTTCGTTACCCCCCATCTTCTTGTTCATCTGCAGCTCAGGCGCCTTCCACCTCATGCATTCTTTTTTGTAATAATCATCGTCTTCAAAAGCCGATGAGGTAAGGGAGTCATTTTCATCATCATCACTTGCATATGTCACAACAGTTGATGATGAGATGGATGATGAATCAGAGTCATCTGATAAAAGGTCTGAGTGCATGACAATGCAGATCACCGTATGTTCTGAGAATAGCACAATATGAGGACTCAGATTGGAAAGTGACTGAAGCTTGTTCTCCATTTCATCAAATGAGTGGAGAGCTCCATTTGCCACCGAGAACAGGATCTGAACATCAGTGATCTTCCTTTCTTTTAGAGAGTCTATCGCCATCTCCTTCTTCTCGTTCCTTCCATGAAGCAGCATGAACAACGAATCACTCAGATCCGCAATCAGCTTCTCATGTGGCGAAGAACAGGCCGTTGCAGCCAACAAGTAAGACATCGATGAAATTGTTGGACGCAGACTCTCAGATTGAACAAATGTTAATTCTGTTTTTGCTGTTGAAGTTGATGAGATGGATGGTAATCTCTTCCTTATCTCTTCTTTCTCATCAACCTTCTTTAACACTCAAAATTACAGTTTGAAAAAGATTGTTAATCATTATTAATTCTCAACCTATCATCTCGCTTCTTGCCTTTCTTCCGATTTCTTGAATGATTTTTTGAAAGAAAGAAAAAATCGATTTTACGATATCAGTTAATATTGTGAAATGGAAATGAATGGAAATGATTGAAAAAAATATTATTTCATCTGAATCAATCAACTTGTGCATGTGGATATTCCAATGAAAAAGAAAATCAACATATTTGATGAATCTGAGAAAATAAAAATTCAAGAAGTGAAATGATTCACACATCTTGACAGAAGATATCAAAGCAATGAGAAGGCAACAGAAGATATTCAAAAAAGAATGTTTTTTTTTTGAAGCATGTCCGAATGTCCATCGAAAGAGAGAAAATCAATTCAAAAAAGAAATAAAGAACATTCCAATATCAAACATTTCATCTCATGAATGACAAAGGTATTTCTTCATACATACAGTGAAATATTGATTTGTTGAAGTTCAGATAACGAATTTCATTTCCAAAGAGACACTCTTTCGCAATTATGATGATTAATTTGTCTTCATCCATTCTGGTGGGTCAATTATTAAATTGTTTTTCCAATAATCAACCATTGTGTCTCCGTCCTTATCGCGAACCGTGATGCCATGTCTCATCCATTCAGGAGGTTCAGTTTTGACATTTGCAATCCAGAACATGGCCATTGTACTTCCAAATTTATTACAAATGGTAATTCCGTGTTTCATCCATTCTGGTGGTTCTGTCTTCACGTTTGCGATCCAGTACATGGCCATTGTCTGCCCATCATTGTCACGGACCATGATACCATGTCTCATCCACTCTGGTGGCTCTGTTCTTACATATTTAATCCATATTGTAGCCATTGTTCTTCCATTGTTTTCAGCAAGTGTAATTCCGTGTCTCATCCATTTGGGCGGATCTGTTTTTACAAATTGAATCCAGTACATCGCCATTGTTCGTCCCCTGCTATCAGTATGAGTTATTCCGTGTCTCATCCATTCAGGAGGTTCAGTTTTGATATTTGCAATCCATAACATTGCCATTGTTCTTCCATATGTATTACAAATAGTAATTCCGTGTCTCATCCATTCTGGCGGCTCTGCATTTACACTTACAATCCACAACATAGCCATTGTATTTCCATATTTATCTGCAAGAGTAATTCCATGTCTCATCCACTCTGGTGGTTCTGTTTTCATAAATATAATCCAGTACATGGCCATTGTCCATTTATCATAATCATCTGGAAGTGTATTTTCATGTCTCATCCATTCAGGAGGTTCAGTTTTGATATTTGCAATCCATAACATTGCCGTTGTTCTTCCATATTCATCAGCAAGTGTAATTCCGTGTTTCATCCATTCTGGTGGTTCTGTCTCCACATTTGAAATCCATATCATGGCCATTGTATTTCCATCTTTATCTGCAAGAGTGATATTGTGTCTCATCCATTCAGGAGGTTCTGTCTTCACGTTTGCAATCCAGTTCATGGCCATTGTGCATCCACTTTCATCAGTAAGAGTGATTCCGTGTCTCATCCATTCTGGCGGATCTGTCTTCACGTGATAAATCCATATCATTGCCATTGTTTCCCCATTCTTATTTGCAAGAGTTATTCCATGCCTCATCCATTCAGGAGGCTCTATCTTGACTTCCCTTATCCATATCATTGCCATTGTCCATCCGTCGTTATCAGCCAGAGTAATTCCATGTCTCATGGATTCTTGCGGTTCAGTTTTGGTGTTTATGATATGTTGCATTGCCTCTGTTCTTCCATCATCATCACGAAGTGTGTTATCATGAGTTGTCCCATTCTCAGTGTATGGATTTTTAACAGGTGTTAAACTTCTGGCTTCATTTTTTTCGCATTCATCGCTTTTTGATTCATCACATTTCTTTCCTTCTGATGACTCTTCTTTCATTTCTTTCATTGAACTTGTCTCTGTTATTGACTCATGTCCGCTGCTCAATGAGAAGTCAGACGTCATCCATGTTGGTGGCTCAGTTTTGACGTTCTCTATCCACAATGTTTCTATTGATTTTCCGTTGTTATCTTTGAGTGAAATATCATGTCGCATCCATTTTGGTGGTGCTGTTTTAACATTTGCAATCCACTTCATAGCCATGGTTTGTCCGTTTTTGTTTCCAAGTGTAATTTCGTGTCGCATCCATGTTGGCGGATCTGTTCGAACAAATATGATCCACAACATTGCCATTGTCCATCCATGATTGTTGCAGTATGTGATTTCGTGTCGCATCCATTCTGGCGGTTCTTTTTTCACATTTCCGATCCAGTGCATGGCCATTGTGTTTCCGTAATGATCACAAAGTGTAACATCATGTCTGATGCATTTTGGAGGTTCTGTCTTGACCAGATGAATCCACTTCATCGCCAATGTCCATCCATCTTTATCGCCAAACGTTCCACTTTTTTCTGTCCACTTGCTCATTTCCGTTTTATCAAATGCACAGTTGCTCATCGAATCAATATCGTTTCCCATATGGATTTATGATGATCGTGAGATGTTTTTTTGTTGCTTACGAGCTCTTTTTCCAATTTATATGTCAGATCACTTTTAATCAAATGCGATTGTGGGTCAGAATTTCTGATTAAAGAACTATATGTTCCGAAGATATAGTAATCTTCAGTAAATAATGAAATTTTGTTTGGAGCGAAAGTGCAGTTTGAGTATTAATGTAATTGATTTTCCTGATTATGAAAGTTTATTATTTAAAGAGGAAAATGATTTAAGTTTTTGAGGTAAAAAAATATTGCAAATAAAAGTTTTACATCTGATCGATTTGTTCTGAAAATATATTTTTTTCAGTGTGTATAACAAGAATATATGTTCATAGATCTAGTCGGTCAGCAACAGCTTGAAAATGTCAGTTTATTTTATTTTATTTTTTCATTTAATTGAACTTAGAAATTTATTAGCAACATTTATTCAAATGATGAAATTTTGAAATATAATACAAAAAATTATTGGTGATTATTTTTGTAATCAAATAATTTTACGGTGTGTTGTTTTTTCAGTGAATGTTTATCATTCGGAAGATATTTTGTATTCAAATGCATAAAATATAACAACTGTTTTAAAAACAAATGTTTAAGTTGAATTAAAAATGAAAATTTGTTTAATAAGCCTTTTCATTTATTACTGTCTATTTAAAAATATTCAATAGAATATTTTGCACCGAATATTTAATAAAAAAATTACATGAATTCAGAAATTATCACCCATATTGAAACAAATATTTTATTTGGATAATTATTTTTGATATCATAACTTTTTTCGTGGTGTTAATTTATATCATAATTATTTTTTCTTGGAAGATGAATTATTCTTTTGAAGGAAAAAAAGTATAACAATTTTGGAAAAAAAAAAAAAAAAAAAAAAAAAAAAAAAAAAAAAAAAAAAAAAACTTACATTTAAGAACATATTCAAGAAAATATGGGATATTATTCAGGATTAAATACATTTTCATTTGCAAATTATGCCCTTCTCAAAAAATAATTCTTTAACTCGAAATATTAACTAATATCTAAAGAAACATTTCATATAAATACAAATATTACATTTGAAGTGTTATTAGTGTTTTTTTTCTGAAAAGTCACCACAGATCAAAATATTCACACATGGAAGACAAATTCACAACACTCCATTACCATCATTTATTAAAAATCTGTGTATTTTTCTATGAATGTTTGTTTGATAATGAATTATCAATTCATGCAAAAACATTACTTATTTTCTATATTTTTTAATGTTATTTTATGAACAATTTAAAATTTTATTTTCTATTGAAATTGAATTTGTTGATTTGTGGAGTATTTTCTAAAAGAAGAGACATTTAAACGACAAGATGTCTCTTGAAATACATCATAGAAAAACAATGAGGCTCTTAACAATTCATATATTTGAAATAATTGTATTAAATTTTGTCAAGGCTATACTGATGACTCGCAATTTCTATCAATGGCTGATAATTATAATTTATTTCAGCGAATAACATTTTCAGGAGTTATAAGATTGCAGCCAGGTCTTTCTGCGGAAAAAAATGCATTTTTGAGATTCTTCAATTCTTCAGCTGAACTGAACAATTTGGCGTTTGAATGCTTTTCTTCATTATGTGTGCAAATAACAGACAAATCGAAACTCACGGTTTATTCCTGTATTTCCCACCAAAAATCGTTATCTCCTTTTCACTTGCAAAGTGGGTCAATTAGCATGGTGAATTTGAGTTTGATCCACCAAAGGAATTTTTACCCTTCAAGCCTCAAATTTTTATCTGAAGATTCTTATTCAGTCGTTCTGAAAAATTCCATAAAAACAGATCTGACTTGAGCATCATCAAACTGTTTATTAGTGTCTGGAAAAACCGAATGCGAACGGATTCATGACTATTCCTTTTGAGACATAACCTTGAAATATGAAAAGAATAGTGATTATCAAATTGAGAACCCATTCTGTTCGAGATTACTGAAATAGGAGAAACACAAATCAGTATGTTAGGCATCCCTTTTGGTAATGAAATCACTCAAAATACAAAATTAACCGCTAAACTGATTGATGCTCAAAATGTTCAGCTTCAGAGAGATAAACTCAATCATATGCATTCTCATAAGCTGAATGGAACATGGTTTTTTGAAACATTCTCCACACTCAACAAGTGGTCGGAGAAGCGAGACCGACCAACCTGCTGATTCACTTTAAGTCGGAGGCTGAAAAGAAGATGAATGTTCTTGATGAGAAAAGATGGTGCGCATGTTGCATCGAAGTGCAGAAGAGGTGCAGAAGCGATGAAAAAGGAGGAAGTGATTTTAGGGAATTTCAAAGTCTCTTCAAAGAAGGCACGAAATCAAACAGAAAAATAACTACTACGTAGAGAAAGTCTCATTTAATCCAATACATGCAACCAAAGTTATACGTTCTCCTCATCAAACATATACAACATTGACAAACCTTTCTTTTAATTATCTCTTTTCAACGAAATTTCTCCGGTTATCTCCTCGAAAGTTCATAATTTCAACAATGAACTTTTCATTAACTTCACAAGAAGATAGTCTTGCCAACATGCACCTGCGCCAATATCAATTTCTTCAAAGTTCAAAGAGTGCAACTAAACGTCAAGTGATATTTTCACATTCAGAATTTGCTCTTCTTATTCTTCTTATCCTTTCGCACACATCTTCGCCTCACATCCACTTCATCAATAACTGAACGCAAATCCTTTCAAAGCATTTCCTCAGCTCACATATCTCACTCAAAAAGAATTTACATGCATTCTAAAAACAACTTAAAAAAGAAAGATAGAAAGAAAGAAAGAGCCTATTCCAGTGACATTTTCTCTTCAAGAAGCTCCCCTTTCCCTTTTTCTTATATTACAGTCACACCTCTTTCCTCGTCTGCGCCTTCAAACTCGTCTTCTCCTGCTCTTTTGCCTCTATCTTGCATATTTCCGTAGAGATATTCTTCTTCGCCAGGATCACATAATTCAATAATTTTTTTTTTCATTATCAATATCATAATCATCACCTTCTTCTTCTTCTCCTGAATCATTCACTTGAATATCCCTTGACATTTCCCCCGCCTTTACCAGCACAGCCTTCAAAGAAGGAGCGCTCCTTGTGGGACTGATGAACTGGAATTACAACAAAGAATCGCAGTTCAATCTGAACTACTGCTCTTTTCGCGCATCGACACACTCAACCATTGTTCATCACTTCAACAAACCACTTTGCTCATGGCTCTCGCACTTCGAGTTCTTCAGCCAAGACCTATTCGGTGCGCCGGTCTACACACGTCTTATTCCTAACAACCAAAATACAGCCTGTCCTCCTTAATGAGTATGTCTCTCTTGTCATCAAGTTTCAGGAAGCTATATTGTTCAGTACACAAGTCTCTCAGAACGCCGAGACCGATACCAACTCCATGAGCACTTGGTTCGAATAATGCTAGAATTTGGACTTTTTCCTTTCGCAATATCGCAATTTTCAAAAGACCTTGAAGTCGCTTATCCAGCGTTGCCACGCAGCCAAAGTGGAGCAAAGAAGATACGTGCAAGCAAAAAGCTTTCTTCCAGTGTGTGACGCGATATGTCAATTGGCTCGTAAGTCTCCTTGTGTCTGGATACATTTGGAGCATTTGTGAAGAAGCTAAACATGCTGAAGGCAAGCAAATCCTAATCAAAAAATGAGTTGAGTGGGATGATGAAGGATCTCGCTCAACAGCCCCCTCCCCCCTCCCCCCGCTCCCCCACATTGCAGACAGAAGATGCGTTTCAGGAGAACCTGAATGCTACGATGACGATTATGATAGACGAAAGAAAGCTGTTTTTGAAGCATAGGCGGCAGATCAAGCAGAACATGCATGGAATGCAGGTTAATGAAGATACAAACAAAGATGCGATTTCGGCTTTTTTTTGCAAAGCAAAAACAGAAATTGAAGAATTCAGAGAGGGAAATAATGAATGTTCCTCTGACATACCTGCTCTTTACCATTAGGTCTCATATGGTGATAATTCAGGCTTCCCTCTTTATTGTGGAGAAAAAACAAATGCTTGCGATGAAAAACCACCTTCCTTCGAGTGTTTATTCTGTACTTGGCTCGAAGGCAAAACAAATTAACCACAAACTTTTTCTTCCGATTCACTTTTGATGTCTTCTGCTTCTTCTGCGTCTTCAGCTTGAACATTTGAAAAAGCGGTGATGATGGGTTCACCAGGTTGTGGGTGATCATCTTCAATTACTTTTGTTTCTTCTTCTTTTTCTTCTGTCTTAATAAACTCTTTCAATCAGACCCGTCTTCATCGCTTTCACAATAAAACTGTTCATTTGACATCAATCTGTGCAACATCAACAAATTCTTCTTTTCATTTTTATCATCATTCTCATCTTCCTCTCCATCCCCCGATATCAACCACTACGAAGATATCACATCATCCACCTGCCCGACTCCACAATGGAGAAACTGTCGACATGATGAACTTAATGACTTCACATATATCAATGACGTTGCTGCACAGTTATCCACAGAGAACTTTGAGACAAAAAAACTCTTCTTCTCTGTCTGTGATGAAATGATATTGTTCTCACTGTTAAAGATATTTACACTCGATAAGACGTTTGAGCTCTTTCTCTCGTCATCCAATGAAGGCAATAACAGCAATGATAAAGACGAAGGCAATGATTATCACAACTCATAGAACGATCCGTCAATTCCTCTCTTTACACCATTTTTCGAAAAACTGGTTTTGATGAGCAAGCAATTGAACAAAAAAAAAGATCACGAGAAACGAATTGCAAAAGCCAGGAGATGCGCATGCGCTAACTGATGAAAAGATGCAATTGCAGTTTCAGGCACAAACACAAACAGGAAAACAGATTTAGACACAACATCTTGTAATCATTCCTCCTTCTGGAAATAATTTTTTCCTTCTTCTTCGACAGCTGCTGAGCTCGCGTCCTCAGCTAATGTGGCAAAGTTTGTTATGTCGTTGATTTTGTTTTCTTTATCTGCATCAACTGCTTCATCAACGTTATATTATTCCTTTTCTTCCTCTGCTCCTCATCGATGTCACTTAGACAGTGCTCCTTCTGCAACCTGCCCATCTTCCTCTTCTTCCTCTTCTTCCTCTTCTTCTTCCTCTTCCTCTTCCTTCTCCAAATCAATCGAACTGCCCTCTCTCTCCGACTCCTCATTTTATGTCAAACCATTCATCCACATATGCGCATGTTCCACATCTTTTCTCACTCCCTCTGAACTTATATATGAAGTTATTCCCAAAGATCCATCTGCTGCTTCTTCTGCTGCTCTCCTGCTCTCATGTTGGGTACCATCAGATGGAGAAGAACTGCATTCTTCTAATTCCACTTAATGCTGCTTGCCTGTCTTTTCATGTGTCTCCTCCTTCACAAACCTCAGCCCACTCAGTCCAAGTGCCTCAACTAGCGGCTCCATCGCTTCTTCCAGCTTCCCCTGGTTCTCTTTAATTCTCTCCACAAACTCTCTGTGCACTGTCCGATGCCCGCCTTTCACTCTATTTCCTCCTCCTTCCTCTGCCTCTTCTCGCTCCTCCAGCACCGCCAGCGCAATCGCTGCTGGAGGCAGAACCACATCCTCCATCCTCAGCCCTGCTGCCGACAGCCCCTTCTCCACAATCTCCTCCACTTCACACACCGCAACCCTTAGCACCATCACTTTCTCGTTCAGCTTCACAACCACACACCTCAACTGTTGTGATCGCCATATCTGCATTGAAGTGTCAAACAGATCTAAGATCGATTGGAATGCATTCACATCTGCCGCTGCAAAGATACGCTTGCTTCCCGACTTCTTTCTCACTGATGCTGCAAGTGAACGAAAGCAGCGCAACTAGCGGAACTGAAAGCGTCTCCAAAAGCTCCACATCATACGCACACGCAACATCCCCATTCAATGCAACCAGCTATGTCACGCCACAACATATCCCTCGAAGCGTCTGCAGCACATACACCTCAGCTGCCTCAGGTACCACTATCCTCAGCCGCCTCTCGATGTCATCCATCGCTCCTACCGACGTGTATGACGCCGCCACCTTCGACACATCCGAAGGGTCAATCACAAGCTCCGATAATGATGGCTACTCATTCACTGATGCCTTCTTCTCTTCGCTTCTCCGCCTCCGGAATGGCGAAGTTGATCGGTGTGCTGCTCCTGTTGAAGAAGACGAAGAAGTTGAAGTGTTCAGCAGACATCATGACGGAGAATACAGGAAGAAGAAAAGAAGGAAAGGAAATGTTTCAATAAATGTGAAAGAAAATACGGTCACAAGATGCAAAAGTTGTGAAGATGAAGAGATATGAGAGACTGCAGAATTTGTCACATCTTCAGCAAATATTAACTGGATGCAGAAGTGAAACTGACAGAAGAAAAACAAAAAGAACAAGAGATGGAAAGAGATGAAGAGTTTCAGATTGAGATAGATTTGAAAGCTACATCTGCAAAGTCATTGGCTAAAGATACTATATTTCTGATGGAGACAAAGAATGCATGTCATGAAGATTTCTTCAAGAAGAAAAGAAAGATACCAAATAGAAACAGATAATTATTGAATATTTGATAAATCTATAAATAACGCAAAGGAAAATCCAAAATAATTAAAATCAAAGAAAAAAAAAGGAATACCATTAAAAAATACAGATGAAACTGAAAGAAATAACAGAAAAGAAGAAAAGGAAAAAGAGAACGAGGAAGTTTTGGAATAAAAAGAAAATTAATTAATCAAAATCGAGAAAAAAAATAATTAGACCAAAATGAAAAAGTGAAGTGATCCAGAACGAGAGATTCCGCTCGAAATGGAAAAAGAGCAAAATGAAAAGTGGCATATGAAAAAAGATCTGATCAAGAGGATTGCTGTGCTGAAGATTGAAAAAATCACATTCGATGGAGATGTGATCAATGAGAAAATGAAACGCGTTCTGGATGTGAAAGACGAGAATCTCAACGTTGAACAGAAAAAAGCCAGGAGCTAACGGAAGAATTCATCAAGCGAGAGAAGAGGGGAATATAAAATGACTCAAGCAGATTTTTAAAAAAATAATAGAAAATATGAACATGTGAATTCCTGAACGAATTTAACATATGAGACTTTTGAATGAGTATAATCAATTTTTGATTTTCAAAACGTGAAACATTAACTGGTTCTTCTTGAATCAGTTGTTTCGAATGTGATTTGAAAAGAATTTATTTTTTCATTTCTTTACTCATTTGAATGTCATTCGTTAAGCTTATAAAGGGATCGATCTTTCTGTGAAAGATATTTTCAACGTTAAAGACAGAAAACATTCAAATGCAACCAAAACAATACACTCTAAGCAAGTGATCCAGAAAGCTGTGGGAATATGCCACCTCCATTTCTGGAGATAACACTTTCGATTTATTTGACTATTACATTTTTTCATATAGAAAAATGAAGGAAATCAAAGATTCGTTATATAAAAAATCAAATGGTGTGTGGAACACTTCAAAAATAATTGAAATCTTAACATTTAACTCTTTTTAATGTATGCATGTTCTATTTCACAGATCAACTTGATGGAGTGATGAATTCTTTGAGTTCAATATTTCCAAAGCTTCAGAATAAAATGCAAGTTGAATTACTTAAAAATCTGAGCACTTACTGTTCTTATTCACAATTGCGAGATTACCATTACGATATTACACAGGGACAATTCAATTACGCGAAATATGGATCACTCCTTCATTATTTGGATGAGGAGAGTGATTGTGAAGATAGAAGATGCAAAAAAAGGCATTATCTCGATGAAGAATCACTTGCAAAAGTGAATAAGTTTTTGTTCGATAACACAGATGAATCCTCCGAGCTTCAAAAAAGAAAAAACAAAGTCAGAAAAAGTCTCCATGACTCTGAAGGTCAATATTTTTTTTTTATTTTCTGTTAATTATTTTGTATTATATTTTTCAAAATAAGATTTTGACAATGATGATAGTTGGGGCATTTTAAGTGAAAATTGTCTTTCTTCATGTGCTGATGATCAACAAAATGAATATTCCAACGAAAGCTATCAAAATTTCGATGAATCAACTCAGTTATCTATTCCACACGTTCCACAATTGATTGCAAATGTAAGAAAAACTCCTGTATTTGATCCTTGTTCACCATCGAAACCAGTTGGCTTGAAAAATTTAGGAAATAGCTGTTTCTTTGCTGCAGCAATACAAATGTTTGCATCAATGAATAAATTCCATTCGAGGGGATTTCAGATAGAAACGAAAGATATTCTTTCTTCATCAATCATCAATATTTGCAAATCAATAAATGATCAACAGGGGAATATTGAATCTTACTGGAACGAAGAATTCTACGAAAAATGGAACAATGAAAATGATATTTCAAAAATGGAGGAGCACGAATCGGATGATGCAATTGAATGGTTACTGAAAATAATTCGTGAACAATCTCCTACTGCAATGAACAATTTGGGTTGTCATTCAACAGATAATATCATTTGCCAAATGTGTGGATATGCATCTTTTGAAATGCCACAAAAAGTTGATATTATCATTCTGTAAGGTCATTCAATTGAACATTCGTTGAACGAGTTTCAAATCCTTTAATCTCAAAAAAAGAACGAAGAATTGAGCTGTCCGTTATGCAGATCGATAGGTGGAGTGATTCAGCAAACTCAATATGCAAACAACTCAGATTTCTTGTTATTTCGACGTGAGAATATTTTTATTTCAACAAATGAACAAAATGATAAAGACGCTGGATTGAACAGATCATTATGGATGATTGAAGTTTCAAAAAACATGCAAATCACTGATCAAGATTCAAATCAGAAAGAGAAATACAATCTTCTTTCCATAATTTTGTTCAATCCAACTGTCCATCATCACATCTGAATCACATTATCAGATATTAATCAAATCGAAAACAGCAACGAACGAAATTTCAGTTGGAAAATATGCAACGATGAAAATGTGGAAGTGGTTAATGATCTTGAAGTGAAAAGCAAATATGAAGGGTTGTGCTCAAACGGATGGAAAACAAGTTTTCTATGTTATGTCAAAAGTTCATTTATTCATATGGAAACTCAAAGACAATCTATTTATCTCGATTCTTCTTTTCATCACTTCAGCAATGATTCAAATAGTTCAAACATTGCACCTGAAAACAATATTAATGATTCTTTGTTTTGTGGAGGAGTTAACAGAACAACTTATAAAACGAAAAAACAACTTCACAGTGAATTGGTACAAAAAACAGGAATCAAAATGTCCTTCTCATATTTCTGCAAGAAAACACATGGTGTCATTACAAAACCTAGAGACAGAACTGACTTATGCTCCATTTGCGAAAGAGCAAGATATTTACAGAAATTTTCTCTCAATAGACAACTCAGTGATCAGGAAAATCAAGAGCTGCAATCCATTTCAGAGCATAAAAAATGGGCAGAATGCCAAAAACAATCTTTTGTTGATTCAAAGAGCAAACTGAAAAACGGAGATCTTCTTTTGCTGATAGACTTCAAAGAGAATTGGCAGCTTCCGCTTTCAAGAAGAGAAGTCAGTAAAGATTATTACACAAAAAAACAAGTGTCTGACCTGTGCATTATTTCATACACAAAACAAAATGATTCACTTCACAAAACATGTCATCACTTCATTTCGGACTGTTTAACTCATGATTTCAGATACGCCATTGAATGCTTGAACGTAGTAATAGAAAAACATATATCAGAATCACACCTACTTCAATCAACTTTGACAGTTTTTTCGGACTCTGGTCCTCACTTCAGGAATAAATACTTTTTAAGTAATTTTCTAAGTGGCAGTCAAAATATACAACAATTTTCATCGATATTTGTTAATTGCTTCACAGAGCAGCATGGTAAATCGGAATGCGATGGAGAGTTTGGATCAATTTCATCAAAATTATCAACAACAAGCTTAGAAACCGGAAGCAATGCTTCATCATTTTGTGCCTTTTTGAAACAAATTTTTGATTCTTCAATTCAAAGCACTATAAACGAGAAAATGTACAGACAGTTTCACTTGTGTGTTTCACTTTTTTTCATTTAATAACGTTGAAGTTATATATATGGGTGATAATTTTTGAAAAGTCGAAAATGTTTAATTTTCAAATAAATCAAAAATTTCATATTTTGCACAAATTATTGTTTGCACCCACGAATCTTCACCAAAGTGGAAGATATAATTTGGCAATACCATTCAACACGTTCCTGTAAAGTTGCACGAGCGGGAACTGAAATTTGATCAAGATATGAAATTTTTGATTAATTTTTAAACAAAACATTTGCAACTTTTCAAAAAGAATCACCCATATATATATATTTTTGGCTTCAGATACACTCCGTCAAATAAAAAAACTTGGAGTTGGCTGAAAATTCCATCTATGATGATTTATTTATCTTTCAAAAGACAAAACGATCATATATACACGGCATCTCATTCACAATTGTTGGAGGATAAATGGAAAATTATCAGTGATGGCAAAAGTGGGCAAGAACGAATAGTTGGAGAAAGAAAGAAGTTTTCAGAAGCAAATGCAGATCATTCAAACAACATGCCCATCAAAGACAGAACATTATCTCGAATAAATCAAAGAATGTCAATGGAAAAATCAGCAGCCTTTTCACTTACGAAGAAAACTGCATCAAAAGGATGTTCATTCCCAAATCAAAGCATTCAATTTGAAAGAAAAAAAAAGACCGAAAAATTACGAAACAAAAATGATTTACAAATTATTCACAACACACGAAGGAATTCTTCTAATATCGATGAGGATTTGATAATTATTGAAACAAATGAAATTATTAGATCAAATAAGAAAAATTCATCCAATTCAGAAATGGATAATTACTCAAACAAACGAAAATGTTTTTAATCTCTAATGTGTATTTTGTTGTTCAAATTTGTTAAAATATTGAACTTTTTTTTTGAACTGTTTCCACAATTGTTAATTAATATATTTATTTATTTCAAGACAATTCTTTTTCAACTGTAATGGTTCGAAGTTTTTATGCATTAATTGATTTATGTTGTTATTATATTTTTTTATGAGATTTCTTGACTTTATTGCTTAGCTCACTGCAGTCTTGTCGGTTCCAAAAAAAATATTCATAAAACATTAAGGGGTTGGGGTTCCCGAAACGCAGACTCCCAGGAAAAAATAACGATAAAGTTTTCCAAACTTTGTTGTTATTTTTTTGCTTAGCTTGCAAAAGTCTAGTCGGTTTCACATTATGTTAAAAGAATATTTGGGGTTGGGGTTCCCGGAATTTTAACTCCCAGGATGAAGTTAAAATAAATCTGTTTTTTATTTTAACATCCTCTTTTTTAAAAGCTGTTATATTTTTTTTGAAATTGAAAGAATTAGTTTCAATTGTGGAAACGTTTCAAAAATTTTTCACATTTATCTCGATCATTTTCACATTTTTTGAATACCAAAGTATTTTAATTATTAACGTTTTTAAATTTATAGGAATGTTGAAGTTTGTTTTGAGAATTATTTGTTTTTTATTTGGAAGAATAAAAAAATCATACATAATTATCAGTTATATTTTTAATATGAAGAATTTTTTTTATCATTAGAATAACAAAAACTATTTCACACAATTAATTTTAAGTTTTTGAAGATAAAAAAAACAAGGGCATAAAAATTATGTTTTTCCATATTTCGTCCCATATGTTTAAAAGAAAGGAATTATGTCTATTCAGTGTCGATTGATCAGTATTAAAAAAGAATTCTCAGACCGAAAATATTGATTGAAAAAATACGGATTCAAAAATAATCACCCAGAATATTATCATGTATGAATTTTTCCCAAAATGACTTTTGAGCTTTTATTTTCAAAACGATATATTCAGTCTTCGTTTTTCTTTTCTTTTTTGATAAAAAATAAATTTAAATTTCACATTTATCTTTGTATTCATCCAATTCATTAAAAAGAGTTTCTTTTTTATAAGTTAATAGAAGAAATGCTAAACATTTTGAATCGGAATGAATTGAGTATTGAGAAGATTGACGAAGCATTTAAAACACAAAGGTTAAAGCATTTCTGAAAATTCTGTAGTTTATTAATGCTTTTTTGATCTCTAAAGAAATAAAGCCTGTGTGAAGAGAATGTCACAATATTTCTGTGAATCCACACTTTTTAAAGAAGAAAATGCTTCGAATGGAGAGCGGTAATTTTTGGAATGTCACAATTTCGACATTGCAAATAACCCTCTAATTAATAGCTGTGAACTTTGAACAATGTTTAACTTTAATAATGATGCAAATATCTTTAGTCTTTAACTCAAATAAAACATAGGATCTCCTTTTGATGTGAAAGTGTCCAGGAAAAAAATACAGTATAAAAAATAATTTTTTTTTTGTGTTATTTCAGAAATATCTTTAATATAAAGAGAAAAGTCAACATGTATTTTTGGGTTATGTTCTTGTTCCTTTCATGTTCACAAAGTTGTTCTCTGTTAAAAATAAAAGTTTTGTTCAGTTAATAAAACTTATTGATTTCTTTTTTTAAATTAAAACAAATAACTGTTATTAATTTAAAATTAATAAAACAATCATAACACTCCATTAAATTCAAGATGAATATTTTTCAAATTAATAAACATTTCTAATACCCTTTTGATTATAATTGATAATAATAATTAATAAATCACAATTCTCGGAATAATTAAAATTGATCGTTTAAAAAAATTAAAAATTTGTGATTAATTGTTGATTGTTATTATAATTCATGTCAAAAATTCCAAACTTGGCGTATTGTTGGTTTCACTTAAGTTTCCAATTTCAAAAAGGCTTTTTGATAAAAAAAAAACTCATTTTTCAGTCTTTTCACGTACCCATTAAAAAATATTTCATTATCGAAAACTCATTTTACTCATCATTTGAAAAGAAGATTTGAATAATTCAATGCTGAAATCAGGCGCAACTAATAAATTCAACACAGATAACATTTGCTGTGGGGATTTCAACAAGCTTGATATGACATAAGAATTGCAGTTTTTAATAAACGGATAAAGCTGTTTTTCATCCCTGTAAAAGATTCAAATTGGCTGTCTGGCTTTATTTCGCAGTACCAACAAGACGTTCTGGTGAAAGAAGGGGAAATTCTGGAGCAACCACTTGGAAGGCTTTATCATTTTTGAAAGTTGTTGATGCGAAAGGCGAGAATGTGCAGCGCCTCTGTGAAGACATAGACTTGATAGAAAAAGTAAAGAAGATTTGCAGGGGATTACAAAAGCGTGTTGAGCTCTTGGCAGCTCGAACACTTGGGCACGTGAGCCGAATTGTGTGTTTTGAAAGAAATGTCATATTGGGTGAAATGTCTGCGGAAGCTGGCAATTTCGCAAAGCAGGCAATGTGCCTTGTAAAATCCATTACATATATTACCAAGGACGATAGGGTGTACACAATCGAAGATGAACTGACACATTTGGGTGAATGTGACGATGAAGACATATGCTTATTCACAACAGCAGTTTTTCGTTCATTCACGATGAGCAGTGGTATATTTGTTCTATTTGACACATACTTTTTGTTGTAATTATTTGGCTCTTTTTTTATTTTTTTCCCAAAAAATAGGAATGACTCCATGCTTTGGAAGTGAGGATCCAGACATCTTGGAAAGTGGCTTCATGGGTTGCTGTACAACGCAATTCATTCTGTTGTATTGGATGCACTGGATATGACAAGTGAGCATTTCGATTCCGACATTGTTCTTGACCATGGCGAGTATGCAAGCACAGACAGTCTGCTTGCCGTTGACTCGTTTGCTCCTGCTCCAAATCCTCCAGACATTCTGCTGCAATCCCAGTCGCCTTATAGCAACTGTTCTTCTGGTTTGGTGCCTCCAGCGCATTCGAAGGGGCCAGTCTGCTCCATTGCCTTTTGTGCATTTCAGTGCTTGTGCATCATTGCCAGAGAACAGCACCGTGCGCTTATGCAATTGTTGATGAGCGAAGAAAGAATTGTGGAAAAAGTGAAGAGCCATTTGTTTGGCAGTTGGAACAAAGAAAGTTGGAAGGAAATATTTAGAGGGAGCATATTTTACGACGTTGATGACGAAAGGAGAAATATGTGCTCTTTTGGCGGTGCTAATTTCCAGCGGATGGCCGATGGATTGTTTTGCGAAGAGAAAAGCTCCAAAGAAATGATGGTGGGTTTCTGTGAGATAGCTGCGAAGTGTTTTCAAATGTGGCTGTCTGTACCTATTTCGCAGGATATCCAAAAGTTCATCGAAAAATGTTTGCTAAACAGAATGGGTGTGCTGCTGTACGAAGAAGCAAGCGACACGCTGAGAGAAGAGGCAGCAAAGGCACTTTTGAATGCATGGGCAACATTGTCTTCGAATGCCCATATTGTTTCCCATCTTCAAAGGATTTACAGATACGATCTCAAGCGTATGGATGCCTTCCTCAGCCGCTGCGTGGAAGATTGAGCGCAATGCTTGCAGACGCATGCGAGGAAGAAGGCGTCATGGACGTTTTGTGAGGACATTGAGCTCAGAATGAATTTGAAGACAGGAGGAAAGTTGAAAAGGAGGAACTGATAAGAAGCAGAATGAAAGCAAAGCGCGACTTAAAGATTTGCCCAGTTTGTGCAATGCACGCTGATGCAAAAGGCAAATTGAGATGAAGAAGAAGTTGAAAACGAAGAAGAGAACAAAGAGAATCCCCATTCAGATGCAGGAAAAGATCTTTAAAGCACAGAATTGACTCTGAATGATGAATAGTGCCTGAAGGCTCTTGCTGAATGTTTGGGTGCGAGCAGAATGCCTTCAAACGAATATGCAAAGGTGCGACATGAGGCAGATGATTTCTTTTATTTTTGGAGAGAAGAAAGTCATTGCTGCCACGAAAGCGACTGCGAAGCATTATAAATCGGGGATGGCATTGGAGTTTTATTGGTTGCATTTTGAGGATTCAAAGAGAAAAGTTTTTGCTGTTTTGTTTGCGAAAATCTCTGAAATTTGTGAAATTTGTGAAATTTGAGATTTTCACCATGCTTTTCAAAGAGCATTTCAATTGTTTATTGGTTGTTGAGTTTTTTTTTTTCGCTTTTAACAAATGCTTTTTCTGGGTGAACCGTTAATTTTTATTATTTTTATGCTCCTTTGCAATTCCTGTTCTTTTTTTCAAAGAGTATTTCTTGATTCATTTTTAAGTGTATTTCATCTGAACAGTTTTATATGTTTCTGAATGTGTGGGAGTGCATTCATCACAAATTATTTCATGATTCTTCAATGCATTTTTCTGTTTCCGTGCATTTTAAATCATTTAATGCTTAATGTTCGCTTTTTTGTTTTCATTCGCTTTTGAGACTGTCAATGTTATTACTTTTGATATGAAGAAGACTGCAACACTCGAAAAGAGATTTAAAATCAAAGAGAGTTGCGGAAAAATATCTGATTTCGTTGAAACTTCAATAGAGAAACAATATCTTCCAGTTTCATTTTGTTTCGAAAGGGGATGAAAAAGATGTTTTCACATTCAAAGAAAAAGTCCATCAATTGTCAACTCACAATAATATCTTTTCCCAAAGTCTATCCATCTTCTGAAAAGATGTTTGAGGAAATGGATCATCAGTGCTTTCTAATCTCATTCGTCAATCTGTTGAACAGTTTTCTTTTTTTCCAAATTCATTGATCGATTAACCACAATTAGCTTCCAAAAATCATATTTTCGCTGTGGAGGGGCGATTGCAATTGCGAAACGATTTATTTGCGAGGATTTCGAATGTATTTAATGGCAGCTTTTGTTTTATTTGGGGCAGCTAATTTTTTTGAATGGTTTTGTTGTTTTTTCAGAAAGAATCGAATTGGCAAACAAGAGCTGTGGTCAAGGCGAAAACCGATTTTAGCATTGTTGAAGCAACGCAGAAGCAGCGGGTAATAGCAGCAGAGCTTCTATGTCGAGTTTTATCCGTTCGTCGGAGGTGAATTCGCTGCTGAGATCGAGCTTCTTCAGCAAAACGAGGGCGGAAGGGTTTGTAAATCTGGGGAACACATGCTATCTGAATTCGGTGCTTGTGGCGTTTTCGCACCTGCCGCCGTTTGTGTCAGCGCTGTTGAGGCCTTCGCTGTGGAAGAATGTTTTGGAGGTTGCGAAAGAGATGACATTTTCGTTTGAAAAGCCCAAAAAATCGAGTGCTAAAAAGCGGCGCACAGCGGAGCAGCCACGTAAAACGGAAAGTGGATTTGGAGGAAGTAAGTTTTTGGAATTGTTCACAAAAGAAGAAATGAGTGAGCTGAGCCGTGTTGCACTTCGAAGGCAGTTTCCGCTGTCTCTGCTGGTGTGCATGCACATCCTTGCGTTCAAGCACAAGCGCAACTCACCGATATCGTGCAGCATGTTTTTCCCGCTGTTGTCGTATCTGTCGCATGGGTCGTTTGAAATTGGGCTGATGTGCGATGCGGAAGAATTGACCTCGTTTCTGCTGAACGAGATGAGCGAAGAGCTGCTTGTGGCGCTTGACGGCGGGTGCAGGGTGCGCTTTCTGAGAGAAAATCGAAGAAAGATAATTTGTGTACTGAAGGAAGAAGGAGAACGGAGATGGAACATGAGCAACAATATCCTCCTCTTGGCAAGTGAACCAGACAAAAAGAAAGAGCAAACGGAGCAAGAAGCTCGCACAGCATCTTCAGATGATGAGAAAGGCAAGTGCAAAGAGGAGAAAATGGATGGAGAGCAGTTTGAAGTGGAACTTCTGGGGAAGGAAGAAGAGCTGATGAAAGGGGTGAAGATGAAGCGAACGAGCGAGGAATGGAAGAGTGTGCTTCGCTCGAAGGAATTTGAGAGGGAGCAGATTGCAGAACTTATTAATTGGGGCAGTTTCAAAGGCAAAGGCAAAGTCAAAGCCAAAGGAAAAGGAAAAGAGAAAGAGAAAGGGAAAACCAAAGGGAGTGTTCTGCTTCAGAAGTGGGAGGAGCTGAAAAGTTCGCGTTCTTGTTGGCAGGCGAGTGAAAGGGCAGCAGAAATACCCAGCGAGCCAGTGCGATTTGTGGGGATTGTGGGGCTTGTGGAAAAGAAGGAAGGGGATTCGTGTTTTGAGCAGAGCAGCACAAAGAGGAAAAGAGGAATGCGGTTGTCGTCGTTTCTGCCACCGAAATATCTGTGGCCGCCGACTTTGGCAAAATGGAGCGACAAAAGCGAAGCGATATGGAAAGGGCAGAGCGAAGGAAAGCGATGCTTGGGAGAAGCAGCAGATGAATTGCAGAAGGCAACCGTGTGTTCTGAAGCACCTCATGAAAACTGCGCTGACAATTCACAACATTCACTTGACTGTCCTGTTGACTCAGATTTCAATACATCCACTTCATCTGATTCACTTCATAATCCAACTTCTTCTTCATCATCTTCCTTATCCTCTTCATCTCTTCCACTTCATTCTCACAATTCTGCACATTCATCAGACACAATTTCACCATCATCTTCTTCCTCTTCATCTCATTCCTCTCCTTTGATTTCTTCCTCTTCCTCTTTCTCTTCCTCTTCTTCCTCTTCTTCTTCATCATCATCTGATCTTGTCACTACTTTCTTTGGGACGCAGATGCTGTGTCCAGTCACGATGACCTTCAACTCCATCGTGAAAAGCACAATTCGATGCACAAAATGCCGCCGAGAGACGAAAAAGAAGGAGATGTACAGAGTGTTTCCAATGAAGCTTACACAGCAGCCGGATCTGCCAGAGGAAGAAGAGAAGGAAGAAGAGGAAGAGGAAGAGGAAGATGGTGGTGATGATGATGATGAAGAGGAGGAGGACAATGATGGCGACGATGAAGGCGATGACGAAGATGGAAGCGAAGGAGAAGGAGAAGGAGAAGAACAAGAAAGAAGGGGAAGAAGAAATAAGAGGCGAAGAGTTGTTGGAAGAAGAGGGGTTGATGAAAGCAGCAGAAGAAGGCATATTCTGAGAGGAGGAGAAAGGAAATGGGGTGGAGAAGAAGAAGAGGAAGAGGAAGAAGAAGAACAAGAAGAAGAGGAAAATTATAAAGAAAATGAAAATGACTATGATGAAGAGGAAAACAAGAAAGATCGAAAGAATGAAGCATTTGCAAGCAACAGAAAAAGCCTTGGAGATTTTGAGCGAAAAAACAAAGAGAAAAAATCGTTTTTGCGATCGGCTGCTTCTTCGCAGCACAAATACGAGACGAGAAAGACACAGCGCAGTCAGACGGGAGAGAAAGGGAAGAGGAGCAAGCAAACAAGCAAACAACAAGAAATTCCGACCAAAAAAAAGAATTCGACTTCTTCGCGTGGCTCAGAAATGCCAGTGAAGTTGTTTTCGTTTTCTCGAACACATGACAATTCATCATCATCATCGTCTTCTTCTTCTTCTTCTTCTTCTTCTTCATGTTCTTCATCAACACGCCATTCATCTTCATCCTCTTCATCATCATCATTTTCTTCTTCTTTCTCTTTCTCTTCTCCGATTCAAAGTGATCTCCAATCACTTTCATACAACCTCCGCCATCGAGCAATTGACAACACACAAAATGAAGACAAAAACAAAGACAAATATGGAGATGAAGATGATGATGAAGACGGAGAAGGAGAAGAAGGGGAAGATGATGAAGTTGATGAAGGAAAAAACAATGTTCAAACAAGAAGTTCTGTTGTAACACGCAGCAGAAGCGAGCCAGCTGCTCAAAAAGGAGGGAAAAGTGGAAATCGAAAGAAAACAAACACAAAATTGAATGGAAGCAAAACAGGTGGGGTTGGAGTGAAGGAGAGGGAGAAAGAGAAGGAGAAGGAGAAGAATGTGAGTGAGAATAGGAACAGGAACAGGAATAAAGCGAAAAATGAGGGAAAAATTGGATTTGCACAGAAAACAGAGCAGAGAATGGTGTATAGATTGAGAGGTGCTTTGAAAGGTGGGTCAAAAGAGGCGTTGGATGAAGAGGAGGAGAATGAAGGAGAAGGAGAAAGAGGGGAAGGAAGGAAAACAAAAGAGGAAGAAGATAAAGATGAAGAACAAAACAAGAAAGATAACAATCAAGTTTCAAGTGAAGCACATTCAAAAAAGCCGAAAAATTCTCAAATTGAAGAAGATTTCTACAAACAGAGCGAAAACTGCATCGGCATTTTCACTCGCTCGAAGCGCAGAAGAGGCGCAAAAACCGGACAAAACCTGCTTTTTGGTGTGGATGGCAGCGAAAACGAGGAGGAAGAACGGAACATCTATGCGAAGCACTATCCAAACAGCTACTCCGATTACTCGCCTTATTCTTTCTCCACTTCATCATCATCATCATCTTATTCTTCTTCTTCTTCATCCTCCTCCTTATCATCATCTTCCTCTTCCTCTTCTTCTCGCTCCCCCTTATACCGCCAGGTCCCTTCCCCCGCCCCTTCTCCCCTCGGCTCTCCGCCTTCCCTCCACTCCCACCGCCTTCCCGAGCTTTTCTCTGCTTTCTTTGCGCGCAGGCGTATCAGACACAACTGCGAGCACTGCCACAGCCGCGCTGCGTATTCCACTTCTTCTTTCTTGTTCCTGCCGCGTGTGATTGTCATCCAGATCAGCCGTTTCTTGTTCCACAAGCAGAGAGAAAGGACGGAGAAGATGTGTGATGTTGTTGAGTTTCCCGAGATGCTGGATGTGAGTGAGATGTGTGACGCACAGACGCAGTTTCCGCTGCCTGTGGGGCATGTGGAGGAGCTGGGGATGTGCGAGGAGGATGAAGATGATGAGGAAGAGGAAGAGGAGGAGGAGGAGGAGGAAAAAGAAGAAGAGGAGGAGGAGGAAGATGAAGAAGAAGAGGAAGAGGAAAAGGATGGAGAAGAAGGAGATGAAGATACTGTGAAGATTGAAGATAACAATGAAATTATAATGAAAAAAGAAGAAAAAGACGATAAAACAGAAAAAAGATCAAAAAAAGAAGCCGAAAAGGAAGAGGAGAAATTCAAATTTCGGCAAGAAGCGTTCCGATTTCTGAATGAAATGATGAAGGTTTCCATTCCAACAAAAGAGAGCGAACGGAAAAGGAAGCAGCAGAAGGCGAAGTTGGCTTCGAAGAGAAGAAGAGAAAATCGAGCGAATGTGACACCGCATGTGATTGTGACGAGGCATTCGGGTGAAAGAAACATACAGAATGTGAATGCAAACAGGAAAGAAGAGAAGGAGAAGGAGAAGGAGAAGGAGAAAGAGAGGAAAGAAGAAGAAGAAGAAGAAGGAAATGGTGAAGAAATTGATTTCTATTACGATTCCGATGATGAGGAAGAAGAAAAGAACAACTTAAATTCCAACCTTCCTTTTCCTTCTCGTCGCCGCCGCTGCCGCAGCAAAAGCGAAAGCAACGAGAAAAGAAACGAATTTGTGGTTGATTGTTCAGAATTTGAGACAAACAAGCAGGTTTCATTGGTGACGATGTACAGGCTGATGAAGGAGACAGGAGTTGTGGAGCATATTGCAGAGTCGAAGAGGAGGGGGTTTGTGAGGGAAATGGAGAGGGAGAAAGAGAAAGAGAAAGAGGAGAAAGAGAAGGAAAAGGAAAGAGGAAGAAAGGGAGGTTGGATGAAGGATGATTATGATGATTATGATTATGATGACGAAGAGGAGGAGGAAGAGGAAGAGGAAGAGGAAGAAGAAGTGAAAGAAATTGAAGAAGTTAACAAGAACAGATTTCCTACCAAATTGCCTCTTTCAACGAAGAATGCAGTGAAAGAAAAGAATAAAAAATCTTCTTCCAATTTGACTTCGCAAAATCAGAAAGGAAAAGGCAAAAACGCAGTGAATTCATCTTCAGTAAAAACAGGTTCACCTTCTGTTCACAAATCACCTTTAAAACGCTCGACATCATCATCATCTTCTTCTTCTTCTTCTTCAAAGACGTCAAATACAAATTCAAACAGATCCATTTCATCTCCTTCTCCTTCTCGCTTTAACAATTCAATTCTTTCTTCTTCTTCTCCCTCTTCTTCTCCTTCTTCCTCTCCTTCTCGTTCTTCTTCTTCTTCTTCCTCTTTTTCTTCTTCTCCTTCTCGTCTTCTCGACAACTACACCTCCACTGCCAGACGTGACATGCTCCAGCTTCAGCAGCAGCTCCAACAAAACCGCACTTTTTTTGCTTCTCCTCTTTCTTCTCGTTCAAATGCTCATTTCACACCGACTCATTCTTCTTCTTCTTCTTCTTCCTCTCCCTCTCCTTCTCGTTCCTCGTCATCTTCCTCTTCTTCCTCTTCTTCCATTTCAACCTCTTTCAATTCTTCCACTTCACTTCCTTCAAATTCCTCCTCCTCTTCTTCCTCTTCTTCTTCCTTCTCCTCCTCTCCTCTCCCCACCTCACATCCTTCTTCTTCCCAATCAGCTAAAAAGCCTCCAATTGTCAGCCCCTTCGCCAACAAGCTCAACAGACTCTATGCCAAACAGGACTTCCCTCTGAAAGGGCAGTTCATCAGCGAGTCGGAGGCACTTGCAAGAGGAATAGCTCTTCCAAAGCAGAAGATGGGAACGCCGTTACGAACTTCTGCTTCTTCTTCTTCTTCTCTTTCTTCTTCTCTTTCTTCTCCCTTCTCTTCTTCCTCTTCTTCCTCTTCTCCTTCTCCTTCTTCTGCTGCTGCCTCCATCTTTCTCTCGCACTCGCAAACCCCTTCTCCTCTGACACACGACCTGCTCACCAGCAATTCGTCTCCACTCCACCAACACAGCTCTTTCCCTTCCCGCTTCAACTTCTCTTCCATTTCACGCCAACTGTCTTCTTTTGCCTCTCGCCTGATGCGAAGTGATTCGTTGGCTGTGGCAAATGTGCAGCAGAATGCTCAGAAGATGATGATGCAACCTTCTTCTTCTTCTTCTGTTTCTTCTTCTTCACCATCTCCTTCTCGTTCATCATCATCATCTCTTTCTTCTTTCTCTCCATCATCATCATCATCATCATATTCTTCTTCTTCTCTTCCTTCTTCTTCCACTCAAAATCTTTTTAACATATCAATGCCATCTTCAGTTTCTGCAACTAATTCACCAGTGAGCTACAAAGCATCTTTAAGTTCTCCATTAAATAGAGGCAATTCAACTCCAAAGAAACAAGATGAGTTTTCTTCTTCTTCTTCTTCTTCTCTTTCTTCTTCTTCCTCCTCCTCTTCTTTCCAGCATTCCTCCAATCAATATCGCAATTCCGAACAACAAACACATTCACAATCAAACAATTTATCTGAACTTCCCGCAAAAAGCGAAAGAAGAAGCTCATTTCATCTTCAGCCAGAGTTTGTTGACTCGATGCTGATGAAGATGGGCATTGAGGCAGGGCAAATAAGAGAAGCAGGAGGAAAAGGGAATGAAGCGGGAATAAGAAAAGAAGGATTAACTAATGGTTCTTCTTCTTCTTCCTCTTCTTCCTCTTCCTCTTCTTCTCTTTCTTCTTCATTATCATCATCATCATCTTCTTCTTCTTTTCTTCTCTCTTCTCCTTCTCGTTCATCATCTTCCTCTTCTTCTTCTTCCTCCTCCTCCTCTTCTTCTTCTTCAACACCCCGCAAATCAGAACTTTCTCCTCTTCGTATTTCTTCGTCTTCTCATCCATTCACCACACAAAAAGAAGAAATAGCAGCTCAACTTTGGGAAGCAGAAATGATTGCGCGACGGAAAAAAGCGGAAGAAGAAGAGAGGAAGAAGAGAAGGGCGTTTGAAGAGCGAAGAAAACTGGTGATGATTGAGAGGGCGAAGAAGAAAGAGGCCGAAGAAAAACAGATGCAGATGTTTGAGGCGGAGAAGAAGAAGCGGATGGAGCAGATGAGGTTGGAGTTGGGCATTCGCCCTGATGTGTATGAAGTGGAGATGGCTTCTCCTTCTTCTTCTCTTTCTCTTTCTCTCTCTTCTTCTTCTTCTTCCTCCTCATCCTCTTCTTCTTCTTCATTATCATCTCCCCAAAAATCCAATAAAGCCACAAAAGAACAGCCAATAGTGAATCAGCCATTGAAAACAGGAAGCTCAGCTTCTGTTGAAGCCAGCCACAAAAGTACCAATCAAACAGTGATGAGTCAAATTCCATCTTCTTCTCATAGAAAGATGTCTTCTCCTGTTTCCATTCAACACAACTTGACAAATTTTGATCATAAAACAGTGGGAAATAAACAGGAACAGAAGAAAAGAGAAGAAGAAGATGATGATGGAATGCAGTCAACAGGTGAAGAAGAAGGAGAAGAACAAGAAAAAGAACAAGAAGAAGGAAAAAATCAAAATGATTACAAGAAGATTCAATCAGATGAAAGTGCAATTTCATCGATTTCTCCACAAATTGCCACAAAAACCGAAGAAAAAAGAGGCAAAACGAGGAAATTGAGGGACCAATTCATGGGAATAACTACAGATTTCAAGCAGATCAGCCAAAGAAACGCAAAATCAGTGAAAAACAATGCAACAAAGACAGAATCTGGTTTAGAGAGCACAAAACAGCCGGAATGGAAGTTGGAAGAGCCTAAAAGCGAGGACGAAGAGAAGAAGCTGCTGCAGATGATAATTGAGAAGAGCAAAGCTGAGCAATATGCCTCAACTTCGAGTGGGAAACAGGCAATTTCACAGAAAGAGAATGGAAGATATGTTAATTCTGCAAGTGTTTCGCCTCAAAAATCCAAAAATCAGAACAAAAATGCAACTTTTAAGTTTCCATCGAAGGAAAGCATAGGACGATCGCATTGCTCTTCTCCTGTTTCGAAAAGGGGGTTTTCTCCTTCTGTTTCATCTTCATTGTCTTCTTCTTCTTCTTCTTCTTCTTCCTCTTCCTCTTCTTCTTCTCCAATTTCTTCTCCAATTTCTTCTCATAAAGACAATCTTGAAGACTCAGAAGAAGACATCCAGCTGAAAATTGCGATTGAGCGGAGCAAAACTGAAATGTATCGGAAGCCGAGAAAGAAAAGCGGAGAAAACGGGAGCAAAGAAAACGGAGGTTTGAAGGGAGTTCAAAGAGAAATTCGAAGTGGAAGTGAAATTCGAAGTCGAAATGGAAGTGGAAACAGAAGTGGAAACAAAAGTGGTGGCAAAAAAACCAATCAAAATGAACCTGGCTCAATTTCAGTATCAGCTTCAGCTTCGGATTCAGTTTCTATTTCTGATTCGCTTTCTCGTTCAGCTAAACAGAAAATGAAAGAGCAACAAGACATTTCTGAAGATGTGTTGAAGGCGCAATCGAAAGAAGCAACAAGTTTCGAAGAAGATCGGTTGAATGACGTTACAAGCTGGCTGAGTGATGATGATGATGATGAATTAGAAGGAGAAAGAGAAAGAGAAAGAGAAAGAGAAAGAGAAAGAGAAAGAGAAAGAGAAAGAGAAAGAGAAAGAGAAGATGTTGATAGCGATGAGGATGTGATTGAAAGTGGGTCATTCAGATTTGCTTCTTCTTCTCCTTCTTCTTCCTTACCCACCCGCCGATCCAAGCCAAAAGATGTGTTCTTTCCCTCCACTCGTGTTTACAGCGACCGACAAGTCCAAAGCAGCCTCAGAACAAACAGAAGAAACGCAAGGGGAGGGCTGCTTGGAGGGAAAGGAGGGCAAACAAGCGCAAAAAAACAGAAAAAAACAGAACTTGTCCATTTGCTCTCTAATTCTGGTTCAACTTCAAAAACTCATTCTAATTTAGCTTCAAATTCTTCTGATTCTTCTGATTCAACTTCAAATTCTAATTCTAATTCAAATTTGCAGTCGAAAATGATGAAAGAAGAAGAGAAAAGCGTAAAAATGGAGCTGGAGTCGGAATTGAATTCGTTTGGAGAGGAGAATGTTGAGATAAAAAGATGTACAGAAAATGAAGACACAGAAAATGAAATTTTATCCACTTCAAAAGGGAAAATTGATAATTCTATGCAAAATGTGCAATCTTCTTCAATTCACATTTCAAACTCTGACATTTCAACTTCTTCTTCTTCTTCTTCTTCACCATCTACCACTTCACTTGATCATTCACAAACATCTTCTCCCTCTTCTCCTTCTCCTTCTTCTCCTTCTCCTGCTTCTGCTTCTGCTTCTCCATCTGTTTCGCTTTCACCTTCACCTTCTCCCTCTCTTTCTCCCTCTCCATCTCCCTCATCTTCCACTTCACCATCTCTTTCTCCTTCTCCTTCACTTTCTCCTTCTCCTTCTCCTTCCCCTTCTCCTTCCCCTTCCTCCTCTCCTTCTCTTTCTCCATCTTCTTCTCCACTTCATTCATCATCATCTTCTTCTTCTCCTTCTCCTTCTCCTTCATCCACCCCCACACCACATCACCCTTCTTTTAGTGAATACAGCGACCGCTTCAAGAAATATTCCCCGTCTCGCATCTTCCACCAGGCTTTTGGGCAGCAGCAACGCAACAGCACACGATACTTTTTGAGAAGCATCATCACTCACAGCGGTTTGTTTTATTTTCTTTCTTTCTTTCTTTTTCTTTCTTTCTTTTTAATGCATTTTTTATTGTATTTTTGAATATTTTTATTTTTATTTAACATTTTTTAATCTTTTTTCTATAATTGTTTTTTGTAATTTTTTCACTTTTTCCTTTATACCTCAAAATTTCAACCTTGAATTGATGTATCTTACAAAATAATATTTTTTTTTTTCTCATGACAAAACGATGTTATCATTGAACATGTTCAGGATACAGCGCACAAACAGGCCATTATTCTGCTGATGTCTATGACACAAGAGACAAGAAATGGAAGAACTATAACGATACGTGCGTTACTGAGGTGTGATTTATTGTTTATTCTTTAAAAAATAAATTATGAAATTGAAATAATTCTTCATTTTATTTATTGTTTGCAAATTTTGATATTAAAACCTTTTTCTTGTCCATTCAAAAACAAATGAAATATTTTTAGACAACCCTTGAATCGCTTCTGAACAGCGACAGAACAAAGAAAAACTGCTATCTTTTGTTTTATGTGCACGAGCAATCACTATGAATGTCTTTTTTGAGAATTACAAGCTTTTATTTATTTATTTGTTTTTTTAATAATAAAATAGATGCTTTTCTTGGCATCCGGTTTTTTTATATACAGTTTTATATGGGCATCCTCGAGTCATATTTATTTTATTTATTTATTTTTTAAATTTATGATTTTTTTATTTTTTATTTTTATTTTTATTTTTATTTTATTGGAGTGTGTATTTCAAAAATAACACTGAATCGCAATCCGTTTGAGCTTAAATAAAGACTTCACAAAACTCACATCTCTTTCAGAAACAAAATAAAAAAAAGAAAGAAAATTGATTGTAAGAATAGCGTCTGGAAAATAATACAATACAAGAGAACTATGTCGACTACTTGCACAAGGGAAAGAAAACTCAAGGTTAATAATAAATGTTAAATAAAAATTATTGGAGATAACTCAAAGAAGATCAAAAAATATTTAAACTCATAATCAACAAAATCACTAAACAATGGAGGATGGACCCACACATTATCGCGCAGATCGAACGAAGCAAAATAGAACACCCAAAAACATAGCTGGACAAAACAAAAAGCATAAAACATGATCATAAACATGATCAAAAACAGTATCAATAAAAAAGACCAAAAATCAATAACAAGAGTTTTTTTTAATAAAAAAACATGTTTCGTGATTATCCAACAGGAATATTAATACTCAACAAAAAAATATGCAAATTATAATTGCAACAATAAAATCCATAAGCAAAAACAAATATTAAACAAATATTTATATTAATTATAAAAAAAACTTAAATAACATAAAACATCAAATATAACATAGACATTTCAAAGATGCCACTTGCTGGTGTACTCAGCAAAGAACGCCAAAAACATGTCAAATTGATCATTTTCATCAAAGATAGGGTGCTTGTTCCTCATTTGTTCCCTTGAAGAAAGCTGAGAGAAAAACCGCGTGGCGGACCACTCAAACGTCACCCGATAATCGAGAGCGATTAAAAAGACAATCTCAGATTGATTGAGCGTTTTCAGTGGAATAGAAAATAGTGAACTCCAGAACGAGTTTAGGTGAAATCGATCACAACTGTACTTGTCAACAATCATCATGCACACCGCTACAATCATTGTTGCATTTTCGACAGTTATCGTCAATCCTCTGCTTGCTCCTTCTCGAAACAATCTGTCTAGTATGCACAAAAGCAAAACAAAATCAACTTCAAAAAGAGGAATTTTTTTCACAACAGCTTTAAAAATTGCTTCAATCGATGAAGATAGCTTCTTCATCGACTGAACATTATAATAATTTGAGGGAACCCAAAGTGGATAGCACAGCTGAGGAATTGAACAATCAGTAACAGGTCTTCCGAGACAAGGGAGGATAAATGTTGAAGAGGGCAAAGGAATAAGATCCGTGAGTGTACGAGAATTTCGTTGAGATTCTTGCTCAACGTGCATCATTACCGATTTAGCAATATACATTGAGGTGAGTGATAATAACTTCGCATTAAAAGGAACCTCATGAAAAATAGGATTATAAGAAAGAAGTTGTCGAAGAATAGGATTTGCTCTTTTCAATTCATCATTAACAGTTGAGTGGCTTTTTGAAAATGAAAATTTTTGAGATTGATCATCATGAAATGAACGCTTTTTAAGGACGATATCGTTGGATTCTTTCTGAACAAATTGATCATCATGTTCATCAAATTCTCTGACATCGGGCTCAGATTTTAGCAGCTCAATTGACTTAATGCTCGCACTATGCGATGGACATAATGCACTTTGTGAAATGGCTCTGGGGGCTAACATTATGTCAAAGGCTGATGATGACAAGTTAACTTAGATCTAAAATTTCCATTTTACGTTTGGGATACAAAAATAAAATTGTGGTAAATTTTTTTTTATTTGATTTCATAAAAAAACGAACAAAATTAGATCAATGCAATTGTATAAATATACACAGACCTAAAAATTATTTTTAAAAAATTGATAATGAAAAATTAACAAAATGAAGAAGAATTTAAGAAGTTGAAAAAAGTGGAAAAATTGTTGATGACATGTGAAAAGCCAGTGTATTAAAATTTTAATTTGAAAACTCTTCTTTTGACGACTGCTCTTTCCCAGCCAAATCTCCTTCTTTCGCAGACTTCCCCTCATCCGGCTTCTCCTCCTTCTTCTGCTCCTCTTCATCCTCGCTCTCTTCTTCCTCATCTACCCCATCTCCATTCTGTTCAGCAGCAGTCTGCTCGCTCTGAGCAACAGACAGAAGTGACACAGCTGGAGTGTACGACAGCGGCGTCGAGTCAAACAGCTCGCCCGTCTCCTTCTTGATCGCCGCCCTCAGATGCTCCCCTTTCTGGAAGGAAGGCATCTTCTTCTCGCCAATGTTGCCCAGCCGAAACACAGACACACAGCCCACGCTGTCTCCAGCAAACAGCACGTTCCCGTTCGAATGGAACTCCACCGACATCATCGGCCGCTCTGTGTCGAGGGGCGTCGATACAACTGGATCCACCACCGATTGCGCAATGTCCCACACAGCCACACTGCCGTCGTTCATCGCCACAGCAAACACAGTTGAGTGTATTGGCGACCAGCAGATGTCATTTGGAGCGTCGTGGAGCGAAGAAAACAGAAGGACAGGCTTGGCGGAGTGCTCGTGGTGCCACAGCCGGATCGTGCTGTCTGCCCCCGCCGAGAGGAAGTAGTCGGAATCAAACGGGTTCCACCGCACTTTCACCACTGACCCCATGTGCCCGAAATACGACTCGATGTAATCAGCATACGATCGGCTGCACTTGTGGATGTTCCCGTCTTCTGTGCCCACCAAGTAGAAAACAGGGTCTGCGGGTGAGAAATCGAAGCAGGTGCCAGCTGCTGTGCGCGATATGAGCGTGTCGCTGAACGACTGCTTCGTCTTCGGGTTGATCCGCCGCAGCTTCATCAGCTCTGTGTGCTCCAGCCCTTTTGAAGACTGCCACTGGATAATGCGGCCATCCAGCGATATCGTCGACAGCACTTCCCCTTGATCTCCACTCCCTGTGCCCAGCTGTATCCCTCCTCCTCCGCTGCTGCTGGCTGAGCCGATATCTCCACTCCCTCCTCCCCCTACACCAACACCAACTGCACGTGATTCTGTGTTCTTCGCCTCCATAATTGCCTCTTTGTGCCTCTCAGCAGGGGAAGAAGATTCCAGTGCTGGTTTGATTGAGCGTGTGCGGATGTCATACAAAGCAACAGAGCCGTCGAGCATTCCAACAGAAAGGATGGAAGGATGGGCAGTGGAGAAGTCGATGGAGAGTGGGGGGGAGGAGACAGGCATGTAGAAGAGAGGGTATTTCGGGTTCTTCAGAGACCAGAAGCAGATGAAGCCAGGTGTGTCGACTTTCACGTACTGTGGAGTGGGCTGAGATGATGATTGAGATGAGGAAGAGGATGAAGAAGAGGATGATGATGATGAAGCTGATGCTGAAGAAGAAGAAGCGCTGCTTCCTTCATTATCCTCTGAAGATATTGACGGCTGCTCCAAGGGCTCTGCGAGATTCGCGTTTGGAATATACGCCACTGCCAGTAGATCTGCGTTGTGCTTGTTGAGTGAGAGGCTCGAGACAGAGTAGCTGAATGTGATTGGCACCGCACCGAACTGCGGACCCTTTCCGCTTCCTTGGTCTCCCAGCGACAGCCCCGCCAGCGTGCCCAGCAGCCCATCCATCTTCGCATCAAACACTCCACCCGCACTGCTGTCACCGTCTGCTGATGACGTTGCGGACTCAATTAAAGGAGAAGGAGGAAGTGGATTTCCACCGCCGATGCTGTGCGGAAGCTCCCAGCGCCACAAGTTGTGCAGCGTCGGGTGCTTTCGGAAGCCCTTTCGGTACGGAATGCGCTTTGCCCCGCGGTAGATGAGGATTTCTGTGTCGTATATGCTCTGCAGCACGCAGCCTTCGATCATCCGCAGCTTCTCCGCAATTCGCGGCAGGCGCCGGATCTGCCCAAACGTTAGCACAGACGGGTCATATTCTTCTACCCCTTTCCTCTGCATGCTCTTTCTCTCCCCTCCTTCTCCGTCTTCCTTCTCGTCCGCATTCGAGTTTGCCGTCATCTCATCGCCCCCTGCCTCTTTCCCTCTTGCCCCCATGCTCTTCCTCCCGCTGCGCCTCGACCCCACCGAGCTCGTCATGCTTGCCCCATCGTCCATCTCCCTCTCTCCTCTCTCCACACTCCCTCCTCTTCTTCCCCGCGAAAACGATCTTCTTGTGCGCATTCCATATCCCGACGAATTCGACCTCGAAGTGTACGGCGCCTCTGCAAACGACGCCGTGTCGCTATCTCTTCCTCTCCCTCCCCCGCTTCCTCCTCCCTTTTCCTGGTACCCAAAGAACGATGCTCGCTCATCTGCATCGTCGTATGCAAACGACATCCCACTCGCCACCGACGCTGTTTCACTCATGTCTGCCCCTTCGCCTCCGCTTTCATCTCCACTGGCCAAGCTGTCCCTTGTGTCTCGGCTGCCAACACTGCCTGTGTCATCTCCATCCCCTGCCCCTGCCCTGGCCTTCCCTTTCCCTGTGCCCTGTGTTCCCTGCGCCTTCTCCGCCTCCTTCTCTGACTGCGCAAACACGTCGTAGATGATGCTTTCTGTGCATTGCGTGCCCTTGTTATCTCTCAATGCATCCACAAACGAGGAGATGTTGATCAGCTCCTCCTCCAGCGTCATTTCTTCCCCTCCTGCGCTGTTTCCCTTCGTCGCTTTCTTCTTGTCAGTCACCTCGCTCGTCTGCACACTGCTCGTCAAAGACGAACGGCTGGCGCTTCTTGTCAGCTCTCCCCCCGCCCCTCTCTCAGCAATGGCTGCTGTTGGCAAGGACGGAACACCCGGAACGCCTTCTCTTCCGCTCTCGTTGCCCTGCGGCTGCGGATGGAGCTGTGCCTCTGCCTGGCGCGTCTTCTCCTCCATCTGCTGGTGGGCAAGGATCTTGTTGAAGATGAGCGAGGTGACAGAGAACTTTGCTTTGGTCCCTGTCGATTTCAGGGGAAAGTTGTCTGTTGTGACCATGCCTTTCTCCGAGCGCAGTTCGGGTGTGATTGTCTTGAGCTTCGTCTTGTACTGCTCGTTGAGCTCTTTCGTCTGCTTGGACGTGGGAAGCGGCGGGTTGTCGAGTGGGATTGCGACTTGCGGCATTTCAAAGAGCAGAACGCCGTCTGTCTCCACCAGCCGCACGTCGTGCAGCGCATCTGCCTCTTGCTCGGTTGTGGGCTCTTGGTCGTCGTCGAAGGAAAGCGGCACGGCGACTGGTTAAAGGGGAAAAAGAAAAGAAAAGAGAGAGAGAGAAAGAGAAAGAGAAAGAGAAAGAGAAAGAAAGAAAGAAAGATTGAAAGATTGAAAATAAAATGTGAAATTATAAAATTTTAATTTAATAATTACAATAATTTTTGAATTCAGAAAAATTTTAGGAACAAACAAATTTTTGACGTTTCATCAAAATAATAAAAAGTTACAAACTGTGAGAACGCTGCTTAACTTCAACATCTGTTTCTGGTATTGTAGACATAGCAAGAGATATTGAATCAGCTGGAAAATACAGGCAAAAGGAAATAAAAGGAAATAAAATGAAACAAAAAGGATCATCAAGACGCTCATTCGTGTAATGGGGAAAAGGAAAGTGGGATATCACACATTCGGACAGTGTATCATCTTCAAAACTTTGCGTCAGCGATTCTGTGAACACAGAAGGTTCTGTAAACATTGCACTTGACATTGTCATTGTTTCAGAAAATTTTTTCCTTGATCCTGTTCGAACAGAACCATAGCCAACGGATGCGGAATCTCCTTTTCCATATCTTCCTTTTCCACTCTTTCTGAAATGTGCAGAGTCACTAAAACAAAGTGAATATCAAAGAATCTTCAAACTTTGAGCTTTCTGTTCCCAAAAAAACATGATCAGGAGTTATCAGAGATGATGTACTTAATCCTGAAATTGATATAGGAGGCTGGCCAGAAGACCCACTTGGAAGAGGTGGATACTGAGTTGTTTGCTCTGAAGTATTTGGTATTTGTGATGCTATAACGCAAATATATTATTATTGTTTAAAAAGTTGTCAAAATTTCAGTGACATTTAAAAATGCAAGCGAATCACCATACAAAATTCTTGCGCTGTTTGCTTGGTCCGTACGCTGGCCTTTGCATTTCCAGTGCTGATTAATAATAAACAAAATATAAAATTCAAGTTTTGTTGAAGAAAAAGCAGCAAAAACCTTCTTGCTTTCGAATAAATACTTGGATTTCCTTTTGAATAAGATTCTCTATGAGAAGAAAAGCTTTTTGTTTCTTCTCCAAAATGCATTCAAAAACAAATAAAATATTATATTTAACAACGCTAACCATACTCCATCATGTTATGATCACTTTTATGATGTTTTTAAAAATGAGTTTGAAAACATTCAACATCATTCAAAAGAACATTAATTGTTTTAATTTTCATTTATTTTGATCATCTCAAAATATTGAAGAATCTGGACGATTTCAATCTATCATAATAAAGTTATTTAAAATTCTAATATGAATCACCTTTCGTTTTTTTATTAACATTATTTGATTTGTAACTTCACAAATTCAAACTTTCGCAACACACAAATGAAAATTTTGTTATAACTTCTTAGAGCAAGATGACATTCCATCGAAGAGAATACACCATTTATTAGATGAAATTTGAATAAGAAATTTCAATTCGAATAACTTCATTTTATTCGAATAAAGCATAACTTTATTTGAATTAGACACACTTTATTCAAATAGACTCACTTCATTCAAGGATTCCCAACTTCATTTGAGTTTCTGTTTTGTTATGATTTCAAAAAGAACAGAATGATGAACATTGAAATTTTAATGTTCGATAAAATTTATTTTTATGTTTTTTTTAACTTTTGTGAAAAAGTGAAAAGATGATTTCTTTTTTCTGAAATTCAAAAATATGAACAAACTGGTTTGGATGCAATTGAAGGAAATTTCAAATATGCAAACATTATAAATACATTAATCAAAAACAATTTTTATCGTTTCTCTGATAAAGTGAAATTGTTGAAAACGAAAATTAAAAAAATATGGAATTTATAAAATAATGATGTTCGAAATTTGGCTAACACAACAATAGATCATTATGCAAGCATAATGCATGGAGCTAACAATTTCTTTTAAAGCGAGGGATCATCACTTTTTTACGCAAATTGTTGATGGATGGTGAAATATGGATTAATAGTTCAATTGTGTCTTCTCGGCGCATTGAAACAGTGTTGATCATCAAAATATACATGTACGAATGAGAAAAAATGATTTTGGTTTGTGATGAGTGTTTATTTTTGTTGAACTTTGATGGATGGATTGTTATTCATCACATGAAAATCCAATAATTAGTTTCTGGTGAAGAAATGAAAACTAGGAGTGAAGCCGATGAGCAGCAGACGAAGATGCACAAAATGATTTTTCAGAAGAAGAAATCCATTTTTAGCAAGGTGAAGAAAAAGGAGGAAAGATTATATCAAAAAAAGAAAGACAGATGAGAAAAGGTGGATGTCCAAAGATTGAGTGTGCAGCAAGATAGCACAAAACGCCTATCAATTGTTCTTTATCGATGAAATGTTTAACTTGAAAGATGCTTTGATCGAAACAAAGGATATGAAAGAGAAAAACTAGGAAAGGAAGAAACAGAAATGAATTGCCCATTGTTTCCTATTTTTTGTTGACAAGAGGTGAAGGGGAAAGTTGAACGTTTGAAAAATTCAGTAATTACTGTTTACCAGAAGGATATGCGACCAATGAAGTTTAAATCAGATTCATATTTGTTTCAACAAGAATCTTTGTATTTGTTATCGACAACCTTCATTATTCTAAGTATCAAATAATTTCATCAATAACAACTTCTTTTCCTTCTTCATATCCTTCGAACTGCAATGATCTGTTCCTGCCTTCTCTTCCTCACTTATCGCTGGCGGGAATTCAGCGCAGAAACACTCGAAAACACATTCTTTCACCTTCTACGAAACACTGCTTCTCATGTGCCGTAGAAAGAAATGGCTTATTTTCATCTTCTCATCATTCTTCTTCTTCCTCTTTTTCTTCTTCCAGATCAAGTTCAACTTTCTTCATCTGTTTCATCAATCCGATTTGGAGCAGAATGCTGATCTGATTCACCATTCTGGAGGCAGATAATCAAAGAGAAGAAGGCGGCAGAAGATGATCAATTACCATCAGCGTCTGTGATTGACCCTTCGGATGCCTCTGCGGTGGAGGAGTAATACACGTCAGTAGCAGTGATGGACGACATCAAGAGGCGGCTGCTGATTGTGGAGCCTGAGGCGGCTGAGGTGTATGCGCGGTACATGCAGATTGTAGCTGCTGCTTCTGATGTCGCCGCGGGTGCAACAGACGCTGTGGGGATATGTTGTTACGCGAAGAGCGTTGCTGAATGGTAATGTTGCTTGCGCCTGGATTGTCGCACTTTTGGCAATGCTTTCGGTTCCGCTGGTGGGGCAGCTTCCGTCACTTGCAGCGTCGGTGGGCACGAAGTCGGGGGGCAAGCGGATCTTTGCAGCGGCAGATGTGAATGCGTTCCCGTCGATCAACGATCTGTTTAACCCTTCACTGCAGATATTGCGCTCGCCGCAATCGAGGCGTGTGGTGGTGAAGCTGGACAAAGAAGTGATGAGATGAGATGTTGTAATACTCGGAATGGGGGAGATTATGGAGAAGAAGGTTGTAGGTGGAGGGGCTGAGGATGGAGGATGTGGTTCTGTCTCCAGCAGTGACTACGCTGGTTGTGCTGGAGTGGAGAGAAGAAGCAGAGGAAGGTGAAGTGAATGAAGAGAAAGGTGGCTATCCGATAGCGCACTGAGGGTTTGTGGAGAAAATCAAAGAGAAGCAGGGGAAGCTGGAAGAAGAGATGGTGTTGATGATTATCAAAGTGGTTGAACTGGATTAGCAGATGTATGCAAAGGAGGAGGATGAGGCTGAGGCAGACAAGCCGCATTCAATAGAAACTGAAATGTTTCATTCTTCTCCGTCTGATGGTTTCAATAGGAGATTTCAAGAGCAGAAGAAGAATCAGCAGATGGGTCTTTGGATATAACTTAAGATGGAAGTTCAGATGGAGAAAAGAAAGATGAGGAACAAATGCAAATATCGAAGAATGATTTAGCGATGTTTGAGGAGTCAGAGATAGAGAGAAGTTCGATTGATATTGAGAAGGAAGAGGAGGAGGAGGAAGAAGAGAAAGTTGATGGAGACATGAAGTTTATTTTTAAGAAATACAAAGAACAAAAGCAGAAAGAGGAAATAATACATGAGGTTTTGGAGAAGTGGACACGGAAGCTGTAGCTTCAGCTTCACATAAAAAAGGTATATTTTCACAAACATAGTCGAAGCGGAAGGAATAGGAAGACAGTGTGAAGAAGAGAAAAAAGAAGATGAAGAGATGAAATTTCTCATGTATTTTCATTTGAAAAAAAGGAGATAAGATGATTGGAAGCAAACAATTGTTTTCGGTGTTGTCTGCTTCTCCTTCATTCCACACTCTTTTAGTTGGAGTTGTTGATCCACATTGCTGGAATGGAGATAGAGTGATGGAATTGCCACTGAAGAACACATCATTGCCCCTTCCATTTGTGGCGGAGTTTCCATTGAAAAAACAGAATGTGATGAATTTTGCTCCACTCATCCAAGTGAAAGCGTTTGTGCAACATAGAGCAGCACCTCCCCATGAAGTTGAGGTTGATGTCAATTTGTTGTTAATGAACTGACACTCATTAATTGAAAACTGATTTGGCTTATTTGTTGGAGGAGAATTGAATGTTAGAGAACCAGAAGCATCACCACCGGAATTAGCAATGCACTTGCATTTGGTAAATAAGAATTGACCATTTGACGGAAAACCGCCAACATTAAAATACCAGCCAGTTCCACACCAATTTGTTATTGAACAATTTTTCACTCTGTTTTCTGAGAATGTCCAAACAGAATTTGATTGCGGATTCCTTGCGTGAACTGCTCCTCCATGAGCAGCCGAGCAACTTGTGAAATTGGATTTTGCGATATCAATTTTTAACAAACTTTTGCAATGAAACGCTCCACCATGTCCATTGTCAGTACAGTAACAATTACTATATGAACAAGAAGTGATTGTGAGATTTGCATTTGCACAATGAACATTATGTGCACCTCCATAACTTGATCCACCAGTTGAATCATTCCATTCGCACCATTCAAATTTATGGCTGTTCAGATCAAAGGAATCTAGTCTTCCAAGTTTCACTCTTTGAGATTTTGTTCCAACATGCACCACAGCAGCATTTGGTGAAGAGCGTGTTTGGCGGAGGAAAGAGCGTTGAAGGCAGAGAGAGAAGTTGTTGGGCTGTTAAGAGATGGGAGAATGGCTCCATCGATGGGGTTGTGGGCGCGGAGGAAGATGGTTGAGTGGATGGAGAGGGATGAGTGAAGGGAGAATGAGGGAATTGAATTGGTGTTGGAGTTGGTGTTGGTGGAAGTGGAAGTGGAAGAAGAGGAAGAGGTGGTTGAGGTGAATGTTTTGAGTGAGTGTGAGAGAAGTGATAGAAGAGATGGATGGGATTGAGGAGAAGTGACGTTGGAGAAGATGGTGTTTGAGAGATGGAGATTGAGGTGGATTTGGAGATGACGACGGAAAAGGGAAGAAGAAGATGATGATGAAGGAGAAAAAAGGAAGGGCTGGACGAGGGAGATGAACGAGGAGAAAGATTAGTGGGAGATGGAGAAAGAGGCAGGGATTTGGGGATTTGCATCTGGGAGGAGATGATATGGGATGAAGAAGAGGGGGAAGGAGAGGAAGAAGAAAAAAGAAAATCAAGCTTGTCAGCTTCCACGCTTCATTTCGTACAATTTTGTGGTTATTATTGTTTTTTAAAATGTAATTGTTTAGAGCATATCAGTTTTCCTCTTAACACTTTTATCCGATTAACAATCGTATCAAAAGTGTTTTCTTCAAATTAAACATAAAAATACAAACGAAACAAACCTTCAACTCTGATATTTTTTTTTGACTTTGAAGCTCATTTTTTTGGAATTTGGTCATATTTCCAATTAAAAACTAAAAGATCAAAATTGTTTTAAAAATAGAATTATTTATTCTTTAAAAAACAACCCCAAATGTGCCATTTAGCAATTATGAAAGATAAAATATAATTTTTTAAGTACATTTTCAAGATGGATTTCAGCGTTAATTTAAATAAATAATCTTCATTTAAAATACACCCACTTCATTTAAAATAAACTAACTTTATTTGAATTGAATGGATTTATTTGAATTGAACAAGTCTATTCAAATTTCATCTATTATTCGAAATTGTTAAACTTCTTATTCAAAATTAATAAAATTCAGTATTTTTTATTAAAAAATTTTTGATATAATATGATCACTGGCTGAGTGTCAGAAAGCGATTAAAATGTTTTGTTTTTTCATTATTCTTAAAAAGGACGAAAAATTGAACCCAGATTTTTATTGTTTGTGAATAAATTAGAATAATTTTGATATTTCAGAAAAAAAATCATCATCCTTGAAATCGAATAATTTTCGAATGAATTCACCTCACATCGATAAATAATGCATTATTCAATCAAAAAAAGTTATTCGCATCAGTTTTTCAAACAAAATTCAAATATTTTTCGGAACTGAATAAATCTGCAAATACAGTTTAGAAATTCTTTAATTGTTTTTTATTGTTCATCTGAATAAATATTAATTTCAATAACTTTTCTTGATTGAATAATGCGTTATTTATCGATGTGAGGTGAATTCATTTGAAAATTATCCTATTTCCATGATTATGTCTTTTTTCTGAAAAATCAGAAAATTTCATATTTATTCACAAACAATAAAAATCTGTGTTCAATTTTTCGTCCTTTTTAAGAATAATGAAAAAACAAAACATTTTAATCGCTTTCTGACACTCAGCCAGTGATCATATTATATCAAAAATTTTTTAATAAAGATTACTGAATTTTATTAATTTTGAATAAGAAGTTTAACAATTTCGAATTAGTAGTTTAACAATTTCGAATAATAAGTTTACCAAATTTGAATAATAAATGGTGTATTGTTCATTTTCAATGTTATAAAAAAAATTGTATGCACGTGTAATATAATTATTTTTTTGTTTCACGATAAGGAAATTGATTATTTTGTGCAAGATATTTAGCTTCAGTCATTGTCATTGAAAAATTATGTACTTTTTTTTGACTATTTGAGATCAAAAAATATAATAAAAATGGGTCCATTTTTTGATATTCGTGAAATGTTACAACACTTCATGTTTTTATTTCAACGATGCCTGTTTTCGCATATGAAAATCAAATTTATATCAAAATCTGAGAAAGGGAAATAAAGTTATGAGCAAAGCAATTTTTCAATGCCTTGTGCAAAAAAAGCTTGAAAGACCGTATTTTCACCCATTTGAAAGAATAAATAAAAACTTAGAAATAATATAATAAATATGGGTGATTGTTTTTGAAAAGTCGCAAATGTTTAATTTTCAAATAAATCAAAAATTTCATATCTTGATCAAATTTAACAGTCTGTCCCAAAAAATGTTGATCTGTCCTTTTTTAATGTTGAGCATCCCGCAATAAATAAAATATTAATTTCCCACATTCGCCTTTCGTCATAATTAACATTTTATTTGCAAGGGGTACAACACTGTTTAAAGCACATGAACAAGATTTATTGAGCTTTTATGTGTTTTTCTTTGAATAAATCAATGGATGTATGATTGCAATCAATTATTTATTCAGCTTTAAAACTTTTGTTGTTTTTTAAGTTTTATTGAGTGTCAATAACCAACTCACTTTTTTTTGAGTTATACTTTGATTCATTTGAATGAAAATTTCAATCTTACAAAATGTTAATTCAGGTAAACCTTTTGAATATATTATTCACAAATAATGAATTAAGCATTCAGAAATCTCATGAAAAAATGAAAACTGTGCAAATATTTTATTACTGAATGTAAATTTGAATCTTTGTTTAAAAAAACAATTTTCAAAACTATTTGTAATTTTCTTTTGAATTAACTGTTCAAAAGTTTTATTCTTTTTGGTTAATAGCCTTTAATGTCATTATTTTATGTGAATGTTTAAGTATTTTTCACTTCATTTTGTAAAAAAAATAAGATTATAAAGAACCAACAAGCCAATTTTCTTTGTTATCGATAAAGATCGTTTATTAAAATTAAAGAAATATAAACAAAATGATTTGAGATATTAAAACAATAAATATAAAACTCAAATTAAATCATTCTCTCGGATATAAATGAAGTTTGAATAAATAAGTGTAACGTTAAGATCACAGGTCTTTCTTTTCTTAAACCAGTGGCCATATTTCATTCTCAACATTTGCAATGGTTCTTCGCACTTCTCTTGCTGTAATATCTTTGAATGTCTCGATTATCATGGAAATAAAATGATTTTCTCCTTTCCAGATGAAAGAGCTTTATTCAGCTCTTTTTTTCCAAAAACAAAAAACGTTTTCTATTGGATATAGTATTGGTGAATAAGCTGCATTGCATAGCACATGGTGGCCGGCTTCCGAAATTATTGCGTCTGTGTTAAGATGATGCATTGAAGCGTTGTCCATTACAATTACCGATTATCCATGGACTTTAATTGAAAGAAAAAATCTTTTGATGTATGCCTCAAAGACTTCATGATTAATTGACCCCCTGACAACTTATGAATATCCCATTCCTGATTTGGATATGGATGTGATTACAGTTAGGGACTGATGAACGGGTGGAGGAGGAATTAGAACCTTCTCTCCAACTGGGGAACATCCATATTTTCTTGTGCACTCAATATTCCAGGAAGTTTCATCTATATAAAACACCATCGTACCATCCATTTGATAATTGTTAAATTTTTCAACAAATTGAATTCGGAGTAATTTGTTTTCTTCAGTATTTGCCGCTGCTTCTCTCTTTGTTATTCTTTTGAAGGAAAAGATTGGATATTAATGGATCTCTTTATTTTTTTCTGTAAGAATACGGTAAATAGTTGATTTCCCAATCGGGCTTCCATGATTTGACAATTCTGATGCTATTTTCCTCACAGTGTTTAAAGGATTTTGCTTCATTTTTTCACGAACAACTGATTGATATTGTTCGTTTTCGACCTTTTTCTTTGCCTTTTTGATGTGATGGAAGTGTAATGTCTATTCCCGCCTTCAATTTCGATAAGTATTTAGCTGTTGTAATTGTTGTTAATGTGCATTCATTCGCGTACCATGTTTCGCTCTTCTCCTTGCCATGGATTTGAAAAAGATTAGATAATTTCCTTCTTTTCGCATCAGTTGCATTAGTATAAGGATTTTTGATTTTTTGATTCTCATGAATTCCAACATTTCTCAGATCTTCTATTTTCTTTCTTCTTTCTTCCTCTGCTCTCATCGCTGCTCTCATTTTTATTGTTTTATGAATTCGTTCTTCTTAAAGGATGAACAGCAGGTGAAGAAACTGCACTAACTCTGTATTCTGAAATTGTTATAACTGATTCAATTATTTTCTTTTTCTTTTCAACTGTTCTGGCATCCAATAATTGAATATTTTCAATGTTGCGAAAATGTCAATTATGACGAAAGGCGAATGTGGGAAATTTATATTTTATTTATTGCGGGATGCTCAACATTAAAAAAGGACAGATCAACATTTTTTGGGACAGACTGTTAAATTTGATCAAGATATGAAATTTTTGATTTATTTGAAAATTAAACATTTGCGACTTTTCAAAAACAATCACACATATATTTTATGTTCATTGGATAAATGAATTAGAAATCAGTTAATTTTTACTCCAATTTAATGCATCAGCACCTCAGAAATCTCTTCGCTTGATGTATTATCTTTTTTTAATAACTGAAATTTCATCGATATCATCAATATTAAAAACATCATTTTCGATTTTTTCTTATTCTTCTATGATTTCTCTCTCATTTTCTCTTCCATAGACTATATATCCCTCAATATAAAAAAAAGAAACTTTTACAGTTTTTTTGCCCTCCAAAAAGAAAAATTATCTCCAATATGTTTCTCCATTATGTCATGACTTGAAATAGAAGATCTCAGATGTGACCACATTCCTTCCATTGTATTTGTGCATGCCTTCGTAATCGGATCCACAAAATTTTTTGAATGATTCACTGTTTGATGAATGTAGCCATGATCCTTCAAGCTGCTGGACGCACCCCATTCATCGCTCATTATTGTGGTTCCTGGATAAATATGAGATTTTTTTAAGAGGAACAAGTGTTTCGGAACATCGGTCAGGAACAATAAAAACAAATCTTCTTTTTGTAATTTTCTTATCTTCATGTCTTTCTATTTCTCCAAATATCCATATCTTCTTTTTTCTTCTGCCTCTCTCACACTTTCTTCTTCTCCAAATTCATTCGTCGATTTCAACTGTTTTTCCAACACCGTCTATCATAACAGGGTTTCGATTAATGATGTTAATGCACCCAACACGCAAAACACTTCTCCAATATCCCACAATTTTTGGATCTTCATCTATTATAGAGCTTATCTGAGTTTGCATTAACCCTGATCAAATTAATAAAACGATTAATAAGAATATGCCCAGACCAATTTTGTTATTTTCCAATCTTGTATTTTTGAAAACTTTCTTTTTTTTGTTGCATTAACAGCACATCCAGTATCTGTAAGTTCCTTTTTCATTCAATAAAACCAAACTCCAATGGAGTATTGCACACTCGAAATATACCTTGAAAAACAAATCGATAAAACCACTCCCAAGTTTCTTCTCCATCAGTGAATTTTTTCTGAAGATTAAAATAAAAATTCTTTTTATCTTTCGTGTACATAATTTTTATTGATATTTTTTGATCAAACCCAAAAAGTGAAAATTTCACACAAGAAATTATTATTGTGGAATTTGAAAAAGTTTCTTTCAAGCATAAAAAAATGAAATGTTGAATGAGAGAATACACGGCATACTGCAACTAAAAGCACATCAGTTATTTTTCACAATTTAATCATTCCAAGAAAAAATTGAAGTAATTTTTGATTATTATAATCCCTTTGTTATGAAAGCATGAAAAAATTTCAAAAAAAACTTTAAATTGAGTAAGACAATTTATTTAACAAAAAATATTGATCCAATGATCACTTTGATCTGAAATTTACAAATAAATATTTCTCTCCAAATAAGACTTTTCTGGATAAAAAAAGAGTATTATTACAAAGACACCTAACGAATGAATGCGTATGTTACGAAAAAGAGACAAAATTTGAGGATAATAAATTGAGGGTGTTTGTTGTACTCTAATCATTTTCTATTTTTTTCACTTTTAAAAAACTTCATCGTCAATTTATCCATTTTATTTCAGACACATAAACTATCCTCAATAAAACTGAAAACTTAAAGAACAGAATAATAAAAATTGATGAATATTTTTAGGTTTTATTAATGTCCTTCAAGTTTCATTATGCCGAATACACTTATTTTTATATCCTAATAGAAAGGAAAAAGTTTTGAGTTCTTAGAAATAATGAAGTTCGACCGAGTTCCGAATACCGAGAATGAAATAGCAGATGGGAATAGAGTATTTTTCACATTCAACTTTTCAAGAGGATGAAAAACAAATTCGATTTCAAAAAATTTCAATAAGACGAAAAAGAAGAATGCCAATAATTGGAAAGCTCTTGGAAAAAAAAGCAGAATTATTTTTCTGACAAAGAAAGTTGATGAGAACTCGAAAAGAGGATATTTATGGGGAATAAAGGATGATGGGGAAAGGAGCACGTGGAAATAATGGAAAAGGAGATTGAAAGCATCAGTTTCAAAACAATCCTATGTATTTGCGATAGGGAGGTGAAAGTGTTTTTTTGAGGAATTCTAATAATCAATATGATACTGATTGTTTAAATGTTTTGTTTTTTAATCTTTTTCCCATTCCAACCAACAGCTTTTTTTTTATATTGAACGTCATTCCCGGAAACAATTTCAAGCAGAATTTAAGTGAGATATGAAACTTCTTCCTTGCTTTTGCCAATAATCTACCTCTGAAGAGTTCATCTGACTTAATTCACTTCATTATGACAAACATCTTCTTCTTCCACATTTCTGTTCAACTTGTCAAATTGATGCATTACATCAAACAAACATGTTTGCATTTGATCAAACAACACACCAGCATCTTCAATAAAACTGTTTCTTTGAAGAAACAGTTTCTTTCATTTCATCTTTGTATTCCCAAAGATTGCTAATGCAAAATCAACATTACCAAGTCATGTGTGTATCATGATCAGCCAACATTCAATGACCAAATTTCAAACAGAATGGAACAGAATATTATCTCAAAAGCACATTAAATGGATGTGTTGCTGGATGTTGAATGTGCGATTGCTCAGTTGGAAGAGGAAAGATGAGCTTGATGATGAGATGGGCAATGTGGAATGCTTGAATTGAAGAAAAGAGGAGAGCAGGATGTTGAATGGTTAAAGATTGTTGTTATAAATGGAACAAAGAGAAAGAAAGAAAGAAAGAGAAAGAGAAAGAGAAAGAGAAAGAGAAAGAAAGAAAGAGAGAGAAATAGAAATTGAAAAAGAGAGATAGAGATAGAGATAGAGATAGAGATAGATAGATAGATAGATAGATGGATAGATAGATAGAGAGAGAATTTGAGATGATCGAGGAGACTAGCTGGCTAAGAGGGAGAAAAATTAAAAAAATATTTTGAATGAAATTATTAACTTTCTGAAAAGTCATATTTGTATTTAATTCAGATTAATCAATATATTCCTCTTTATCTTCTTCTTCGTCTATTTCTTCTTCTTATTTAAAGAATTCAAAAAGAAAGGTAACAGATTCTTGAAATCAAATCAGTCAATAGGACTTATGAGATGCAAGTGAAGAAAGAAGAAGCAACGAGGAAGATTGTCAGGAAAGGAAAGGAAGAAAAAGAAAAATGGAAACAGAAAAGAAGTAATTGATGATTCACACGAATCCTTTAGACAATCAAAAAAAATTCATGCAGAATTCAATAAACACATCCGAAACATTTCTTTCTTTTGTTTCGTCCAAAGCATATTCAACTTTCTTTCAATCACCATTGAAGTTGCTGTGGCTGTGCATTGTGTCATTTCAACTTGTTCAGCAACTGCAAAAGAGGATGATTTGACAAGAGATGATCTTTGAAGAGAAAACAATGCAGAAGATGAAACATTCTGAGAGTGTCAGATGAGAAATGAGTGAAAAAACAGGTATTTCTTCTTTCACTGAGTGTGCTATTTGTTGACAAAAAGAAAAAATTAAAGTATTGAAGAGACATTCAAAAAGGGATGCTCATTCATTCTCATCAGCCATTGGGAAAAGACGAGGAAGCCATTGAAGTTCAACGAAGAGTTTCTGGCTTGCTCCAAAAAGAGAAAAGTGTGTGCAAAAGGAAGTATTCGGACAATGAATCCGAATTCTCTTCCGCTCTCTTCATTCTTTTGATGAAGCAGCAGAATTCTCCGATTCCTTTTTTCTGGGTTTTTGATGAACAATGAAGGTGTTGTTGAATTCTTGTGCTTCCTGAATGCTTCTCATTGCACAGCTGCCTTCACGATATTTCTCATCTGATCTCCATTCGATTGAAGAAAAGTGGTTTTTTGATGAAAAAAATGTTTGATTTATCAAAAAGAAAAAGGTGTTTTTCATTCATTGAAGCTGTTCCACAAATCATTTGTCCTGCCATCCTTGATGTTGGAGATGAGCCTTCAAAAATTTTCATAATTAAGTCATTTCACTGCAAAACCATTTTTCCATGTTCTTCTGCTGTTTGACTGATTTTGAAATTGAATCGACAATTCCTTTTTAATTTTTGGTCTTTTTTATTCCTTTCGATTATCCAATGAGTCATCTTGAATGAAAACTGAAAATTGAAAAAAAAAAGATTTAAAATAAAACGAAATTCAACAATCACACAAACATTTGTTATCATTGTTTTCAGTCTGGTTCAACTATGCAAATTGTCGAAAAAGTCTTTTTTTTTATTTTGGCTGTTGTTTTCACACTTTTTCCATAAATATCTATTTCTGCGTGTTTTATTTTCTCTGCTCCGATACAAGAAAAAAATCTGACTCAATCAACAAAATCAAACAATTCGAAACAAAATCCAATCCTTTTTTTTAATTAAAATTAGGTTAGATCAAATAGAAACTTATGTTTTCTTTTTCTGGACTTTCCCAGTCAAGATCATAGGCTTTGTTGAATATTCTATTATTTCAATAATTTTTGAAAGAAAAGCAACAGGTATTGCGCTTGTTTCCTTTTCATTTTGCAAGATCATCAAACATGTTGCTGTTATCTGATTATTTCGTTAACAGCAAATTGTCTGCTCAAATTAAAGATTTTCCCACCCGCTTGCAGAATGAGTACGTGCACCTGCGATAAGCCTCAAATTGGATTGCAAGATATATCACCAACAACGAAGTTTTTGAGTTTGCAATTATATTAATATTGAACAGTTTTGATCAAATATTTGTTTTTTGAATGCATTTTGCAGAATTATTCGATGAACTGGAAAACTGCAGAGAAGGTGAACAAAAGCAGAAAATTGAGGAAATGAAATGAATGATTGATTTTTTGAATGAAAAAGAATTAAGATCTGTTTTCACAAAAGAATTGTACGGTAATATTGATGAAATGATTGAAGAAGAGAAGCTTTTGATGGTAAATGCAATCTTGTTGTTGAAGAAAGCAGGATTTTGCAAGGAATTGAAATGCATTTTATTGTATTCTTTTGGTGATTCATTATTGAGCAAAAGAATGAGAGAGATGATAATTGATGAAAATGAGAAGAAAAAGGATGAAAAAGATGAAAGGCTTATGATTGATCTTTGTGAATGCTATCTAACTCTTGTTAATGACTTCCCACTTGAATTGTTATCAATATGCGTTCCTCTCCTTTTGAAAACTGCCTCAAAGAAAGAGGAAAATGAAGAAGCACAAAAAGAGGTGGAAATGGCTTTGATGGCACTGAGCAGCATTCATTTTTTTGAAGTGTGATTTTCTTTTTTTCTTTTTCTTGATGATTATTCGAATCAATCGACAGTATGTGAAGAAAGAGTTGTTTCTGGATGAAATATCAGAAATTATCCAATTCAGTCAAGGGCATCGAAACCTAACTCATCTTGCATATCAATCTGCCTGGAGATTTCTCCGATATAGATTTGTCCATGACCAAGAATTGAAGGATGTCGTTATGGACGAACTGCACGTTGTTGAAGAAGCAACAAAAGAACTGAAAGAGCTAACAAGAAGTGTGAATTGGAAAGCAGGAGAAGGAGAGGGAAAAGAAAAAAAAGAAGAGCAGATAATTATCCGATGGCTCAATACACTTATTAATTGTTATGATGTTTGCGAGTTGTCATGTGAAGGAAATGCAGAGTTGGTTGCTTGCGTTGTGAAATTGTTCCGAGCGTCAAATGGGCATTGTTATGAAATTAGCCACGGATCCATCAATCTTCTTGGTGCAATGATTTCAAGAAAAAGCGCATGCGTTTCAGACATTGTTGGAAAAGGTGTTTTTGATGTTGTTTTGGAGAAAATTCAGCAATCAACATTGGACTGCAATATAACGAGGAGTTGTATGAAGTTCTTATGGAATCTTTCCGAGAGATTGAGAGATGAGGCGGGCCACAAAGCGGATGAAGCTAATTTTGAGATGTTGAAAAGAAAGATACTCGAAAAGTTGGAAGAAGAAGGATACGAAGACATCACCACAAGTTTCAGAGAAGTTTCTCCATTTTTTGATGAAGGCAACGAAACTTTTTTGAACGATAGTGAAGTTAATTTTTTTGTGAATATTTAAGAAAAAAATGAGTTCGGCTTCACACTTAAAAATTGAATTTTTTTGTTTTGCTCATTTCATAATTCATCAATCATTTGTGAATATGTTTGTTTGTTTGTGATAATTTTCATTTATTTTCTTTAATAATTATCAATTTCCTAGTCGTGCTTATTCTTTTGTGTTTTGTGATCATAAGAAAGCATTAAAAGTCCATTTTTTCGAGAACTACTTCGACAAGTGCAAAAGAGAAGCAAAGCGCAAAATGGTGATTAAGTTGAAGTTCATGCAACGAGCTTTTGAAAAGCAGGAAGACAGCGATCAATAGTCATTCAAATAAAGCAATAAACAATTGAATGTTCATGAAAGGGTTTCAAATTCGATTTGTTTATTTATCTGTTTGCTTAATTTCTCAGCAAACATAGCGATTTTTAACACCATTTGAAGAAAGAATTGAATTCAGCAATATCTCTTAAACATTCATGCGAATTCAGTTCATTTTTTGATTTCTTTTCTTCTTCTTCCTGTATCTTTTTCTTTTTCTCCAAGGCAATCACACCTTCTGACGCTTTTCTCTCAAAATCCAGCTCATTCTCAATCCCATCTTCTGATCCTCTTTGGGCAAGTCTTGCTGAGAGAAAGATCCAAGCCAACTGTTTTATTGTGCAGTGGTGATTTGTTCTGAATAAATGCATTTTGATGTTTGTGAGTTTTCAAAAAAGCTATTTTTATATTTTGCTTTCAAAGATTTTTTTCGAAACAAATGAAAAGCAGAACTCTTTGTGATATTGATCAAATCAAAGCAACAAACATTGCATTCATCAATTCTGCTCAACGTGAACAAATCCTTTTCACAATTACATTTTTTATTATATTTTTTTAAATTATCATCACATAGGTGCTTTTTCTTTGATTTTTCATTTTCATTTTTCATTTTGAATAACAGAAAACAACTGTTTCATTTTGATCGTTTTCTCAGCTTTGATGATATGTACACGAATATCATTTGGTACTGAAAAACTCATTTTTATCCATATTCGTTGAGAAAGGAAAACTCATCAAAGAAGTCAAAGGTTTTGCTCTTTGTTTAATAATCCGTTGAGTATTCTTGATGTTCAATGAATTTCAAACATATTTTTCATTTTGGAAAAGTGAGATGAATATTCTTTTCACTCAATTTCAATGCTTTGTTATTTGTTTTTTATGGATAATCAGGATAATGATATTGGTTGGAAAAAATGAAAAGAATAATTTGAACAATAATTTTTCTTCAACAAAATAATTAAATATGGTTTGAAACTCAACGCCCATAACAAAAAAAGTTCGAACTCAATTATTAACAAGTGATTTTTTCGTAATGGCAACAATGCGTGTATTTTTGTGATTTCTTTCTTTTTTCATGTTTGCTGTTTTATTTGTGGTTAATGCTTTTTCGTTGAACTTTGGGAATTGTTCTCATCACCAAAAAAATGTGTTTCCTTTTTGAAGACCTGAACGCTAACCTTCACCATCTTCCACAGATCAACTTTTAGCTTTAACTGGAGCAGATGAAGCAATTGAGGAAACTTCGCATGAATTGTGCAAAACATTTGAGGAAATGCATTTGTAGGATGAATTGCTTCGTGGTGTTTATTCATATGGCATTGAGACTCCAACACTTATTCAGCAAAAAGCAATCCTTCCAATTGTTAGAGGGCGTGATCTTCTTGCTCAAACGGGTTGGAAAACAGGAAAAACTACCGCTTTCTCAATTGCTTGCTTGCAGAAAGTGGATCCTTCTTGCCACTTCACCCAAGCTTTGATTCTCACTCCTTCAAGTGAACTCACAATGCAAACGCACAACGTTTGTTCAATTCAAAATGTCTTTTATGATATTTCCAAGTTTTTTAGATGATCTCAAAAATGGCTAAATTCTTGAAGGGAATCAACATTTTGAAAGTTGCAACAATACCTGATATTCGCGAAGCAGCAGGAAAAGTGACTGAGACACCACAACACATTGTTATCGGAACACCACAGAGATTGGTTCATATGATTCGTTCTGAAATTATTGATGTTTCTCATCTGAGAATCTTTGTGCTCGACGATGTTGATAATATGCTCTCTCAAGGGCTTAAGGATAAGATTGCTGAAATATTCTCAAATTTACCAAAGAATGCACAAACAGTTATGATGAGTTCTCCTTTGCCTTCGGAGGTCATTGAGATAGCTCACCAGATTCAAAATGAACCTGTTCGGATTTTGGTTCCTCGCAATGAGAACATTCTTGATGATATGCGTCAATTCTATGTTGCTGTTGAAAATGAGGAATTCAAAGAGGAAGCATTGTTTGGCCTTTTCGATTCGATTCTATTTGCGCAATATGTCATCTTCTGCAATTCCAGGCACAAAGTGGACAAAATCATCGAGGATCTTCGGAGCATAGGATTCAGAGTAAGTTCGGTTCATAAAGGAATGAATTTTGAAGAAAGAAACAGAGCTTTTCAAGATTTCAGAGATAGAAAAAACAGAGTGCTGTTGACTACAGATGAGTTTGTTCGTTGTATTCACGATGTATATGCTTCGCTAATAGTGAACTTCGACTTGCCGATGGAGAAGGAGTCATATATTCACAGATTTGAAGTATTATCTCGTTTTGGAAAAAGAGGAATGGTCATCAGTCTTGTCACAGAAGAAGATGGTCAGATGCTGAAAGATATTCAGGAAGTCTATGGAACAAAAATTGAGGAAATGCCAGCAAATATCATAGAACTGCTGCAGCTGAAATAAAAGAGAAAATAATCAGAGAAAGAATGGAGAAATTTTTTGAGAAAATTGAAAGGAAAATAATGAGAAAAGAAAATGTTAAAGAATAGACCCAAATGAGATTGAATAATAGATTAATTTCAAAATGAAAATAAATTGAGTTGAGAATAATTATGTGATGAAAATAGGAAGAATTATTGATGAAATTATTTTTTTTGCTTGGCACTTGTTGAAAATTGGATGAATTCTTCATTCAAATTGATCAAAATGAAAAAACACCTGAAAATAAAAATAAAGTGATTTGAAACCATCAGAGCCCTTTCGACGTCTCCTTCATCATCATCTTTTTCTTCAATTCCTTCTTCTTTTTCTTTCTTCAACGCAACATTTAAAAAACAAGTGATATTAACTGGAAATAGGTTATTGAAGAAAAACTTTCGTTGATCCACAGATAGCATTCACAAATACCAATCAGCTACTTTTCATTTTCAACTCTGTTTTTTTCAACTTCTTCATCAGCTGTTATCGTTTCAAATCTTCATGTTTATAAAGAAATTAAATGAAAAAAGAAAAGGAAATAATTCAACATATTGCAATATCAAATATTCTTTAACAGAATTTTCAAGCCATCAAGAGATAGTTTCACACATTTCCTGATTTTATCCTTTTCATTTCAGAATAACCTATTTTTTTGGTTTTTTTATTTGATGGCAGGACGATATTTTTTCTTTTTATATTCAAATGTTACAAACGCATTAATTGCTTTCTTTTTCTTTTTTCAAAAGTTTGAGTCAGCTTCAAATAAGTGTATCCTATTTAACATTTTCTGTGTTTCATTAATCAAGGTTAATACTCTTCAGAGGTGGAAAATGATTAAATTCCAAATGAAAAGAAATGAAAATCATGAAAGAAGCAAACAAAGAAATATTCAATGAATAAGAAAAACAAACATTGAACTTTTCGAAAATATTCTTCTTTGTTTCTCTATGTTGTTCTCATTAATCTTAACAGCTTCAGCAAATATGTTCATACAATATCACACAACATGAACCTCTAGATCATTTTCAGTTTCGCCTCCGTATATGACAGGTATCTTGCCTAAACATCCAGTTTCACAAACTTGTCCAATAGGACCTTCATGGTCGAAAACGAATCTAACAAGAAATTTCTATTGTATTTCTTCATTCCACGCTTCCAAGCACCTCCAAAAGGAAGACTCGGAATTTGCAGATGCGTCATATGCAAATCGATCACCATTGACCTTAATGAGATGTGCAAGGCAACACATTCCTTTTTCCACCTTATGCTTTTTTACAGATAGCACAATAATTTCTTATCTCTTCATTGTGCAATGTCCACAAACAAGGAAAAAAGCATCCTTGACAAAAATGGAGAAAATGAATTCTTTCCTACATAATAAAAAAATAGCGAAGTTTGAAAAGCAACAAATTTGGCAAAAAAAAGTGAATTTCAAACTTTTTCATAATGCTCTTCTTCATTTTACAGATTGGCAACGGTCATTCAGACAAAAGGATGAGATAATACAAAATTCAATTTCTATTTACCAACAATATCTCAATGTTGCGTTATCATCTTCAATCATCATTTTTCCATTATCACAACTGCCCATAATTCTTTTTATTCAATATTTATTCTTTGTTTTTTTTCGGATAAAAATGAAATTCAACACAAAAAAACAGAATAAAAGTTGAAATCGTGAAGACAAATCCCACCGGAATAATAATATGGAAAAGAAGTTCAAAAGATGATTTGTTTTCAACACGCAAAAGTGAAAATCCTCGATACTGATGAGTCTGTAAAGGCACCCTTAATGGCAAACAGTGGATGATGAAAAGAGGTTCTGGCACAAGTGCAAACAGATGCCACGTTGGAGCGATGTGTTTGGATGTTCCGCTTCTGTCATCATTTGTGCCAGAGCAATTTGCGGAGTTTTCGCTCCAGCAGAAGATTTTACAGAAGGAGCAGAGCATCAAGGCGAACAGAAGGCAACTCTTTGTCAGCAAGCTGGTGGACATCCGAAAGCAGCATTCGGGCCAGCAGGGCAGGCATGGGGAAATGCAGAAGATGCTTAACGAGGCGTCTCTGGCTGTGGAGCACTCACGCAAGGTGAATGTCCGAGCATCAAAGTTTTCAGTGCTGCACATATTTTTCATGAAGCACACTACGGTCCAGCTGGCGTTGTTTACGGTGCTTCATGCGTTTGTTTCTTCAGCAATTTCATTTCTGCAGGGCTGGGTGGTCAGCTATGGACTGAAGAGACTGAAAAGTTGTGTGTCTTCTCTGTGAAGCGCTGGGTGGCAGAAAGTTATTGTGCATATTACATACAACTTGAGCTTAGCGCTGATAGCAACTCTGTTCACAGGGATTCTTTCGCCTGAGGCAGGCTCTGAGTCGGGCATTCCAGAAATCAAGGCTATTTTGGAGGGTGCTGCGTTTCCGCAGTTTTTTACCGTGCGAACGCTGATGGCGAAGCTTATTGGGTGCTCGCTAGGGGTGGGGTCAGGGCTTTTTATTGGGCGTGTTGGGCCGATGACGTCGGTTTCGTTTATTGGATGCAATCTTCTGATGGAAGCCTCTCCGCTGTTCCGGAACTACCTGGAGGCGGAGTCTGTGAAGCGCACCATGCTGTCGCTAGCAGTTGCAGTGGGAATGGCAGCCACGATGTATTCTCCGGTCGGAGGGGTTCTGTTTGCCATCGAGCTCACATCGGATGTGTGGCTCACGCAGAACTACGGAAGGACTTTCTTTGCTGCTGGGTTTTCGGGTCTCATCTTTCGGTGTGATTCTCTTTTATTTTCATTCATTCAGCCAACTCCTTCATTTCTTTTTTTTTATGAAAAAATATTTTAAAAATAAAAGGTTTTGCCTGATTCTAACACTTTTATGCTGATATTCTCCTCTAATGTTCTGTGACAATATTGTTTGCTGATATCGATACTTCTTGCAACAGGCTGTTCTCCTTCGTCGACTACTCTCCGCTGGGCAAGGCGCCGGCGCTTGTAGAGCCAGCGTCCTTGTTTGACTACCCGCTGTTTGTGGCCGAAGGGGCGGTGGTGGGGCTGCTTGCTGTGCTGATGATACGCTTGGCCGAAGGAGCAGCAGCTGTCTTCAGGTGGTTCGAGCACGGGGCATTTGGTGCAGGCGACAGGAAGAAGACGACGTCGCTGGACTTTCCGGAAGAAGAAGCGGTGGTGTTTGAAGGGGTAGAAGGGGAAGCAGGGTTTTGTGTGGAGGAAGAGGAAGAGAAGAAAGAGGAAGAAGAGGAAAAAGAGGAAGAAGGAAAAGAATGGAGAGGGTGTGAGATGATTGAAATGGAGGAGAAAAGGGACGATTGGAGAAACAGCGAGAAAGAGTCAGACAGAAGAGAAGAATGCGAAAAGGGAAGGAGACAATTAAGTGATGTCAACTGTAGGCACAAAGTGAATGATTTCACTGGCAGCGCAATCACTTCATGATTATTATTATCTTCAACTTCAAATTCTTCTTCAAATTCTTCCTCTTCCTCTTCTTCTTTCTTCTCCTCCTTCCACTTCTTCTTCTTCTTCTATTTCTTCTTGTCTTCAAAAGCACCAACGAGGTTGTGTGATTGATGACAGCAAGCTTGGGAGTGTTTTGATGCGAGGCGATGTGATTGTGGTGGATGCTGCTCCGTATGCGATGGATGTGTACACGCCTCTGTTCAAAGCACACGCGATGTTCCGTCTGCTTTCGCTGTCGTTCTGCTCGTGACTGAAAGGGGGAAGTATGCGGGGATGCTGTTCAGACAGCAGTTTGTGCGGCTGGTGGAGGAGAGAGGGAAGAGAGAGCAAATGAAAGAGGGGAAGGAGAAGAATCAGGGAAAAGGGTGGAAAAGAGAAGAGCAGATAGAGAAGAGCGATTCAATTGGGATGAGGGAAGGAAAGAGAGAATGAATAGAGATATTAAAGGATGTTGGGGAGATTAAGTTGTAATTTAGAAAAGCAAAATTTTATGTTCAATGAAAAATCTCATTTTATGTTTCATATTTGTGACAATGGAGATGATCACGCATACAAACACGAAAGGGCAAAAATTTACACTATTTGAATTATAAAGTTGTTGGGTTGAGGGGAATCAATGAAGATGAACAGAAATTGTTTGCTTCCCTCTTCATTCTTTTGAAAAGCAAATCAATTATCCGATCAATTTATTCCAATGAAGCAGCATCCTTGTTTCATTTGATCATCTAAGTGGAAAAGTCAACTTCTTCTTTCACTTCTTCTTCTTCTTCAGCCATCACTTCAAACAACACACGCACATCACAACTGTCTCAGCTTCCTTTCCTGACCCGTCTGAAAGAAGGCCCCGCAGAGCAACTGAGTCTGTTCCGGGCAGCGTCAGAGGAGCTTCTGGAGGAGATGATGAAAGAGCTGACAGGAACATACCCCTTCCTTCAGCAGGCACACGAATGCCTCTCCTTCAAGAAGCCCTGCCAGTTTGCTGCGCTGTCTTCTTCGCATGCGCTGCCGCTGAAGCCGATGAAAGTGAGCGAGTTTGCCTTTGCAAAGCTGCCGGCGCTGCCAGAGTCTCCGCAGGTGTTTGCGAGCAGAGCAGAAAGAGAAGGAGAAGTCGAAAGGGCGAAAGTGCAGGAGAGAGGAGGAGCAACCAGGACACTTCTGTCGCAGCCAAATGGATACAACTTCAGGACTGCTTGCGAAGATGTCATTGAGAATATGATCCAGAGCTTCATTTCAGGGTGGATCGACGAGGAGTTGAATGCTATGTGAGATTAGTTGCAGTGAATTCAACAATTTTTTGTTGGTTTTTAGTTATTTAATTTTTTATTTTATTTTATTCAAATTTATTTTAACTTTCATTTCAAATTAACAATATTGAAAAATAGAAAATGAAATTTGTTCTTTAAAAAAATAATAATTTCTTTTGATGTGAAGTTATGAAATCAAATAGCAATTGAAAGAAGAGTTTTCATTTACATATATAAATTTGTAAAAAACGGAATGTATATCATTAAACAGAACAAGAAACATAATTGTTAAAAACAATCAACTTGTAAGGACATGAGTGACTCAAAAAATCATAAAATGAAGACAAATAAAAGTCAAAACATATCAAATAAACTTTCAAAAAGAAAAAAAATAAAAAGAACTCTCAATTAACGCTTTGATGATGAAAATAAAATAAACTTAAATTTAATTTTTCATTGAAAACAAAAATGCTTCATGAAAACGTGCTGTTCATTCGATATAACATTTCTTCAATGAAATAATATATTTCGCAAAACAATCATGAAATCCTTTGGAAGTTTATTATCATCGCATTCGAAGATTTGGGCCTCTTTGCAACACTTCATAATTGAAATTGAAGAACGTTCTTTCAAAGTCGTCTTTTGGCTTTGTTGGAATTGTTCCTTTCATCATCCAAAAACGCTCGAGATTTCTGCCTTGAGGAAATGTTTCCACAAGATCTCGTATTCCTGTCTCTTCCAACAAATCTTCGAGTCTGCAATAGAGCAGCGTTCCTGTGTCATCTTGCTTCTGCACTTCCTCTTCATCTTCTGTGAAATCCAACAGTTCGAATTCTGTTCCTTCGTATAGTTCCCCTCCTGAAGTTATTGAACGTGGAATGCACTTTTCAACCTCCAAATTGGAGATTCCATCCCAGTTTCTCTCGAAACTGTTCCTGAACATGTACTTTTCTTGTGTTGTTTTATTTTTCATCTGTCTTATTTCTTCGTTGGTAGGTCCCACCAACTCAAGTCGAATCTTGCGCGATGGAAGAGAGAAGATGATGGCAGCTTCGCGAATCTGAACAATTCCACATATGAGCAGCTGCGGAGAGCAAGGCGACAAGTCTGCCATCCACTCCAGAAACCTTGTCATATAGCCAGTCTCAAACGCATATGGCAGCTCTTTCACAGTGTTCACAAGAACAATAGCCACAGCTTCGCATATCATTATTGGCACAGACTCCAAAGACGACGGATAGAAATGCTTGTTCTCTGAATAGCCAACTGAATCAGCGGCGCACACTGGAAAGTGGAATGAGAGTTTGGATACAAGAAACCCGAAAAATGGACGGATGATAATTTCATCTGCACAGCTCTTGTTTGAATTAATTGCAAACAAAATACAACTTATGTTGTGATTGAGGCGATACGCTGTCATTGAATAATGAAGTTGCTGAGAACGCTGACTGATTGCATCATTGTTAAGTTGTGTGAACACATCATAGCCATACCCAAAGTTGAAATTATAAATGAATCGAGTATGTGTCACGAACCTTACTGAAAGAGCATCAAAATAACGTTCAAATGCCATTTCGTAATCACTTGCTGTCTGGCAATTCTCAAGGGATGGTTCAAAAGCAGTAATCCCAAGATCGTTTGGAAATGAAAGAAATTTTTTATTAAAACTCAACTTATCGTCTTCTGAATTGCACGGCAATTCTGATGACGATTGTGCAAGCAATGAATCATTCAACTTGGCTTCTGCCATCTCATTCTCGATCAAGTGGAGGTCAGACACAATCTGCTCTTCAACAGAAGACAAACAACGAATAAGCATGAAATTCGGAAGCAATTGAAAAAGTTGTTCAATGCAGCTGCAAGCTAAACTGTTGAACCGATTCAACGGAAAACTTTAAGAGAAAAAAAGAGTTGTGAAAAAAATGTGTTATTATCCAAAAAATGAAAATTCAAATAAATCACAAAAGCAAAAATTTATTTCTCTTCTTTCCGAAGTCATCAGCCACACTTCTTAAGACGATTCAGTCGATCAAATAGCGTTGTTAATATATTTTCTGGAATCTCTTGACAACCTCCGCTGTCGCGTTGAACACCTGTGAAGATAAGAAGATAAAGGCAAAACGAATGTTTTCAACAAATAAACACAAAAATCACACACAGAAGCAGAGCTGGAAGAACACAAATAAAAAATAAAAAGCATAAAATAAAAATAAAAAAATTTCACTTGTCTTTTCCCCAAAACATACAAAACAATTTTAAGAAACTAGCCAGTGACAAAAGAGTTTCCTGAACTTGCTTCATGTTTTCGGTTGTGTCACATGCTGTCAAAGGGATGCTCCTCTTGTAAGCATCACAACTTTCAATATTTGCAATTGCATCAGCGTAGGAACAGTCTTGATCTTCGTCTCCTGCTTTCGCTTTTTCATCTTCTATTTTTTCATTGATTTTATTTGATAAAATTTCAGACTTTCTTTTTCTTTTCTTCTTTGCTGCTTCCTTTTCCAGTTCTTCTTTCTTCTTTTTTTCTTCCCTCTCTGCAATTGCTTTTTCTTTTAATTCTTTTGTTTTCTGAGACAGATACTCCTCTTCAGCTCCATCTGGCAGCTCCAACCCTTCTGACAGCAACATAAGCATTCTCTTTGGAACAAGTGTCGAATATCCACCATAGTTAATAGAGAAAATAATTCGAGCTGCTTCAAGCCGAATATTCAGAGGGAGGCGAACGTGTTTCTCATTGCTGCTGTCTCCATAACACTGTTCTTTGGCTGTTGACGAAGAAGAAGAAGAAAGAAAAGATTTACCCGATTTATCATCTTCAATAATTATCAAATCTTCTTCTCCTTTTGGCGTCTCGATTTTTTGATTCTTCTGTTTTCGTTTTGAGTCTGTGATTTTTTTGCTGTTTTTCTTTGTTTGAGTTGCTGTCTTCTTCTTTGATTGTGTTTCCCTTGTCTTCTTTCTTCGAGCCATTTTACCTTCGTAGTCATTTGAAAAGTATTTTGAAATAAATTCTTCCTCGTTGCATGCCTTGTGAAAATTGAAGAAGTCTGGACGTTCTTTTGCATTCTTCTCATGAAGCAGGTTTCTTTTTCGCAATCCCAACGCAATTTCAAGAACAGCATATAGAAAGTCGAGACTTCTCAGTTCCCTCGAAACATAGTTGCTAAGCTTCATTGTCAAATGCTTCAGCTTTGTCATGCAGTGCAATATTGCACAAAGAGTGAAATGCAGGCAATCAATCGAATCACATTGAACTAAAAGGCTTTTGACACCATCAAAATATCCCTGCTCAATCATCAATTTGAACTCTCCCTTTTCTGCCAATCTGGCAAAGTGAAATAGTATTTTCCCAAAAACACTCAAAGTTTCATCATTTTCAGATGCTTGGATCTGTTTGACAATTGCAGGTATAGCCTTTCCATCATTTATAATGTCGTGGAGAAGAGGCGATGTTGAATAATATGAAACTCCAACAGTCCTTCTTGTATTTAGCCAGCTATGGAATTCATATCGTTCTCTGGCATTAGTCGAGACTTTTTTTTGCTTTAAAGCGCAAAAGCTGTTAGAATATGATTCTGGATTTAAAATAATCTCTAAAATCGATGCAAAAACTCTCGTCTCTTCTTCGTTATTTGTGAAATTGAAAACTTTGCTGCATGCTTTTGCCAAAGAGTGCAAAATGTTTGCAGGGACCACATCCATTTTCCCTTTGTATTTCATGATAATGTCTTTAATTTCATTTGAACTTTCGGGTAAATTCTGATGTTTAGTCAATGTTGTTCCTCTGCCAAAAAATAAAAGTAATTTCAATTAAAAAAGCGCGCAAACGTCAATTTGTTTGTCAATTCCTCCAATCTGTCAATAGCTGTTGAAAAAAGAAAAAATGGAAATCAATGTGAGAAGTACAATCATTGCCAACATTTGCTTTTCTCTTCATTCATTTTTTTGTTCTGTTGCATTCAAATTCAAACAGTGTGTAAATAAGCAATTTTTGAAAGAAATGTTAAAATAAAGGCAAATTGCGAATAACCCACATGAAAATTAGTATTAATGAAACAACAATCAACAAATGAATTTCTATAAACCCCTGCAGCCAATTTTACAGCTTTCTCTTTGCTTAAACTTGATTCTAAAAAAGCCATTAATACAAATATTTTGCTTATGGGATATGGAATTTTTTGTATTTTGAAAAAACAATTAAAAAAATGAAACATATTGAATGAATATAAAAACAACAATATTATGAAGTGTTGAGAATAAATTTTTGATTTTTTTTTATAAAACATGATTGAAGCTAATTCTTTTTCAACAAAGAGAAACGATAAAGAGTTTGTGTCAAACATTATAAGCTAAATATTTATCAAAACAAAAAATTTTGCAATCGAATAAATGCTTGAAACAAAAAGAATATATATTTGTCAAAAATCTTGTGTGAAGAAACTTTCATAATAGGCGGACACTTTCCTTATTCAAATTGGGCTTCCAATGGGATACCAATCAGTTTGCGGTACAGATAGAGGTATCGAAGGAAACCGAGCTGATGAAAGAGTGCAAGAAATGGAGGAGGATTGCCCATCACAACAGAATTGGGCAATTGAATATTATAGGGGAACACGAATTTTTCATATTTTTTGTTATAAACGAATTCTATATAGTATAAGAATCATATATTAATTAATTAAAATTTGAGATCATCTAATTTTTATGATAAATAATAATCAAAAATTCATAATATTTATGGGATAGATCAATAAATTATCATGTTATTTTTGTGTGCTAACCCTAAAAAGAAGAACGGGAACAAACCCTAGAACCAAAACCAATCTATTAATGTGGAGATTATTTTAGAATTTTAACCCAAATAATTAAAAATAATACTGTGTCAGATCAAAATGTTTTGTTTGAAAAAAAGAAATTTTTATGATTGATGATCTCAAATTTTAATTAATTTCTAAATGATTCTTAAACAATACAATCAAAACCGGATATAATCACATCGGTTTTTGCACAACTTTTTGTGACTATATCCGATTGTGATTACACACGATGATGCTTGACACAGAAAAAAACAAACATTCGTTAATTAATTAATTTATTAAGGGTCAATTTTTTTATTTTTGAAAATTCAACACAACCGTACGTTTTTCACTCGTGAAAACAGTTTTTATCATGAATACGCATTATTTTGACTTATTTGACCACATTTTTGAAAAAGTGAAAAATTGAAATTTTTGATCAAAAAATCGATTTTTCATTGAAAAAAGCACCCATAATAATAAAAAATGTGATTATAAATATTTCGCCCTGTGAATATATGCGATGAAAAATGAATGAAAAATAGGCCAAAAATGTCGGTGCATCGAAAAATGTGACAATATACTAACTTGATTATATTCGACGTGATTATATCCGGTTTTGACTGTATTATTTCCGTTTATTATAAAGATTTTGAAAAATTCGTGTTCACCTATCATCTCCTTTTGCCCAGAATTGTTTCGATAAAGAAGTTTGCCTCGATGATAGGGAAACTGAATGCAACCAGATTCGTGAATCAAGAAGCCTCTCTGAATTTGTCACAACTGTTCAAACTCCTAAATGAAGCTTTGAGTCTGAGCGGATGGAAAGGAAAAATGCGCGTGAATGCATCGATAACAAATTGCCTCAGGAAGTGGAGCGAAAGGCTGAAAGAGAACCAACCAAGGAGATTGAATCCAGTGTTTCGACCAGAAGCAATTCTATCGACAGATGCATCAGTGTTTGCCATTGGAGCAACACTAAAAGTCAACAATCAGATGATGGACTTTCACAAACGTCTTCCACCTCCAGTCATAAACCAAAGTTCAAATTACAGAGAGTTGTTTGCGATAAATCAAGCCATCGCGCATTTCACAAATTCCATTCGAAATCAAGAAATAAGAAATCTGCTTATTCAATCAGACAACACAACAGCAGTTTACAATCTGAATCGATGGGGAGCGGGTCCGAATCTCAGAAACCTTCTGAAGAAAATATGGAATCAAATCCAAGCGCTGAAAGTGGTTGTGAAAGCTCAACATATTCCCGGAGAGAGAAATGTCAGAGCAGATGGCCTATCGAGATTGGCAAAAGGAGGAGATTACGAAGTCGAACAAGAAGCACTCGAAGAGATCACCAATCAGCTTCAGATGCGCATCACACTCGATGCCTTCGCAGCAAAAGAAAACATTAAATCAACGAGATGGTGCAGATCAGGAAGCAATTTAAGTCAAGACGGGTTACAAATTTCTTGGAGAAACGAGACAGTTCTTGCACATCCACCAGTTCCCTTGATTCCAGCAGTGATCCAAAAAGCAGCGATGGAGAAAGCTCGAGTTCTTCTTCTTCTTCCAGATTGGAAGGGTCATATATGTGAACCTCTACTGAACAACACAAATTACATCTCTTGGACATGGAGGAGAACGGAGGAGACCATCAAGGAAAAAAGATGGATGAAGATAATGAACACAACGCTTCCTCCAGGAAGACTGAGGATCTGCCTAATCAATCCATAACAGAAAAGGGAGAATTGTGGTGGAACGAGATTCTGGCATCAAGAAGTATGTCACGTGAACTGGCCGAAGAGTGCAAAAACAGTGTCGCTTGTGCAACATGGATGGGATACACTCATGGTTTCGCACATTTCAAAGACGGATGGGATCAGTTGAAATTCAAAGACGTCCCTTCAAAATTTCAGATTTGGCAGAAAAGATGCTTGGATGTGTTTGTCGCCTTGAAAAACAGCGGAATGAAAGCTTCTTCATTGAGAATTGTCAGATCGGCAATTTCCTTCCTAACATCAGTATTATACGGAAAATCACTGAAAGAGAACACCTTGATTTCAATCCTGTTAAGATCATTCAGGAGATCTGAATGCAGAAAGAAAAAGAGACAAAGACGATATGTGGAACCCTCAACAGCTATTCACGTATATAGAAACGATTGGAAAGAACGAAAATTTGTCATTCTCACAGCTAACGAGGAAAACAATTTGTTTGTGCATGATGTTCTCTGCGTGCCGCTTCACAGAACTGGAAAGAATTAATCTCAAGGAATCAGAAATAGATAAACAATCAATTAACCTAAATACATCACTGAAAACTGGACTTGAAAGAAGCAACATTGTCATCCCATTCCTCGACAATAAAAGTTTGATATGACCAGCAACAGCCGTTTATGATCTCTGGGATCGAGTGAAAATTCACAATCCAACTTCCAATAAACAGTTTCTGAGCTCTTCAACATTTGATCCGATGAAGGCCCGGGCAATTCGAAAAGCAACCAGTGAAATGATGAAAGACGCAAGAATCCCTTCGAACTACAGCCCATACACATTGAAACATGCCTCCATATCAGCCTTAACAATGGCAGGAACTCCAGTCGAACAGGTGGCAAAATTTGCAAGATAATCCCCCAGAAGCAGCACAGTGATAAAACATTATTTCAAATCAAACATATCAAACAAGATGGCCCAGATGATTTCATCGAATCAGGAGACAAAGAAAGCAATTCAACAGCCTTCCACGGTTCCGCCATCCACATCCACACCAGACGAAAAGGATTCCATTATTCCCATCAATCAACAATCACGTTTGCCAGAAGGCCATGAAACAAAGAAAGCAAGAGAAGAGATCTCACAACCAGACTTTATTGAAGAACCAGAGATAGTTGGTCTCAATCTATCCACGAAAAGCACTGAAATACCACGAACAATTTAAACGAGAAAGACGAAAATGAAATTATAGAAGAAAAGTGCATCCAGTTTATTATTCGAACAAGATCACAGAGACAAAAAGAAAAGATGGAAAGAGAAAACTCGGATAGTAATCCATAACGCCCAATTACTACAAACTCTCAGATCGAAGAGAAGAAAGTGAATGAATGTTTTCTTGTAAATTAAAAATGCTTGCGTTTTGATTGAAAAAGAAAATATGAAATTCACTTTCTTCTCTTCACCAACCGCGTTTTCACTCCCACCCTGTTAATTTGGCTAAAAACAAGTTCCAAATGCAATACCAACCCAAAACCCATTTTGAAACTTATTTCACCTTTTTCTCTTCAAGCGCAATTTGTATTTTCACGAACATTTTCCTCGCTTCACTTTTTTAAACTAGATTCGCTTGGGTGACTGAACATGAAGTGATACTCTCATATTGAAGAGAAGAAAGTGAATTTCATATTTTCTTTTTCAAAAAAATTCAAAATGATTTCTTTGAAAAATTTCGGACTTTATAAGTTTCACTATTCCCCTTTTTTCTCATTTCAAACATTTTTTTTGAAAAAACACAATTTTCAATTTGAATAAGAATTTGTTTTGAAAATTAATGAGAGAAAATAAAAAAATTTTTATTTCAAAATAAATTGATCTATGCAAATTAAATTGATAATTCATTGTGTTTGTTTGAAAATTTGAATTACAAAAAAATCAATCATGATAAATTTTCACTTTGGATTCTTGAAAAGATCTTTTTTTCACTTATGTTTTATGAAAAAAGACAATAACAAAGACTCCACATTAATATTTTATTTTGACAAAATTTGACACAAATTCACATATATTCTGAAAATCATGTTTAAAGCAAAAACAGTTAAATGAGAAAAACAAAGGAAAAAAATTAAAAAAGTCAAAAATCACACAAAATAACAATAAATGTTTTTCGTAAAATGACGTCACAATTCATAACGCTAGGCACAGAATATTCGCTGAACATCCAGCAAAGTCTTTGATTTGGGTTTTTAAAAAAAATTAAACTGAAGCTGATTAAATAGTTCATATTTTTTTAGAAAAAATCTGAATCAGAAAATTGTTAATAATCACATGGAAAATGATTCATTGTATATATTTCGATTATTGCTTTTTTTTATCCTCTCAGTTATTTTTTGTATTTTTCATTAAAAAAAAAAAAAAAAAAGAGAGAGAGAGAGAGAGAGATAGAGAGATAGAGATAGAGATAGAGATAGAGAGATAGATAGATAGATAGAGAGAGAGAGAGAGATAAAGAAATCTGATAAAACAAAAACAATGAGTGTTTTTATATAAAAGAGAAGATATCAAACATTCGTTATTAATAACTTTTAATATGTTAACAATTGATATTTTTTGCTTATAATATTATTTTATTTATAAAAGGATTTGTTATGAAAAAAAATACAAACAATTAACACATAACCCATACAAACTTTTTTTTGTTCCTGAATTGTATTTTAATGTTTGGTGGCTTTGATGAAGGTTCTCCGAGAAGAGAAGGAGATGATGGAAAAAGCAGAGATGATGGAAGAAGAAGGCCCTTGGATAATATGTCTGTAATTCCTGTTTCAGCCAAAATGCTTATGAATGCGGAAAAAGAAGCTCCAAAGGGAATGTATTATTTAGACAAAGTTGAATTAAGTACAGTATGCAAACTAATTTTTAATTTCCACTTTTTCAGAAATTTCATTTTTTCGTTACATTTTATTTTACAAAATTTTATGAAATTTGAATGTTTTGTTCACTGAAGGTTGAACTTGTTGGATTAATCCTCGAAGCAACACCTGACAGAAACGCAATGAATTATAAAATAGATGACGGTTCAAACTGTATTGATGTGAAGTATTGGATGGTGACTTCCTCGGCCGAAGATTCTCCTTATAGAGAAGGAATGTACGTACGTGTTTGCGGACAGTTAAAAGAATCTGAGGAGGGGAGAGAAGTTATTGCTTTTCAGATTCATCCAGTAAAGGATTTTAATGAACTTACATTTCATCATTTGGCTGTCATCCAATCATTTCTGATAAGGACAGGGCAACTTGCAACTGTTTGTTCTTTATTCCAAAACGCAATTGATCCCAAACATTTTATTTATCTTCTTTTTTTCACTAGACCACTCCTGCTTTTGTGTCAAATACACAAAATCAAACTTCTTCGTCAAACCTAACATCTCCTGCACACAGAATGTATTAAATCAACATTTTCTTGTTGTTATTTTTCTTCATTTTATAAACTTTTTTGCTTACATTTCATTTTCAACTTCAGTATACTTTATTATAGTGAAAAATCTTTTATTTTTTTATCTTCAAATGGGCTTTTGATCCGAAAGTACACTTTTTTTTCGAAGATATTTCAATGGCTGAATATGGAAAATTGGAATATTGGTGTGCAGTAACATTATTGAGCACGCTTGCATTTTTAATCAGAAACCTTTTTAACATGAAGGGAACAACGATATTCTGAAGATCCAAATCCATTTGAATGGTATCAAAGATACATTGCGTTAAAACCGATTATCAATGCAGAAATAAAAAAAGATGCTAATATCCTTCACATCGGATGCGGAACTTCGCGTTTGCATTTTTCATTTGAACTTCAAAAGTTTTTATTAAATTTTTATTTTCATTTTCTTTCAAAGGTGTTGGAGAGGAAATGTATGCAGATGGATATCAACACATTGTGAACACTGATTTTTCCCCAAAAGCTATCGAGATTATGAAAGCTAAAGTTTCGGATAAGCCTGGGCTTCAATGTATTTTTTTTAATTTTTAACAAAAATTTCTGAATATACTTTTAAACAATTTTGAAAAGACGCGGTTGAGGATGTACTAGATCTGCTAGAGCAGCCAGAATCCCAATATGATGCTGTTATTGGAAAAGGATGCTTTGATAGCATTTTATGCACCGAAACTTCTTTCAAAAATGCACAAAATATGTTGGCAGGAGTTGCAAAGTTTGAAATTTTGAAGCAGTTTAATTATATTTTATGACTCTCGTTATAGAGTGTTAAAACCAGGAGGTGTATATGTTGAAATTTCTTACAAAGGCAGAGAAGATGGTTATCCTTATTTTCAAACACCAGAACTGTATGCCTTTTTTAATCATTACAAGCGTTGCTATGACTTCGTTATTATTTCATTTTCCTCGAATTCATGAACTAGACCTTGGAAAGCGAAAATGCAGACCATAATAAGGCCAAAAAGAGGAATGACTTTTTCAACTTCTTCTTCAGCATCTTCATCTTCTTCGCAGCAGCGTGCTCCTTCTGTGGATGACGGAGAGGTTCATTACATATACATATGTAAGAAACATTCCGCAAAAGAAGAAGATGATCAATCAGAACAGTGATTGTATTTTGGCTGAAATATCTTTTTTTGAAACCAAAGTCATTATTTATTCTATTTTTAATAATCGTACATTTGTCTAACTTTTATCTTGATTTTCATTGACAACCACAAATATTTTTTGTTGTTTTATGAAGAGAAGATGTTTATTTTTTTTGTTCCGAAAAACTTATTCCAGCTTGAAAATTCCATAAAAAAAAAAAGCAATTCAAAAATAATTCTAAAATCAACTGGAGGTGAAAATTTATCCTGTAAATCAAATCAATAAATATGATGCATCCATTCTCGTTCTCATTCCTTCATGTTTGCATTGCCTCTGGATGATGATGATTATTATTATATATAACCATTGATCAAGAGTTCTTTTCAACATGGGCAAAGTGGACACTAACATAAATTTTTCTGACATACAGTTTTCCACTTTTGATAAAGCTTTATTTGGAACTCTTTTCGCGATGTCAAAAGTATGCATACATTTTTGACGCATGATGTGAACATTTTTTGATGATTTTATATTTTAGGGAGAAAAAGACTATGCAGGGGAAACTTGGTTCACTTATGCTCCATTAATTTTTGAGATACTTCAATGTGTCGGCTTGCCAGTTCAAGAAATTAGTTGTTGGCCAATGGGCCCAACGAAAGATGTTATAATGACTGCATTTGATTTTATGGATTTCCAGTTTTTTGTTGAATCACCAGTAATGTCGTACATTCTATTTTCCGTTCTTTTTATTATTATCATGGGCTCAATCATAGTATTCTTTGCATTGATGATTGTGTTCAAGAATGGTGATTCTCGTGTTCCACTTCCACTCGTTCGTCTACTCCGTGTTATCACAAATGCTTCTGTTACATGGGGCTACCAACCAATGATCACCATTATATTTATGATTGTTGATTGCCATTGGGATTCTGGAGTTGGCATGTGTGATGCATTTCCTGAGATTGAATGTTGGAAAGGGGCTCAAGCTGTCTTCAATGTACTTTCTCTGTTCACATTAGCGTCATTTTTGCCTTTCACTCAATTCATCATTTTATTTTTATATGAATTTGATTGTAAGCATGATGTCCTTCTCGCTGCACATTCCGGTCGCTATGAGTTTGTTGAAATGCTCACTAAATGTATACTAACTGCTCAGTCACAATGGCTTTCACGTTATTACGAAGTTCGCATCCTCTTTTGTATTGTGGGGTTCACATTCTTGATGTTCTACATCATGTGGATGCAACCATACCATTCTCTCCACACGAATGTATTTGCCTCTGGGCAGTATGGATGGTCTGTCACAACCTCCTTTTATGCGTGGATCTCCATCTTCGTGGAAGGCTCAGGGCTGCTGGTGATTACGCTTTTCTGGGTGACGTATGTGATATCGACAGTCTTCCTCACATTCATCATCTGCCTGTATGCGCGGCAGATCTATCTCTCTCGCTGTGCTCTCACTTACGATTTCCGCATCCCTGTCAAAACGAACATCAAGTTTGTGGACGAGGAGCGCCCCACGTTTGCGCGGATCCGGCGGGCGAAGCGGACGCAGCTGCGCGGGTTTGTGTTTGAGTGCGACGAAGGCGAGGAAGAGAAGAAGCAGGAGCTGTGGCTGAGGGAGCGGAGGATGCGGTACGAGGCGCGGGACGCCGAGCGAAAGGAGAAGAAGAAGAAAGACGAGGAGAAAGAGAAGGAGCGGCTGCGGCTGGAGCAAGAGCGCATGACCACTCGCCGCTCGTCGATGCTGACTGCATCTGCTTCTTTCTCATCGCGCTGGTCGGCTTCTTCTTCGGCAGGCGCATTCACCGATGACAGGCTTTTGCAACAGCAGCAACAACGGCAGCAGCAACAACAGAGAACCCCTCTGTCAGCTGTAGCGCCGTTCCTGAGCGAGCCCAGTGCATCCCTTCAGAGTGTGCACAACCCGCAGCTTGCGGACACTGCTCCTCTGATGATGCGCCAGTCGTCGTCTCAGACGCGTCTTCCTCCGCATCTGGCTTCTCAAGGCTTTCAGCAGGCTTCACAGCAGGTTTCACAGCAAGTTCCATTGCAGCAACAGCCTCCGCTTTCGTTGTTGTCTTCGAATTCTCAAACTGACCATTCGTATTCAGCCACTCCGCTGCACAATCCTGTGTCTCCGATTGCTCTTTCTCTTCAGCCACATCCGGCGCAGTCACAAGCGCTTATCCCGTCGCGTCTTACAACATCAATCACAGCAGCCGACTCCATCTCGTCGATCAGCACAGACGCGTCCACATGCACCTCTTCCTCGGCTTCCCCAACACCATCGCCGTTTCCGTATGATCTTTTGCATCAGAACCAAAGTCTGAATCAGAATCAGCAGCAGGAGAATCAACAAAGCCAACAGAACACACAATCACAAACATCGCTGATATCACAGCAGGTCAGGTCAGCTGCGCAGCACATGCGGATGCAGCTGAGTGGAGAGGATGCGAGTGAAAGCGATGAAACTTTTGGAATGGGAAGTGGAATGGCAACAGGAACAGGAACAGGATCGAATGAAGGAAATCGCACTGTGTCGTTTGCGAATGCGGCGCATGCAGTGGCTGAAGGGCTGAGTGCGATGTCAGGTGCGAATGGAAATGGAGGTATAAACAGCAGCACAAACGCAAATAATATCAGAACGCAGATGGGGAGGCGAGCAAGACACACGCAGATTGTGCAGCTGACGCCGCCGTATTTCATTCCAAAGCTGAAATCGGCCTCGCAGGTCGACCAGGCAGTGAGGTTTCTGTGGGATCCTGAGGTGAGGAGGAGGAAGGAGTACGTGGCGTATGCGGACTACATCTTTTGCCAGAACATTCAGAAGTTTCCGCGGCATCCTGCGCTGCGTGTGCACTATGGCTTGTTTCTGTGTCTGTATCGGAAGGACTGGGAAGGCGGAATGCAGCAGATGGGGATCGCGCACAAGATCGGGGCGACGATAGACACGCGATGGCCGATGTACTACATGGTGAAGGTGTATGAGCAGAACAACGCCGGGGCAGATCTGAAGTCGGCGAACGTGCTGTCGCTTTTCCGGTACAAGAACCATCTCTCGCAGGCGGAGCAGAACCACCGCGAGGCGAAGGAGAAGCTGATGAGCGTACTGAACATCCTCGCCCAGAGTGACGATGACGATGTGACGTCTTTGTCACTTCTGCTGGACGAGCTGATTGACAATGAGAAGGCAGCAGACATGCACTACAGGGCTTTGTTGGAGAGCCATCCATTCTCCATTCCAGTGCTGAGGGGCTATGCGAACCTGATGACGGACATATTCAGAAGAGATGCAGAGGCGGAGCTGCTGTATCAGAAGGCGAATGACATTGAGCAGGAGATGCTGAAGCAGACGGCGAAACAAGGGAGGATGAGGAGTTCAGATGCAAAAAGGGAGAGTAACAAGGAGAAAGAAAAGGAGAAAGGGAAAGAGAATGAAGAAGCGAGAAAAGGTAGTTCTGATGCGAAGGATCGAGTAGGATCGCCTTCCACTGCATCTGCACAGACATCCACAGCATCCACATCTTCTTCATCTACAGCAACTGGAGGAAGCAATTCCGCTTCTTCATCAGCCGGTCCGCAGGCCAACACAAGCGAGTCTGTCCGGATGAAGCTGCTGAGAAACAAGATCGGAGCACGAAAGGGAAACACGCTGCAGTCTGCTTCTTCGTCTGGCGGAAGCGAAGACTCAGGGGAGCATCACCAGGACCCGTGGTTCTTTGTGCTGAAGTACACACTCCCGTTCACTGTGCTTGTGTTTCTGATGCTGCTGGCGATCACATTTGTGTTTGGGAACAAGCACTCACAGGACACGCAGAACCAGCTGCTGGAGCTTGGAGAGCTTGCCCGGGCAGCCACGTACACGACAGAGCTGGCGTCGTATTCGAAGCTGTTTGAGGCGCATTACTTTGGCAGAGCTTCGTTGGACCCGCTGTATTACCCGAACATCCGCCAGGTGAAAGCGAAGATTGCGTCGCTTGCGTCGCAGCTGCACACGATGGTGGTTGGCTGGCTTGCTCCGAAGGCTCCTGCGATTGCGGGAGATGAAGGGAATACAGCAATATCATCAATGTCATTATCAGCATCATTGTCATCAGCAGCAGGAGAATTGGCATTGAAAGGGAAAAGGAGTGAGAAAGAGATAGGGAGAACAAGAATTCCAATGAAATCTCTATCATCAATCAATTCCAATTCCAATTTCAAATACAATAACAAAGACTATACCAGATTCAATGCCAATTCCAATGCGAATCCACAGAATGATCTTCGAGCCGAGACGAGTGAGTGGAGTGGGGCAGCACCAGGGAGCCAGACATACACAGCTCTGAAGGAGAAAGTGTCGTGGGACATCCACACAGTTGACCACATTTCTGTGGATTGTGTGCACAACAGCGATTCTTCGCTGACGCTGGCGCAGCAGTGGATGGTGAGGGAGTCGTTTATCAATGCGATCATCAGATACATCACAGACCTGACGACGCTGTGTGAGCTGAGCAAAGACAGGGCGACGAGTGTTAGTGGGAGTGGGAGTGAAAGTGAGGTGATGATGATGAAAGGGGTGAATGAAGAAGTAAATAAAGAAGTGAATAATGAAACGAATGAGGAGGTGAATGAAGGATTGGATGAGAAGAACAAAGAGAACGATGCAGAAATCACTGAAATCACTGAAATGGCAGAGAAAATGGATAAAATCAGGGAAATTGTGGACAATTCATTCAACGACACTTCGTTTGATCTGTTCGAATTTCCTTCCTTTGAAGAAATTCAATCAGATGACAACTTTAAAAAGTACTTGACGAAAATAACACGTTCGAAAAGGAGTCCAAAAATGAGGTTTGCTGATAATCCTTCACATGCACATCATCCACGAGCGAAGAAGACAAGCAAACATTATCATAAATTGGATTCTTCTCCTTCTTCTTCCATTTCATCTCCTTCTTCATCATCTTCCTCCTCCTCCTCCTCCTCTTCAACTTCATTTTCACCTTCAAACACAGCCACTTCATCCACTTCATATTCAGATCGATTTACAATTCCACTTCAAATGAATGATCAACCGCTCAATTCACTTCAATCTCAATCATCGTTATCAACATTATCATCTTCTCCTTCTCCTTCCTCCTCCTCTTCTTCCTCTCCACTCCACACAAATTCCTATCTCTCCAACATATATCTCTCTTCTTCTTCCTCTCCATCCCCCCACCACCCCAACCTCGACTCCTCTCTGAGCGACAGCGTTGTTGCCGACATTGTCACAGACACCGCCACAAACGGTCCCACATCGCTTCTGCAGCGCTTCAAAGAGGAGATTGTGGATGTGATGAACAAGCACATGAACTCGAACCGGGCGACGCTTGTGTGTGCGATTGTGTGCGGGTTCTTCGGGTTTATGTTTATGGTGGTGTTTATTGTGGTTGTTTATGTGCTGCTGATGCGGCTGAACAGGCAGCGGAATTCGGCTCTATTTTTCTTCCTGGCGATGCGAAGGGATGTGCTGAAGGGGATTCAGAGGAGGCTGAACATCACAGAGGATGTGGAGAAGGGGATGGAAGAGGTGGAGAAGGAGGAAGGAGAAGATGAAGGAGAAGATGAAAGGGAAGAAGGAGAAAGTGAAGAAGAATTTGAGTGGAGAGGGAAAAAGGAGAAGAAGTCGGGGAGAAACGGAGGGAAGAGGAATAAGCAGCATCAAAAGCACAAGAGGAAGGGGAAGAAAGGAGGAAGAGAAGGAGAAGGAGAAGAAGAGGAGGAGGAAGGAGAAGAGGGAGAAGGAAGAAGAAGAGAAGGAAGAGGAAAGAAGGAGTCGAATGCGATGAGCAAGCTGAAGAAGACGGTGCGAATTAGTGCGCTTGCAAAGACAGCACTGGGAAGGCAGCTGCTGTCAGTGATGTCAAACAAAGAGGAGGAGGAGAAGGATGAAGAAGAAGAAGAAGATAATGAAGAGGAAGAGGAAGAGGAAGAAGGAGAGAAAGAGAAAGCTTCAAAGAATGACAATAGAAAAGACAGTTCTGATGCAAATAATTCGAAGGAAAAACAACAACATTCAAAACCGAATGTGACATGTTCACCTTCTCCTGCTCCTTCTCCTTCGCTCGCAAGCACCTCTTCTTCTTCGTCTTCCTCATCGTCTTCCTCTTCTTCCACTTCTTCTACACTTTCTTCTTCTTCTTCCTCTTCTTCTTCCTCTTCATCCTCTTCTTCTTCAAATGCAAATGATAAAATGCTTGAAGAGACGTCAAAATCTCACAAACAGACAAAACCCCCCAAACCACCTCAAACACCCAAGTCATCCAATCCCTCCAAGCAGAATAAGCAAATAAAGTCCATAAAGCCAATGAAACCAATCAAACAAATAAAGCCAATGAAACCAATGAAACCATCCAATGAGCCAAATGATTCAGATCTCCTTGATGCCCGTCCTCTGCTCACCACGCGCACAACACTCACGCTGGCGACACAAGCACTCGAAGTGCTGCCGGACAGCTCGGCTGCTGTGGCTGAGACACACATCTTCACTCCCCTGGCAGTGCCCTTGCCCACACGCCGGCGGAAGAAGAGGCATTTCCAGAATGCGGTGCCGAACTCGACGATCGGGATGATCATTGTGCTGTTTGTGATACTCACCATTGCGCTGCTGGTGGTGTCGGCGTCTGTGTCTGTGTTCACAATTGTGGTGCAGCCGTGGCCAGCGCGCGTGGGGCTGTCTGGGATGAGGGCGATTGCTGCACAGGAGATCCACTTTCTGACAACACAGGCGATGGTCCCGAACAAACAGAGGCTGCCGCTGAATGCGACGAGCGTGAGGGCGATGGCGGAGGAGATGGAGAGGGCGATGGAGGCGATGGAGGCGAGGGAAGGGGAGGTGAGGGGGAGCATGAAGAGGGCGTATCGGTCGTTGAGGCAGACGGAAAGGTTGATGGAAGAGGAAGAGGAAAAAGAAAAAGAAGAGGAGAAAAGAAGAGGAAGAGAAGGAAGTTATTTTGTTGATAACAATTCTGTTGAAAAAGAGAATGGATTGTTGGAAAACACACAAAATGAGAATATTTCCACAGACGCTTCACAAGCTATGGATATCAATTCAATCAATTCAATCACTTCATTACCATCTGAATCATCATCATCATCATCATCTTCTTCTTCTTCTTCTTCTTCTTCATTGTCGTCTTCTTCGTCTTGTTTTATTTCCACAGGCACCTCATCGGACACTTATCTTTCGTCTTTTCGTTCTTTGCCTTCAGACAATTCTGAAGACGATTCACATCCCATTTCACATTCCACTCCACACACTTCACTTACAAGTGAACAACAACAATCGCATTCTCTTTCTTCTCTTTCTTCTTCTCTTTCTTCCTCAACTTCTTCCTTTTCCTCTTCTTCCTCTTCCTCCTTCACCTCTTCCACCTCTGTCCCTTCCAACATTGTTGTTGAGCTGCGCACGACCGACGGCTGGAAAGGGCTGGAGCACATGTCGCCCGACCTGAGTGTGGTGATGGCGTCTTACAAGGCGATGGGGATGTATTTGAGGAACATCCACGAGCTCTGCCGCTTCGGCAAGGACAAAGGCCGAAAGAGCGCAGACTCTGTGCTGGACTCGGTGAACATTGTGGACAAAGACACGACGAGTGTGGAGGGGCTGTTTGCCGAGCTGTACAGGGCGTCCACGTGCTATCTGCTGGACAGCGCTGAGTGCAAAGAGAAGCCGAACAGGCTGCCCACGACGGCGGTGGACGAGGGTGTTCCTCTGTTTGGGATTGAGCTGCTGCTGCAGAGGGTGCTGAAGGCGGTGGAGGAGATCAGCAGCATCGGGGTGCAGGGCGGGGCGCCGTATGCGGTGGATGGAGGGCACCCGTCAGTGGTGATGGTCAACACGCTGCTGAGGGAGGATCTGAGGGACGGGCTGGAGAAGCTGACGCGGCAGCTGACGGAGCAGTCGGTGGGGACGATCAAGAGCCTGGAGGTGTGGATATTTGTGGTGTCGGCGGTGGATCTGGTGCTGATAGTGGCGGTGTTTTTCTACATCACGTTCCATGTGCAGTCGCAGCTGGACCATGTTGCGTTCAAGACGCAGCGGATTGAGGAGCTTGTGCCGATTGAGGAGACGATGGCGATCCGGTGGGCGAAGGCGTTCAATTTGGGGGAGCAGAAGCTGGATGTGAATCATCGGCTGCTTCTGGACAGTGCAGCGCAGCTGGTGGACGAGCTAATCAAAGGCGAGGACAAGGCAGTGAGGCAGGCGGTACCGAACATGCGGCAGCTGCTGCACGGGCATCTGAAGGCAGAGGAGAAGATCATTGTGGCTGTGCAGCACCCGCGGGGCCCGCTGCTGGTGAAGCGGATGAAGGAGTTTAATGCGAAGTTTGATGAGCTGATACGGTGCTACGACGACTCGCTGGATGTTACGGAGTCGATGTCTGCGCTGTTCAACTATTTCATCGATGTCCACATCATGGAAGACAACAAGATTCTCCACGAATTCCTGAAAGAAAAAAGAATGTGATTATTCAATGGTAAAATTTTTAGCATGTTTATAATTTATGATGAAACAAGATTTTGGATGTGTTTTATAAACATGATTGAGATAATTGATTAATTTTTTCACAATTATAATGTCCATTCCGAAGTTTTATGTGATTCTTTATTGTTGTTCTTATTCTTTTTTAAAATTTTTAGGGTGGACTTTTTGTTGGCACTTTTTTATTTATTGTTACAATTCTTTTGAAAAACAAATTATGACGAATCTATGATATTTTTTAATTCAATTTTGGCATGTGAAAAATAGTACAAAATGAAAAATTTTGCACTCATAATTATATATTTTTCGTGCTTCAACTGACATCATTTCACTTTCTAGCACACACAAAAAAAATTGAAGAAAACCTAATTTACCGTATTCATTGATAATATCGTTTCTAAATCGATAATTTAAAGTTTGAGGGAACAATTTTTGATAACATCAAATAATCAAATTCATTTATATCATACACTTATTCACAATACTCATTTGGATCAAATTGTCAAAATCGATAATTGTCTGTTCCTTGATCATTGTCATCATTTTCTTCTTTTTTTTCTTCACTCATCTTTTATTCTTGTCCTGAAAAAACCCTGTTCCATCTGTTCCCATCGATCGAGAACGGCGAGCTTTCGCGGCTGGTTGAACTTTCTGATCCGAATGTGGATGTTGTGTTTGTGTCATAAGAGGAGCTGTTGTACGACACGAAAGCCTATTTCAAAAAGCTTCTTGTTTCCAGGGCAGCGCAGCAGTCGTCTCTTCGCTCAGCGCCTTCGTCTTCTTCAACTGGAGCAGCACGCCGATCAACTTCGCCATTCCGGAGGCGGAGAAGCGACGAGAAGAAGGCAGCAGGAGATGATCAGCCATCATCTTCATCAGCGCCTGCGATTGACCCTTCGGATGCATCTGCTGTGGCAACATCATACACGTCGGTAGGAGCGATGGACGATATCGAGAGGCGGCTGGGGTGTATGAAAATCAAAAGAAGTCGTAACTGAGGGAGCAACAGACGCTTCGAATGATTTGTTGTGGCGCGGAGGGCGGTGCTGTATGGGGGTGTTGTGTGTGCGTACGATGTGGTGCTTTCGGTGATGCTTTTGGTTCCGCTGGTGGCGCTGCTTTCGTTCACTTGCAGCATCAGTGTGCACGAAGTCATTAAGCAAGCGATTTTTGCAGCGGAAGATGTTAGAAGCATTCCCAACAATCTTCGATTAATTTATCGGTGATAGCGCGGCTGGAGTCTCGATCGCCACAGTTGAGGCGTGTGGCGGTGAAGCTGGATGATGAAGTGATGAGACGAGGGGTCGCAGTGCGTGAAGTGGGGGAGATTGTGGAGAAAGGGCTGGAGGCGGTGGGGCTGAGGATGGAGGATGAAGATCCTTCGCTGGGAGCGATTGCGCTGACGGAGGTGGAGGAGTGAGAAGAAGAAGGAAAATGGATTAAGGAATTACATTGAAATAAAAAAGTGTGAAGAGACGAAAGGCGTAAGCTATTGTTCTTTGCGTTTACCGCAGTTTCACAATTCTTTATCCTTTCGGTTAGGGTTGTTTAGTCACATTGTTGAAATGGAAATTGAGATATGCTGCTGCCAATGAAGAACTCATCGTTTCCTCTTCCATTAGTTGCAGTGTTGCTATCAAAGAAACAGAAAGTGATGAATTTTATCCCGCTCATTTCGGGAAATGTCACTTCAGCAAAAATTCCAGCTCCGCCGCGTGTTGACGAATTTGTCAATTTGTTGTTTACAAACTGGCAATCATTAACCAAAAATTGATTTGGTTTGTTGCTTGGAGGTAAATTGAATGTGAGAGAACCAGCAGAATCACCACCGGAATTTGAAATACACTTGCATTTGAAAAAAAGGAATTGACTTGCTGAGGTTATATTATACACATTAAAATACCAACCAGTTCCAATAGTACCATATATTTTACAACCTTCAACTCTATTATCTGAAAATGAATAAACAGAAGATGATTTTTGACCATCAATACAAATTGCACCTCCGCGAGTAGCAGAACAGCTTGTGAAATTGGTTTTTGTAATATTATCATTTTGCAAACAGTAACTGTATAACGCTCCTCCACCATTTCCATTTGTTGAACAATTGTTAAATGAACACAACGTGATTGTGAGATTTGCGTTTGTACAAGAAACACAAAGCGCTCCACCATGACTTGAGCCACCATTTGAATCATTCCACTCACACCATTCGAATCAATGACTGTTCACACCAAAAAAATCCAATCTACCAGGTGATTTTCTTTGAGATTCAGATCCAATTTCCTTTACAGGGTCATATGGTGAAGAGTGTGTTTGGCTGAGGAAAGAGGTGTTGAAGACCGAGAGAGAAGAAGATGGGCTGTTGAGGTTGGTGAGGATGAAACAATTTATGTGATTATGAGAGCATTGGAAGAGAAAGAGAACGTTGTGAAAAGGATGGAAAAAAGGATAAAGAAGAAGAAGAAAAGGAATGCAAGTTAATAATCTGCTGCGCTTCATAAAGTGCACTTTTGAATTTATTTATATTTTAAATAATGAAATTGTTCAGGGTTTTTCAATTTCCCTTTATGAAGTTATTTAACCAAATTTAAGTCGCATCATCTGTGTTTTCTTCGATATAAACATGAAAATATTTGCGAAATTAATTTTCAACTCATAAACTTAGTTTTTCATATGTGTTTCATAACCTCAATTTGAAATATAATTGAAACATTTCCATTTCAAAATACAAAGATCAAATAATTTGAAAAATTGTATTAATTATTATTTAACAAGCAATACAAAAAGCATCAATAATAATTATTGAAAAAAAACCTTTTTTAGCTTAATCGCAATGGATTTCAACATTAATTTGTATATAAATAGACTTTATTTCAAATATATCCATTTTGCTTGTATTTAATTGGTTTATATAATATGTTGGATTTTTTAAAATTTCATCTTATGAAATAATTTGTTTGCTAATTTCATAAGATTTCAAAAAAGAAACATTGAAATAATTACAACTGATGTTTTCAAGCTGTTGCTTACCGATTCGATCAATGAACATATATTCTTGTTGCACACACTGAAAAATATAGGGTGATTTTTTTATCAGGACATTTTTTTTAATCCGGACATTTTTTTTTATTGGCGTTTCTCAATAAATAAAAACTGGAAATAGAAAAAGCATATTGAACCAGGCTTGAATACGCATTAAATGTTCATACAAAAAATTTTTCTTTTCAATTTATGTTTTTGATGAAGATCTTGGGAATTTTAAATTTATTTTTGATCATTTGTTTTGCCCATTTTGGACTATCTTTCTTTTTTTGTTTATTTTTAACAATAAGACCATGAAACATACATAAAGAAGTTTAATTATTCCAAATGTTTTATATTTTTCTGTATTTTTTCGTGAGTTTTTCTCATTTCATCGTTTTTGACAAAAATTATGAAAAATTGAAAATTTCTTATCTGTTACTATATATTTCGATTATATTTACAACATGCCATGTTAAAAAGATTAAAATACATGACATATTTAATTTGTTAGTTACACTAAATTAAATTAAAAATGAAACGAACAAATATGTATTAATCAAAAACTGATTGATACAATTGTTGCAACAATACTTCACAAGGTTATAACCAAATAAAGACTTCATAAAAAAACTTTTCTTTTCATAGACATCATTATAAATAACCTATAAACATCATATCTTGCAAAATTTTCAATTTTTCATAATTTTTGTCAAAAACGATGAAATGAGAAAAACTCACGAAAAAATACAGAAAAATATAAAACATTTGGAATAATTAAACTTCTTTATGTATGTTTCATGGTCTTATTGTTAAAAATAAACAAAAAAAGAAAGATAGTCCAAAATGGGCAAAACAAATGATCAAAAATAAATTTAAAATTCCCAAGATCTTCATCAAAAACATAAATTGAAAAGAAAAATTTTTTGTATGAACATTTAATGCGTATTCAAGCCTGGTTCAATATGCTTTTTCTATTTCCAGTTTTTATTTATTGAGAAACGCCAATAAAAAAAAATGTCCGGATTAAAAAAAATGTCCTGATAAAAAAATCACCCTATATTTTGTAAAAACTAATTGATCAAATGTTAAAATTTTAATTGCAATATTTCTTAATCACAAAAACTTAAATTTTTTTCGCTTCAAAATTAACAACTATCTTAATCAGGAAAATGAATTGCATTAATTTACAATGTGCACATTCGTTATAAACAATATTTCTATATTTACTGAAGATGACTATATCATCGTATCTAACATTTCTCTTATCAGAAATTCTGTCCCACAATTGCATTTGATTTAAAATGATCTGATATTTCATTTAGAAAAAGGGTTCTTGATCAATAAAAAACATCTCTCGATCATCACAAATCCACATGAGAAACGATGTTGATCCGATGAGTAATTGCGCTTCTGACAGATTGGAAATGAGCAAGTGGACAGAATATAGCGGAACTTTTGGTGATAAAGATGGAAGAACAAAGGCAATGCATTATATCATTAACACCAAAACTGAACCTCCAGAAAGGATGAGGCACGATGTTACTCTTGCTGATGATAACGGATGGACAATGGCAATGATATGGATAATATATATAAAAACAGAGCCACCGCAGTGGATGAGACACAAAGTTACATTGTGTGATGTTCTAGGACAGACAATGGCCATGATATGGATTGCAAATGTCAAAACAGAGCCGCCAGAATGGATGAGGCACTATACTTCATTTACAGATGAGAATGGTGAAACAATGGCCATGCTCTGGATTGAAAATGTGAAGACAGAGCCACCAGAATGGATGAGACACGATATTACTCTTGTTGATGGCGAAGGACGCACAATGGTCATGTTATGGGTACAGAATGTTAATACAAAACCACCGAAGTGGATGAATTATGACAATACGCTTCGTGATGATGATGGAAGAACGGATGCAATGAATTGGGTTAAGGAGAAAAAAATTGAACCACCACAATGGATGAGACATGAAGTTACTCTTGCTGATAAATATGGACAGACAATGGCCATGTACTGGATTCGATATGTGAAGACAGAACCACCAGTATGGATGAGACACGATATTACTCATGTTGATAGCGAAGGACGCACAATGACCATGCACTGGATTGCAAATATGAAGACTGAACCACCGAAGTGGATGAATTATGACAATACGATTAGAGATAAATATGGCAGAACAGATGCAATGAATTGGATCATGAAGAACAAAAATGAGCCACCAGAATTCATGAGACACGATATTACTCTTGGTGATAAATATGGTAAAACAATGGCCATGATATGGATAGAAAATGTCAAAACAGAACCACCAGATTGGATGAGACATGACAAAAAACTTACTGATAAGGAAGGACAGACAATGGCCATGTTCTGGATTGAAAATGTCAAAACAGAACCACCAGAATGGATGAGACATGATATTACACTTGTTGATAACAACGGATGGACGATGGCCATGATGTGGATTTATCATGTCAAAGCAGAACCACCAGATTGGATGAGACATGATATAACGATTTCTCAAAAGGGTGAATGGACTATGGCAATGATATGGATTCATTTTATTCAAACAGATCCACCAGAATGGATGAGACATGACAAAACAATTGCTGATAGCAGTGGACAGACAATGGCCATGTACTGGATTCAATATGTGAAGACAGAACCTCCGGAATGGATGAGACACGATATAACTCTTGTTGATGGAGAAGGAAGCACAATGGCCATGTACTGGATTCAATATGTGAAGACAGAACCTCCGGAATGGATGAGACACGATATAACTCTTGTTGATGGGGAAGGACGCACAATGGCCATGTACTGGATTGAAAATGTGAAGACAGAACCTCCAGAATGGACGAGATATCACATAACACTTTGTGATAAATATGGACAGACAATGGCCATGTACTGGATTCGATATGTGAAGACAGAACCACCAGTATGGATGAGACACGATATTACTCATGTTGATAGCGAAGGACGCACAATGACCATGCACTGGATTGCAAATATGAAGACTGAACCACCGAAGTGGATGAATTATGACAATACGATTAGAGATAAATATGGCAGAACAGATGCAATGAATTGGATCATGAAGAACAAAAATGAGCCACCAGAATTCATGAGACACGATATTACTCTTGGTGATAAATATGGTAAAACAATGGCCATGATATGGATAGAAAATGTCAAAACAGAACCGCCAGAATGGATGAGACATGATATTTCAATAAAAGGAGACATTTGGCATCGAACAATGGCCATGTTCTGGATACAATATGTCAAAACAGAACCACCTGAATGGATGAAGCATGAAATTACACTTGCTGATGAGTTCAGTTACACAATGGCCATGATATGGATTCAGTATGTTGAAACAGAACCACCAGATTGGATGAGGCATGATATTACACTTGGAAAAGGAAGATCCGGTACAATGGCCATGATATGGATTGAAAATATCAAAACAGGTCCACCAGAATGGATGAGACATGATATTACACTTGTTGGTAGCAGAGGAAAAACAATGGCCATGCACTGGATTGAATATGTGAAGACAGAGCCACCCAAGTGGATGAGGCATGACAAAACTCTTGCAGATAAGAATGGTGAAACAATGGCCATGTACTGGATTGAAAATGTGAAGACAGAACCACCAGTATGGATGAGACATGGAATTACACTCGGAAAAGGAGAAAGTGAAACAATGGCTATGAAATGGATTGAAAATGTCAAAACAGAACCACCAGAATGGATGAGACACGGAATTACTCTTGTAGATAACAGAGGACAGACAATGGCCATGCACTGGATTGAATATGTGAAGACAGAGCCACCAGAATGGATGAGACATGATATTACAATAAATGGAGGTATTTTGGAACGAACAATGGCCATGTACTGGATTCGATATGTGAAGACAGAACCACCCGAATGGATGAGACACGATATTACTCTTGGTGATGAATATGGTAAAACAATGGCCACGACATGGATAGAAAATGTCGAAACTGAACCACCAGAATGGATGAGACATGACAATACGATTAGAGATAAATATGGCAGAACAGATGCAATGAATTGGATCATGAAGAACAAAAATGAGCCACCAGAATTCATGAGACACGATATTACTCTTGGTGATAAATATGGTAAAACAATGGCCATGATATGGATAGAAAATGTCAAAACAGAACCACCAGATTGGATGAGACATGATATTACACTCGGAAAAGGAGAAAGTGGAACAATGGCCATGTTCTGGATTGAAAATGTCAAAACAGGTCCACCAGAATGGATGAGACATGACAAAACGCTTGCTGATAGCAGTGGACGGACAATGGCCATGTACTGGATTCAATATGTGAAGACAGACCCACCAGAGTGGATGAAACACGATATTACAATTAAAAATGGTTGGAGAAAACAGACAATGGCCATGTATTGGATTGAATATGTGAAGACAGAGCCACCAGAATGGATGAGACACGGAATTACTCTTGAAGATAACAGAGGACAGACACAGGCCATGTATTGGATTGAAAATTTGAAGACAGAACCTCCGGAATGGATGAGACACGGAATCACTCTTGTAGATAACAGAGGACAGACAATGGCCATGTTCTGGATTGAAAATGTGAAAACAGAGCCACCAGAATGGATGAGACACGGAATAACGCTTGCTGATAAGGATGGATGGACAATGGCCATGTTATGGATTCGATATGCGAAGAAAGAACCACCAGAATGGATGAGACACGATATTACTCTTTCCGATGAGAATGGTGAAACAATGGCCATGATATGGATTGAAAATGTCGAAACAGAACCACCAGAATGGATGAGACATGACAAAAAACTTACTGATAAGGAAGGACAGACAATGGCAATGCACTGGTTCGCAATATTCAAAACAGAACCACCCAAGTGGATGAGGCATAGTAAAACAGTTGCTTATAAAGAAGGAAAAACAATGGCCATGCTCTGGATTGAATATGTGAAGACAGAGCCACCCAAGTGGATGAGGCATGACAAAACTCTTGCAGATAAGAATGGTGAAACAATGGCCATGTACTGGATTGAAAATGTGAAGACAGAACCACCAGTATGGATGAGACATGACAAAGAAATTGAAGGTGGGATTTGGGGACGAACAATGGCCATATATTGGATTGAATATGTCAAAACAGATCCACCCAGGTGGATGAGGACAAAACGACCCAAGTGGATGAAGAAAGATTAATCAATATAAATGTGAAAGATCATTTCATTTGAAATGAAATTCGTTTTCTGAACTTCATCAAACCAACATTTCGCTGCATGTCTGAACAAAAGCCTTTGTCATTCATGAGATGAAATGTTTGATATTGGAGTGTTCTTTATTTCTTTTTTGAATTGATTTTCTCTCTTTCGATGGACATTCGGACATGCTTCAAAAAAAACATTCTTTTTTGAATATCTTCTGTTGCCTTCTCATTGCTTTGATATCTTCTGTCAAGATGTGTGAATCATTTCACTTTTCGAATTTTTTATTTCTCAGATTCATCAAATGTGTTGATTTTCTTTTTCATTGGAATATCCAAATGCATGAGTTGATTGATTCAGATGAAATAATATTTTTTTCCATTCATTTCCATTTCACAATATTACACCAAAAATTATTCAACATCGAAAAAGTTTAATTCAAGATCGAAAAAGTTTAAAACAACATCGAAAATCTTTAATTCAACATGGAAAACTTTAATTCGAAATCGAAAAAGTTTAATTCGAAATCGAAAATATTTAATTCAACATCGAAAATTCTTAATTAGCAAAAATTTTGAAAAAAATTTAAAAATTCATGCTCATGTCAGTTTCTTTTATTTCGAAGCAAGATCTGAAAATTTGTCAATTTCAATTTGAAAAATATTTTTTGATGTTTTTTTTGGTGTTTGATTGTGTGAAATAGTGGAAATAGGATAAAACTGAATTATGATTAAACTCTTCACATGTATTCAGGAGATAATGAGAAATTTTTGTGAAATATAAAAGTGATAGGATAGTTCATGATCTTATTTGGTGCGCAAAAAGACAGAATTATATCTCATTTATCGAATACGAAATGTTTTGAATTTCATTTATTGCATTGGAAGCTGATAAAATATAACATTTTCAATATTCAAAATGAGAAAAGAATAGATTGATATCAGTCTTCATCATGGAAAACAGGAGTAAAAAACGAAAGAAAAACATTTCCAATTATTTAACATTTGCAATTATCAACATTTGTGTCAATGAAATTTGCTTGGTTTTGACTTGAATTGAAATTCTGAACAAATTTTCTTTTTTTCGATTTTGAATTAAACATTTTCGATGTTGAATTAAATATTTTCGATTTTGAATTAAAGTTTTTCGATGTTGAATAATTTTTGGTGTGTAGATAGAAATTTAAATAATAAAAATTAATTGATATGTATTTATTCTTTATGAAATATAACAAATGCGGTGAATATATATATATTTTTATTTTTTTAATGTTCATTTTCAATTTTCAAATGAACAATGGGTTGTGCCGTGATCATTTTTTTATGGTATAAATTCCACGGCATTCACGTCACTGCCTGTCACTGACTTAATTCAATTCAATAAGTCATTTTTGAAAATGTTTATGTTTTTTTCAGGTTGAAACTATTCTTTTATAAAATTTTTAACTTTTTGAAGTCAGACAATTATTGTAAGAAAATAATTTTTTATTTTTTTCTGAATTTTTCTTTTATTTTTTTTTATTCATTCAAATTATAAGAGCTTGTTTTTCACAAACAGCTGTAACAAACTAATGAGATGCTTCTCAAAACATAAACAGTTGTTTGAGTTTGGACCCTGAGTTTCAGGAGCGAATGGCTGTTCGGTGGAAGGTGGTGTTTTCATCTTCTATGGCGGGGATCAGGACAGAGCGGTTAGCTTACAAAGCGCTGGCATTTGCGGAGGAGCATCTGGACAACGAGGCGAAGAAGAAGTATCATGCGGTGGTGTGCCCTCTGATATTCACGAGTGGGAGCTGGATGCAGGGAAAGCAAAAGAAGCTGTTGTTGGTGGCTGAGGAGTGCGTTATGATGGGGACAGAGCAAAGCAAGAGTTAGTCGGATGCGATTAGGGGGTGAGAGGGAGTGTGGAGAGGAAGAGCGTGGGGGCAACAAGTTAGTCCTTTCTTCCGGCGCAGAGCTGTGAGATTGATCATCAATGGGAATATACAGCTAGAGTTCGAATGGAAGGAGCTGCGATTAGCTGTTTTCACTTCCTAAAACCTGTGTGTGGAGAAAATTGAGGAGAGCGGATTGTGACACACCGTTTTGATCATGCAAGGAAGATCACCGAAAGTCAGGGAAACAGGAGGATCGGACAGGAGGTGTTTGAAAAGAGCGAAGCAGAAGAGGAGGTGATGGAGCGGGTTGGAGGAAAAGGTGAAAAAGGGAAGGAATGGGAGGAGAAAGAGGAAGGATGAAAGTATTATGAGACATCAGCGATTGTGCCGAAGGGAAAAGGGGAAGGGGCAGGCAGGAGGCAGAGTCTGCATGAAAGGTGTTGGTGGCCGAACATCCTGTTTATTGGGATGAGAGCGGTGGAGAAGGTGGTGCTGTTAGTGACTGTGGAGTGCTGTGTGTGGCAGCAGTGACAGAGTGGAAGATCAAAGCGGAGGAAGTGGAAATGGAAGTGGAAGATGAAGAGGAATGAGAGGACGAAGCAGAGTGAGGGCTGTGGAGAAATCTGCTGCTGCAGTGATTTTTTTTCAAACAAATTCATAATAAAGTGTTTTTAATTTATATTCATTGATAAGAATTCTCTCATGTCAATAACACACAGAATAACATATCAAATGTTTTTTTTTGTTTTAATAAACAATTGTTAAATTAAAATGTTAAATCGTCTTAAGAGAATTGCAAAAAAACAATATGAAAAATATGATAATTATGTCGATTTTTGTAAAAAAAAAACTTTTTTAACATGAATAATCACTCAGATTTAAAGATTAAAAAAAATGAATAAAAATAAAAACGAGACACTGAAAATAAAGCTTCTAGAACATTTTAAAATGAATAGGTAAATCTTGATGGAAATTTCCATAGAATGATATGACTTCTGTCGAAGTGAATAATAGTACTTAAATATAACAAGATTTTTTAAAGGTTTGTTGTGGAAAAGCTATTTTTTCTTAACAATAAGAAATGTTCAAAATTGATTTATGTTATTGATTATAATCAATTATTTATTAATATAAATAAGTTTGCTTTTATCAAAAAAAAAAGTGCCGGGCACTGACTGACGGGAGCCCGACTTTTTGAAGGTGATGCAGATGTTCACTTTGTTCTTTTGTTTTTGTGATTATTATGAGCAATGTTTGTGTTGTTGTTTTCTACAAATTATGAAGATTTCGAAACAAAATTAACACAAAAAATAAAATCTAGACGAAACATTAAACACTTGTTTCCTTTCATAAAAAAAGAGATATGGTATATCAGCTATGGATCCATCTCGATGAGGTCTATCAGTATTATCGATTTATGAATATCTTGTGGTTGTTATCATCTTGTATAATAAGTTGAATAGGCAATGATAATAAGATAGAGATCGATAATTATTGCTGATACTCTTAGGGGTTTCTCATGATTAGATATTCAGTGATGTTCTATATAGATGGAGTTATTGATAAGTGTAATCGAGATATATCCATAGCTGATATACCATATCTCCTAGGAGGAGAATTAGCTAAAAGATTAACCAAAGTGTCGAACGGAGACGTAAGTCTCCTGAGGAACGTTGTTCCGAAATTGGTAAATTAATGGTGAATTTGTGTGAAAATTGATGTTTTCGTTGATGAAATACATGATTTGAACACGTTTGTTTGTAATAACAGGTGTGTGTGTGTTAAATCTGTTGGTGTGATCGTTGGTGTGATCGTAAATAAAAATAATTGATTTTGTTTTTTTGTTTTATCGTAAATGGGTCGGAAGAAGATATACGCAACTGTGGAAGAAGCGAAAAAGGCTCAACAGAAACAAATTAAACAGTTTCAGGAAAAACGTAAAGAAGAAACTAAAGATTACAACGAACATGTAACTGAGAAACAGAAGAAGTTGATTAAGATATTGAGGAGAAAGGTTATCGAAAGTGATGAGCTGTTAGATGAGTTGATGGAAAAAGTTAGTGGTTATTGTTTGAACAAGCTTGATTGTGATAAATGTGTTAATTAATGAAATATAACTGACTACACACGTTTGTTGTATGGTTTGTTGAATCAAACAGTGGTCACGATGACGTTATAGTTGATTGCCAACATCAATATTTTTACTTGAAAAAGTGGTAAAACGGTAGTCAGGATACCGAATTGTGGCAATATCGAGATGCTTGGGGAAGGGAAATATTGAGTTAAATCTCCGTGCTGGAAGCGTAGTCAGGTAGTCAGGTAGTCAGGATCTTTTAAGTTCATCTGAAAAGAGCTGCCAACATGCCATTTCTGCCAACATGAGCAATTTACCCCTAATTTACCATGATTTTGAGGTGTTTTATTTATTTTCGACTGTGTTGTCATTTTGCCACATTGCCACATGGAATCATTGATGGTATATAACAAGTGGCATACACTTTTTGTAACGTTAGTTGTTCCAAACAGAGGTTTTGCCTGGACAGGATAAGCTGGTCAGGTAATGTGGGTGATGCTGTGGCTGGGAAATATTGAGTTAAATCTCCGAGCTTTTCACCTGCACAGGGTGCACAGGGTGCACAGGATGCACAGGATAAATTAAATTCTCTAAAATATGTGGGCAAACGGGCAAACTGAGCAAAGTGGGCTAAATAAATTTAATGTGAAAATTAACTGTTTCCGTTCTTTTTCGACATTAACTTCAACATCATCTTCCCCGTAAATTTCGTTTCAAAAATAAATCTGTTTAAATAAAAATTTGTTTTTTTCATTTGTATTAAAATTGGCAACCATGAGCAAAAGCATAATCGAATTAATCGGTGAAAACAGTCAAACGGTTCAACTCCTTATTAGCATGGAAGAAAAAACATTGAATGAAAGAATTGATTCAAACGTTGTTGATTTATTCAATTATCAAAAGCATGATGGAGGCAGTGGCTCTGTTGTTACTGGAAGAGCAGTGTTGGTGAACGAAGTGTCAAATTCAACTGTTATCGACATTGATATTAACAAATCGTTTGACGATGAGTCCAAACAATCTGTTAGATCAAAGATATTAAACAAACTTGACGAAGACGATATCGTTGTTCAAACAGCTTCTGGGGGATTACACATTTATGCAAATACCGATGACTTTTACGCCAACTCCAACAGAATGATTAAATGTTACACTTGCGATGAATTTGATGTAGATATCATGACATCGTTGGACGAAAGCAAACGATCATTAATTGTATTACCAAACAGCAAAGTGCGTAAGGATCATCGATCAAAGACAAATGTTTATCAGCTTGTTAGAGGTTCGTTTGACTCAGCAATTACACGAAATGTTAATGAAATATTGAATGATCTCTCATTGAAACTGTTCATAAAAACATCTGACGAAATAGAGTATATCGTTAAATTAGATGACGACAATGACAATATCAGTGACGAATTAGCTAATGTTTTAGTCAACGGGTTGGAGTGTTCTGTCATACATAACGATGGGGGTAATATGCCAATCAACAGAGAAGTCACGTTTTTCACACTGTTTCAAGCAATTAATTCATTACCGAACGAGTATGTCGAATTAGCTTACGACAGAGTACTAAACAGTGACAATTTGACAGCGAACGCTCGTGATAACTATTTCATTGCAAAACAACGATACAGATGTTTGAGATCATCGCCATTTGTGTTAGTTAAGATGTACAAAATATGGAATAATGACTATTACACAAACGAGATATTACCGTTACTGAGAAACGACACAAATATTGTTAAACCATTAGATATGTCTGAATCGTTTTCCATGACAGACATTCGACGAAAAGCTGAGACAAAACAATATAAAAACGCTGATGATGTTATTAGTGATTTGTCGAGAGTTATTCGATTTATAGAAACAGGAGCGATGTATATACAAAAAGATTTCAATATATTCGATAAACGTTGGGGGATAACATTTATAACAGACACTAATATGACACGTAACTTAAAGATGATTAAACTGTGGAAAACTGAACATCAAACAACAACAGCATATGACATTCTACTGTCTTGTTTGTCGAAACTAACATTGCAAGGTGTTATGTTTAACGCAAAAGATACAGCTAATGCATTCTCGATATTTCAAGGTTTCAAGTACAATTTACGTGAAAGTTTCGATATGGAAACAATCTCAATGTTTCTGGACTTTGTTCGTGAGGTAATTGCTGATTCCAACAACGATGTATATGAATATGTTATTAACTGGATTGCCAACATTGTTCAACATCCTGGAATAAAAAATGAAACAGCATTGATATTGAAAGGTATTCAAGGTATTGGGAAAAACAGATTCACAGATGTTATATCTGAACTATTCGCTGGTTATTCCAGTCGAAATGTTACAGAAATTGGAGAATTGACTGGAAACTTCAACTCTGTTGTTGAAAGCAAAATGTTGATTGTTTTGAATGAACTGAAAAATTGTGGAGACGATAGACTTGCAAATTTCAATGCGTTGAAGTCGGTAATAACAGAAAACATTATTAGAATGAACGAGAAGAATCAACCTCGTAGAACCGCTGAGAATGTAGTTAATTTTATATTTGTGACAAACCACGCATTTCCAGTCAAGATTGAAACAGGTGATAGGAGATATGTTGTTCTTGCATGTAATGGTAAATACAAGAACAATTTCGATTATTTCAAACAATTATGTTCTTCATTTACGACAGAGTTTTATGACAATTTGCTCACATATTTGATGAACAAAGACCTTTCATCATTTAAAGTTAGATCAATACCAATGACAGAGGCTAAAATGGATATTATAGAAGCGAGCAAAAGTCCGTTGGAAATGTGGATATGCAATCATTACGACGAGCTATGTGTTGGAATGAATTGTACAGATGCTCTCCTCTGTAAGCCTGTTGAAATCAAAGATAGAAACTTCCAACTGCAACTGATAGATAAATGTGAGCATAAACAGAAATCTATAAATGGAAAACGTTCATGGCATTATATATTGAAAGATGAATGCAAACTGTTGTACAAACAAACTGTATCTGACGATGAGGATAATTAATAATAACAGAAATGTCACCGTTATATTTTATCACATTAAATGTATTTTGCTCACTTTGCTCAGTTTGCCCGTTTGCCCACATATTTTAGAGAATTTAATTTATCCTGTGCATCCTGTGCACCCTGTGCACCCTGTGCAGGTGAAAAGCTCGGAGATTTAACTCAATATTTCCCAGCCACAGCATCACCCACATTACCTGACCAGCTTATCCTGTCCAGGCAAAACCTCTGTTTGGAACAACTAACGTTACAAAAAGTGTATGCCACTTGTTATATACCATCAATGATTCCATGTGGCAATGTGGCAAAATGACAACACAGTCGAAAATAAATAAAACACCTCAAAATCATGGTAAATTAGGGGTAAATTGCTCATGTTGGCAGAAATGGCATGTTGGCAGCTCTTTTCAGATGAACTTAAAAGATCCTGACTACCTGACTACCTGACTACGCTTCCAGCACGGAGATTTAACTCAATATTTCCCTTCCCCAAGCATCTCGATATTGCCACAATTCGGTATCCTGACTACCGTTTTACCACTTTTTCAAGTAAAAATATTGATGTTGGCAATCAACTATAACGTCATCGTGACCACTGTTTGATTCAACAAACCATACAACAAACGTGTGTAGTCAGTTATATTTCATTAATTAACACATTTATCACAATCAAGCTTGTTCAAACAATAACCACTAACTTTTTCCATCAACTCATCTAACAGCTCATCACTTTCGATAACCTTTCTCCTCAATATCTTAATCAACTTCTTCTGTTTCTCAGTTACATGTTCGTTGTAATCTTTAGTTTCTTCTTTACGTTTTTCCTGAAACTGTTTAATTTGTTTCTGTTGAGCCTTTTTCGCTTCTTCCACAGTTGCGTATATCTTCTTCCGACCCATTTACGATAAAACAAAAAAACAAAATCAATTATTTTTATTTACGATCACACCAACGATCACACCAACAGATTTAACACACACACACCTGTTATTACAAACAAACGTGTTCAAATCATGTATTTCATCAACGAAAACATCAATTTTCACACAAATTCACCATTAATTTACCAATTTCGGAACAACGTTCCTCAGGAGACTTACGTCTCCGTTCGACACTTTGGTTAATCTTTTAGCTAATTCTCCTCCTAGGAGATATGGTATATCAGCTATGGATATATCTCGATTACACTTATCAATAACTCCATCTATATAGAACATCACTGAATATCTAATCATGAGAAACCCCTAAGAGTATCAGCAATAATTATCGATCTCTATCTTATTATCATTGCCTATTCAACTTATTATACAAGATGATAACAACCACAAGATATTCATAAATCGATAATACTGATAGACCTCATCGAGATGGATCCATAGCTGATATACCATATCTCTAAGAAATGAGTTTGTTGACATGAAAAACGAGAAATAAAAGAGCCAATATTGCATATAACATTCTTCATTAATTGTGAAAAAATATAAATGAAAAGTTTTAGCAAATCTTTTGAAAAGCAGTATTCTTTCAATTGGAATAAGAAAAAAATATGTTAGAATTTTTCTCACATTTTTTATTTTTATTATTGGACAAAAGAAGGCAAAGAAAAACATCGGAAACAAGATGAAAAATCATTTAAATAACAAATATTATTGATATATACACAATAAGATTGTTTATTGACTTTTATTGAATTTTGTCAACTCTTTGAAATTTTGAAAAATACCAAACTTTCGACTTTGTTTGAAAGTTTTTCGATATTGAAAAATTTTTGGTGTAGTAAAAAACGAAAGAAAAACATTTCCGATAAATAAACATTTGTTACTATTAACATTTGTTTCAATAAAACTTTTTTGGTTTTGACTTTAATTGAAATTCTGAACTAATTAACTTCTTTTTCGATTTTGAATTAAAGTTTTTCGATCTTGAATTAAATTTTTTATATGTTGAATAATTTTTGGTGTTACTGATATCGAAAAATCGATTTTTTCTTTAAAAAAAAAAAAAAAAAAAAGTCAAGAAATCAGAAGAAAGGCAAGAAGCGAGATGAGCGATCGAGAATCAATCATAAGTTGCAATCGTCTTCAAACTATTATTTTGACTGTTGGAGAAGGTTGATGAGAAAGAAGAGACAAGGAAGAGATTACCATCCATCTTATAAATTTAAACAGCAAAAACAGATTCAACATTTGTTCGGGGGGAGGATTTGTGTCCAACCACCTCATCAATGTCGAATCTGGTAAATGCAATGGCCTGTTCATCACCTCATGAGAAGCTGATTGTGGATTTGAGAGATTCTTTGTTCATGCTTTTGCATGGAAGGAATGAGAAGAAGGAAATAGCGATAGGCTGTAAAAAATAAAGGAAGATTACTGATGTTCAGTCATGTTCTGGGTGGCTAATCTTGCGCTCCTTTCATTTGATGAAATGGACAGCCCACTTCCGTCATTGGTCAATCTGAGTCCACATATTGTATTGTTCTCAGAACATATGGAAATCTGCATTGTGATGCATTCTGATTTGCTTTTATCTGATGACTCAGATTCATCGTCGATTTCTTCATCAATAGTTGCCACTTCTGTAAGTGATGATAACGACAATGATAGTGATTCCCTTCCCTCATCGGAGTCTTAGGATGATGAGAACAACAGAAAAGAGTGTTTGAGATGGAAGGCACCCGAGCTTCTGATGAACAAAAAGATGGGAGCAACAAAAGAGTCAGTTGCCTTTTCGGTTGAAATTATGCGCTGTGTCTGAGGTTGTAGATCCCATCAAAAGAGCAGGAAAATAAGTGAGAAGATAGAAGATTGCTGGAATAGATATAACAAAAAGCGGTTAAATAACTTCACTTTGAAGCCTCGTTGATAGCTAACTTGATGGTTCTTCTCAAATCGTGTGTCGAATGTTAACATTCAAAAAGAATTCCTTTTGCTTCTCGCTCCATGTATTTTCATGATTTTATTCTCATCTGTTACAGTTCGTAAAACATTTGTTGATCGCTCAGCCATAAAACCGATTCAGCAAGCTTATTTTCAGTGAAAGAGAAATTGTGTTCGTGAAGAAAGAGGAGAAGTTGCAAAAACATGCTATGAAGAGATTGACGAACAGAATGAAGAAATTGACTTCAAAATTGATATTTCTGTTAAATTGTTTTTCGCACTTTGAGCATTTTTTAATTAAATTCATCAATCCATGTTTTGTGAGTAGCCTATTTCGCATCTTAACGTTCAAAATTCGAAATCTTCATCAATTTATTGTCAGTTTCCACAATTATCTTTCACTTCATTCCTCATTTGTCAGACGAAGTCAGTTACAGAGGATAATAAAACAGCAGAAAAACGAATATCCAACATGTTAGACCACAATCTGTTATATATTCATTCAACATGGGAAGATCATTCCATAAACAAAATAGTGTCAATTGCCGAAAGGCAGTCACGGCATTTCCGATCAAGCAGTTTTCTACTCTATGAACTTTTTTCGATCCTCAAAATGTATTTGAAGAGCTAACAAATTCATTTAAGCGTTTTCTTCCTCCTCTTCACTTGAGTCATTTATCTTTTCTGAGTGCTTTTCCTCTTCAATATCATTCTTTGCAACAAATCTCATGTAGATTCGTTGGATCATTATGTGATAGCTGCTGAATCTAACAAATCTAACCACATAATCCATCACAAGCTCTGCCATCTCTTGCACCTTCTCTATACTTTCTCCAACATTCCATAAAAGCTAGTTTTTGCCAAGTTACTTCGTTTTCCAGCTTCTTCGCCACATGCCTTGACAGCGGAGAACGCGATACCAGACACATCATCGCTAACAATTTCAGTGATATCAAACAGATTGTTGATCAATGGACACACGTTCACAACTGCAAACAGAATAATTCGTTTGCTTTCAGAAAATCTTATTCAATATCGCGGCAAGAGACGGAAGCCAAGTCATTCAAGAAGGAGCTTTTTGTTTAATATTGACTGAAGAGTCAAAGCTGAAAGGTGACTGAAGTTCAGAAACGAGAGACGTTTGATTTGAAGATGATGACAGTGGTTTGGCTGTTGAAGAGTTTCTAAAAAATTGATGCTCGAAGCTCTTTGATTTCGCCAAACTAGTTGAGAATGAAGGTTGGAGAATGAATGAAGAAGTCACCGAAGAAAGAGAAGGACTTGTATTTTATTTTGTTCGAGACAAAGACTCCGAAGGAATCGAGTGGAAAGGCATCAAAAATCTGATAAATCTGCTCATTTGGCTAAAAAAATTGAAAAAGAGATTGTTTCTATCAGCATAAAATTGAGAATTCTGTTGTTTCTCTTTCGTATTTAGTATTCTCATTGGCTTCTCTGTTTCCACTTGATATGAAAAACACTTCTTGCAACATTGTACATTTATTTCGGAATAATCTGCTTCTTTTTCCTCTCCTTCGCTTCTTTCATCTCATTAAACAAAAAAGGAAACAGAAACCTCCTTTATCTTCAATGCATTCACTAGCCAAGCCTGCTGTAAACACTCAACCACATCGCAACATAATTTTAGCAAGGTAACATTTCTGGATCAGATCGTATTTTTGTACAGCGCATAACAATTCACAGATAAATTAAATAGTTTGCTCAGATTACGATTGAAGCACATCTCTCCGCGAGAGTTGTAGATGTGCATCTCCACAACACGGAAAAGGCGATTCTGTGGAAAGAGCTGTCGTTGAACCAGTTGAACCACGCGTTTGCCCACGAGCTCACATCTGCAGATGAGACATTCAACCGCTACAATGGCATGCACTACAAAGAAACTGGTATGCGCTTGCTGCAGAATCTGCTGTACCTCCCGTTCTATTTCGGTGCTGCTCCGCTGGGAAGCAAGGATACAGAGGTATTTGTGTGTGTGCAGAACAATGGAAAACTTCCACTTGATTGGCAAATACGCGATCCATCAGACTTTGATGTGAGGGCTGAGCATTGGGTGGAGGAAAGAGATCTGAGGAAGGGGATGATGCATCAGATGGGAGGGATGGGTTTGGGCGGAAATGGAGGTGGAGGAGCAAGTGGAGGAGAAGGAGGAGGAAATGATGATGATAATGGAGGAGACGGAAGTGGTGGAAAACAAGGAGGAGCCAACGGAGTTGGAATGAGTGCAATTTCGATTGATCCGCGTGAGGGCCATCTTGAAACAGGAGAAGAATGTGTAGTGAGATTTTCGTGCAACCACCACAGCGAGGGAATGCACCAGGCATCGTTCATCTGGCAGCTTCTGGGTGGCGGGAAGCAAGTTGTTTTGGAGATCGCGTGCCAGACGCTGAGTCCAACTGATGCACATGTTGTGTTTGAGAGTGGACGAGGCGCAGAGACGACGGCGATGCACTTTCTGGAGCAGATGCCCATCGGCGAGGTGGATGCACCAATGCAGTCGATCGTGCTGCGGAACGAAGGTGGGACGAGCATCGACTACAGACTCGACCTGACTGATGTGGAGCGGCTGAATGCATCTGCGTCTGATTTCCCTCTGTTTGAGTGTCCTGTCACGAGGGGGATTGAACCAGCGTATGGAAAGCGGATGATATACTAGCGCTTCTGCCCACTGATGCAGAGAGGGTACTTGTCGATGATTCAGATCAAGCTGGGAAGCAGATACAGCTCGATGAGTGTGATGAATGCAAATGTTGGAGGAGCAGGAGGAAGTGATGGAACAGAAGGAATCACGCTCATGAAGACAGCGCTCCAAGCGCTGCTGGCAGGAGACGGTTTCATCGCGAAGGAAGGAGCAGAGCCACTTGTGGATGAAAAAACGACAACAATTCCAGCTCCTCTTTCTCCGCTTCCTGGCCAGCTGTACTTATTGTCACATGAGCGAGTTGGCTTTGGGAGCGTGGCGGGTGGAAGCATCGAGCGGAGGCTGGTGTGTCTGGTGTGTCCGCGTGTGAGGAGACACCCTGCGCTGCAGAAGAGGGCGTGTGAGAAAGGAGAGAAGAGAGAAATTATATTAGAAACAGAAGAGAGTCGTCCGCTGATCAAGTCGGATGCTGCAATAATTTGACCGATCAGAGGAGAGATTGCAGAAGGAGAGAGATGTGTGTGTGTTGTGGAGCTGCATGCACCGATAGCTGCTCAGGTTGTGGATACTTCACTTCAGTGCAACATTAGAAAAGCGATGTTCACTTCCTTCATCTCGAATTCTTCAATTGCGAATCAGAATTCTTCATCGTCTTCTTCCATCAATGGTGTTGGTGCAAGTTCAGAAGTTAATCAAATCTTTTCCTATCATCGTTTCCCTTCAGCCCGTCGTTCATCTTCTGTGAATGGTACTTCTTCTTCATCTTCTGTTGTTGCATCCAACTTTAACTCAGGCAGCATTGATGATCATTCCATTACCGCCTCACTATCCACGCAGCACTCTCAACTGGGAAAAATCAAAGGACTTCCTTCTTCTTCGTATCCTGTGCCTTCTCAGTCTTCCTCTTCCTCCTCGCTGGCAATTGCCCCGCATCAACCAAGCATCCGCAAGCAGCCACCGAGAGTGAGCGTCATTGAGCGCATGAAGAAATCTCGGGGCATTCAAATAGCCACACAACTTGAGCAGTTCCGCACTGTCCTGGAAAAAGCGAGAAACGAAGAGAACCAGTTTCTGTTGGCGCTGGCGAGGCAGCCTGTTGATCCGCTTTCAGCAGCTGCTGCGTCAACACTGTAATCGCGAACATTGACCAGTTGCATTCAGCTCAATGAATCCACGAAGTAGGCGCTGGAGGGAGCAGCGCAGGAAAAAGAGGAACAGAAGATCAGGATTTTGCAAAAGGAGAAGGAGAAAGAAGCGTTCAGGATGTACAACCTCACCCCAACGACGTCTGCCACGAAAGGAACAACAAGAAAGAACAAAGGGAACTTGGGGCCGCTGAGAGAGTCGCGAAGCAGCAGTGCTGGAGGAAGGAGGATGACCGATGCAGCAGAAGTGAGCGGAGCGAATGTTCCTCTTCCTCCCTTGTTGAATCCGTCTTCTGGCTCTTCTTCTGGTTCTGGTTCAGTTTCAGTTCCATTGTATTCTCAGCAGGGAATAGTACAACAGGGGTCTATACAATCACAGGGAATTCAGGGAATTCAGTGGCTAATTCAAACTGGAGCAATGAACAAGCAAGGCAGCGCAGTTCGTTTGCCACCTTTGGGGATGCAAGAGCCAAATGAAGGGGGAAGAGGACATGAAGGGTAAATGTCGTCGAAGAAGAAGAAGTTTAGTGAATTGGAAGAGCTGTAGGATTTGGATGGAGGGATGAGTGGAAAGCTGGGCGAGTGAGAGGAAGATTGAGAATGGGATTACAGTTTCAGAGAGCCAGACCAGAAGATATTTTTGAGAATATTATTCAACAGTAGATAGTCCATACGATTTTGGGAGCTGAACGGGGCTTCTTCTCTTTTGCGAGTATTTCTGTATCAACCGCCGCTCAATGCAAACAGAAATACAAAGATTTCTTCTGTTTCTTCTCTTTTTCTTCTTCTTCTTCTTCTTCTTCTTCTTCTTCTTCTTCTTCTTCTTCTTCTTCTTCTTCTTCTTCTTCTTCTTCTTCTTCTTCTTCTTCTTCTTCTTCTTCTCCTCCTTCTTCTTCTTCTTCTTCTTCTTCTCCTTCTCCTTCTTCTTCTTCTTCTTCTTCTTCTTCTTCTTCTTCTTCTTCTTCTTCTTCTTCTTCTTCTTCTTCTTCTTCTTCTTCTTCTTCTTCTTCTTCTTCTTCTTCTCCTTCTTCTTCTTCTTCTTCTTCTTCTTCTTCTTCTTCTTCTTCTTCTTCTTCTTCTTCTTCTTCTTCTTCTTCTTCTTCTTCTTCTTCTTCTTCTTCTTCTTCTTCTTCTTCTTCTTCTTCTTCTTCTTCTTCTTCTTCTTCTCCTTCTTCTTCCCCCTCTCCTTCTTCTTCTTCTTCTTCTTCTTCTTCTTCTTCTTCTTCTTCTTCTTCTTCTTCTTCTTCCCCCTCTCCTTCTTCTTCTTCTTCTTCTTCTTCATCTCATCATTATCAACTTCTTCTTTTTTTTCTTCACTCATATTTATCTCCAAGAAAAAAAATTTTTTTTGTTCCATCTTTTAGACATCTCTGGGGAATGGAGAGCTTTTGCAGCTGGTTAACATTTGTGATTGGAATGTGGATGCTGTGTTTGTGTAGACGGTGGAGCTGCCGGCAGACAAGGCGGGGTATCTGAAAAAGCTTCTTGTTTCCTTCGAAGTGCAGCAGTCCTTTCTTCTCTCAGCACTTTTTGTATTATTTGCCTTCTTGACCATTCCAAAAGCGGAAAAGCGAAGAGAAGAAAGCAGCAGGAGATGAAAAGCCATCTTCATCTTCATCTTCGTCATCAGCGCCTGCGATTGACCCTTCGGATACGTCGGCGCTGGCGGCGTCATACACATCGAAAGGAGCGATGGACCACATCGAGAGGCGGCTGCGGATTATGATGCCAGATGCGACTGGGGTGTATGGGCGGCACATGCCGCTGTCGCTGCAGCTGCTGCTGTCGCCGCGGGCGCTGCAGACGCTGCGGGGATATGTTGTGGCTCGGCGGGCGGTGCTGTATGGGGGTGTTGTGTGTGCATACGATGTGGCGCTTTCAGCGATGCTTTCGGTTCCGCTGGTCGCCCCGCTTCCTTCGCTTGCAGCGTCGGTGGGCACGAAGTCGGGGAGCAAGCGGATCTTTGCAGCGGCAGATGTTAATGCGTTCCCGTCGATCTACGATCTGTTTGACCCGTCGCTGCTGCCGTCGGCGATAGCGCGGCTGGTGTCGCGATCGCCGCAGTCGAGGTGTGTGGAGGTGAAACTGGACGACGAAGTGATGGGGCGAGGGGTTACAGTGTGTGAAGTGGGGGAGAGTGTGGAGAAGGCTCTGGAGGCGGAGGGGCTGAGGGTGGAGGTTGTCGTTCTGTGGCCTGCAGTGATTGTACAGGTTGTTCTTGAGGAGCTAGAAGAATAATAATTCGAAGAAGCAGAAGAAGAAGGAAAAGACATGGGAGGAGGAGATGACATAGAAGAAGAAAGAAGTAGCAGCAGAAGAAGGAGAAGAAAAAGAAGAAGAAGGAGGAGGAGGAGAAGGAGAAGAAGGAGAAGGAGGAGGAAGAGGAAGAGGAGGAGGAGGAAGAAGAAGAGGAAGAGGAGGAGGAGGAGGAAGAAGAGGAGGAGGAGGAGGAAGAAGAAGAAGAAGAGGAGGAGGAGGAGGAGGAGGAGGAGGAGGAGGAGGAGGAAGAGGAGGAGGAGGAGGAGGAGAAGAAGAAGAAGAAGAAGAAGAAGAAGAAGAAGAAGATAAAGAAGAAGAAGAAGAAGAAGAAGAAGAAGCAATAATCGTTCCAGATGCTATATTTTTAATTATCTTTATTTGAATCTTCAACCAAGTCGTGTTCTGATTCAGAAGCGAACGATTCACATCCTCTTCATTAGCCATGCGCTTGTGCAAGTTGAGTGTCAGGCAGATATCACTGAACGACTCCAGGCCGCTCAACAGAAGCTCGACTTCTTTTGCCAACGCACTTGTCGTATCAGAGGAGCTTGGCCCAGACAAAGCAGAGAGTAGAGAAGGATACACCGCATTAGACAGCATCTTGCGGATAGGCAGCGTCAGATGCGAATAGACAATCACCTTTGTGGTCTTTGCCTGAGTGACTGGACAGAAGATGTGTTCAATGTATTTCATGCTAAGGTCAAAGTGCTTGTTCACTTGCTGCTCGTCGTCTTCGCTTTTCGGCTTGTTCGGTAGCACTCACTTTGCCTTCTGAATCAGCTTCTGCTTCTCGTTGTTTATCTTAAATGGAAACAGAACACGCCCAGTCGTCTGTTCAAAATCCATTCATCTCCTCTCCAAGATGTCTGCTTTTTGCGTCATCATTCAGCTAAGCTTTGCTTCCGTACACCGATAGTAGCGAGATGCTTGGAAAGTCGCTATGATCTCTGCTCCATTTGTGATGTGCACAACTGAGCTGGAATGGTCCAGAAAAGCAAATAAATAAACTTGAGTCTCACATTTCACTTGCATTAATCATGTGATTGAAAAAGAATAAATAGTGGAAGAAGAATAATTATGACCAATTTGAGCTTCATGAAATGAGATCAAGCTTCTTTTCGCTGGCAGCATCAACACGTTTCTGGCATAACATCTCCAAGAATAATTCTTTTGAAGAAAGTGCGCAAAAGGGCCAATACCAAACAGCTTATGTATTCTCTCACTGATGTTATCGATAGCCCGCGATGGCCTCCCATCGAATTCAAAACCTCTTGAAGCTTTAGCAACGGGTCTATTAGCTCGATACGCAAATGATCTTTATGATAGAAATGCTCAATATAATATATTCTTCTTCTTTTCCTTTCATTTGACACGTTATTTCTCTTCCTCCTTCAGAATCTTCAGAAACTTATTTTTCTTTTTCATGTTTCCAGATTATGAATTCAAATCTGTGTTTTTCAAAAGCATTGCTTCTTCTTCCAATTTCTATTTGAATGAGTAATTATTCCTTCTGCATTAACGATTACAGGTCAAAATTTTCTCGAATAATATGCAACCTTCATCAGCAGCATAGACAATTTTATATAACTTTTATCCCTATCAGTTGTATTTCAAAATGAAAGCAATGATCTCATTCACACCTTTCACACGTCTTCTCCTGTAATTTTCTTCAATATCGTGTTTGTTCATAAAATCAAAAATATATTATTATTATGGATTTTTATTCAAATATTTTTTTCTTATTTTTATTTTTTGCAATGTGATATAAATAAAGAATAAGTTTGGTACAGAATATGGATTAAAAAAAAATTTTTTTTTCGAAATTTTATTGTCGTGAAATTTTTAAAAATAGATAAATGGATGTTCTGAAAAGCTGCATATTTCGACGTTGTCAACTTAATCTGAATTGTTTCAATTGTTACAACAAAAATTATTCAAATTGAGAAATTTTGCATTCAAAAAAATAAAATTTGCATTCATAATAATAATTTTAGCAAACAAAATGAGAACTTTTGCGTTCAAAATTGAAATTTTGCAAACAAATTTATAATTTTTTCTAACGAAATAATAATTTTTGAATTCGAATTAATAATTGTTGAAAACCTAACAAAATTTTGTTCACTCTCTCACGAAATTTTGTGAAAATCATTTTTTTAACATTTGAATCGGAAATTATTTTATGTAGCTTTTGCAGTTTGTGCAAATAATCCCTGACAAGATCAATATCTCAATAACAGCATGAAGGAAAATTCTGATAATTTTCCTCAAAATATATCTCATCAAAACAAACTCACGTGACATACAAGACTTTCAGGATAGCTTAGCTTGAGCTCTGAAAAAATAATATTGACAATTTTGGCAAAACTGAATTTAGAATTTTACAGAAATTTTCTAAATTATATTTTCAGAGCTCAAGCTAAGCTATCCTGAAAGTCTTGTATGTCACGTGAGTTTGTTTTGATGAGATATATTTTGAGGAAAAGTATCAGAATTTTCCTTCATGCTGTTATTGAGATATTGATCTTGTCAGGTATTTTTTGTGATGTCCGGTATTTTTTGCACAAACTGTATTTTCATGTGCGTTAAAAAAATTTTTGAAATGTTTTATATTTCCTGAAATTTTTAATAATTTCATATAATTTTTATTCATATGATAACATTAGATATTTTCATTTCGAATGCAAAAATTTTTATTTCGTTTGATATTTTTTCATTTCGAACGCAAAAATTATTAATTTGAATGAAAAATTATTCTTTTGAATGAAAATATTATTAATTCGTTAGCAAAATTATAAATTCGATTGCAAAAATTCTCATTTGGGTCATTTTTTTTGAAAAGTCGCAAACGTTTAACTGATCTGAAAATCAGATCAAAAATGATCAAAAAATGTTGATCATTCCGTTTCCATTATATATTGCAAAAAATTATTCAATTGAGTTTTATCACCTATCCCCAAATATAGCGTTTCATTGAAACAAATTTCATATATTATTTTTACTGTTTAATCATATTTATGTTATTAAATATTATTGTCTTGTTTTTTTGAAGCAACTGAATAATTTGTTTATATTTCTATGTTTTCATTTCAACTGTTCGTATTGCACGTTTTGATTTTTTGAACAGAAACTCCTTTTCAATTATTTTCCTATGTTTAATAACAGATAGATTTTCACTTGTTTTAATTTGAATATTTTGAAAAGAAATTATTAAATAGGAAATTTTCATCTTTTCTTTCCTCATTGAAATTAAAAGAAATTCAAAAAGTTGTTAATATTGAGCAGTTATTAAGGTTATAAGAAATAAATGAAGAATAACTTGTAATTTCTCAAAATTAAATGTTCTTTCATATAAAATTCGAAAGAGAAATGGTCTCTCATGTTTTGAATTAAATCATGAGTCAGATCTTTAAAAGCTTACAAATACTCATTTGCTTTTTTGCTCATCTTTTTCTTCTCATTTCAATTCCCTTCCAAAAGAAATCTTGTTCCTTCTTTTCCATCAAATCAAGAAAGATGAGATTTCGGTGATGATTGACGTTTCTAATTTGAACATGGATCTTGTGTTTGTGCCACGAAAGACACTGCAATTTTGTGTGATGAGTTGCATCAAAAAGCTTCTTGTGGGAGTGGAAGCGATTCAGTTGTCTCTTCGCACAGCGCCTTTGTCTTCTTCGTCTTCTTCGAGTGGAGCAGCACGCAGATCTTCTTTATCATTCCTGGGTCCAATAAGAGAAGAGAAGAAGGTGACAGGGAATGAACAGTTATTAGCATCTTCGTCTGTACGTGCAATTTACCCTTCGGATGCCTCGAAGGTGGAGGCTTCATAAACGCTTGAAGTGGCATGGTTGAATGAAATCGTTAGGCGGCTGAGGATAGTTGTGAAGAAAGCAGCTGAGCTGCAAAAGCTGCATGGTTATGAAGCTGTCACTGCTCCTGTCGGTGCGGATGTTGTATATGCTGCGAGGTTTCAGTGTTGGCTTTCAGTGCTCTGCTGAAGAGAACGTGCTGTGTCCGTTCAATGTGAAATATTTTTCATTAAACTTCTGGCTCTGCTCCCGTTTCTTGAGGACTTACCGAGAAAGATGTCGTCGAAGAAGCCGATATAAACAGCGGTAGATGTGGATGCGTTCCTGCAAAACTGCAATCCGCCTGATCCATCGCTGGCTCCATTGGCCATTGAATGGCTGTCGAACCGATAGAAGCAGTCGAGGCATGCGGAGTGATGAAGCTGGACAACAAAATGAGGATGTGAATGGTTGCAGTGAATGAAGCGGGAGAGATTGTGGAAAAGGCGCTGGAGGCGGTGGGACAGAGGGGCCGATGATGGAAGATGTGGTTCTGTCGCCTGCAGCGATTGTGCTGAATTTGCAGGAAGAAAGAAAAGAAGAAGAAGAAGTTGGAAAAGGAAAAGGAGGCGAAGCTACTGGGCGGGCTGGCAGAGCAGCTGCAGGAGAAGAACAATATCTTCTTTTTCTTCAGGATTATTTCGAAGCTAAGCTAGATGTTCAATGCAGAGGTGAAGCAGGTGAAGGAAGTGAAGGAGCAGCTGGTGACGATGAAGGAGAAGGTGGAACTGATTTCGATGAGGATTGAGAAGTGAAGAATCGATGCGCGCAGCAGGGCGTGGTGGTGAGTTGGTACAGCAAGGGGTCGATGCAGGAAATTGAAGTTTCCCTTGCGACGTCTTCTTTGTTAATGTCTGTATGTGGACGAATAATTCTGTCTAATGCTTCGTTGATTCCGCTGTTGGGCTGTGTAAAAAGCACAAAGAGAAGTTTGAAGCGAGCATTGTGGTGGTAGCGCTGTGATGTTTGGCCCGAATTCAAGCTTGAAGGAGCTTTCTGTGAAAGTGGAGAGCCTGGCGAGTGCAGAGAGAGAGAGGCAAATAGTGGTGATGGAGGAGGAGACGGATGGGAAGGAACAAAGTCAGAGACAAGCAAGAGGTTGGAGAAGAACGGTGCTGAGGCCAGTGATGGCTGTGATTGTGGAGGAGGAGTGGATGAAACTGTGAGACAGAAGAGTAGCAAAATGGAGAATGAATAGAAGATGCTAATTGCGTTGTCGAAATTGCAGAAGCAGATGATAAGCATGCAGAAGGCGCTGTTCAATGAGGTGATTGTAAAGCAGCAGATGTCGTTTGCGCAAAAGAAGCAGGAATAGATGAATATTTAAGCTTCGTTTGAAGAGGTTGCTTAATGAACTCCCGGAAAGGTGAAGAAGCTGGAAGAACATGTGGTGCAAGTGGACTTTGGCGGGATCAGGGAAGGCGGGGCAGAGGAGAAAGGGGGTAGAGGGATGGATGGGGCGGGGAGGAGGAGGAGGAGGAACAGAAGCGGAGGGGGAGAATACGAGGAGGCAGAGGAGGGGGGAAAGGCAGTAGAAAGTAATGCAAGAGCGCTATATGGGATTCCGTTGTTTCAGCACAACGATCCGAAGAGAGAGAGGGGGATGATTGGATGTAAACTGTGGTTCAAACAGTGGCAAAGAAAAATGAAGGGAAGGCGAATGTTGTACAGTGACTGTTCATGCTTCTTGAGCATATGACAGACAGCAGAGAACGTGAAGAGTAGGAGTGGCTTGTGACTTCGCCTGGTGGATCGGTAGCAGGGCTGTCTGGGGCAGATGAAGCGTTTGTTGAAGTTGCTGAAGATAGGTCTGCAGTCGTAGCTAGTGTGGAAGCTGTCGTAGATTCTGTAGATATTCGGATACAAGATCGCAACAGACTAGGGCGTGTGCGGAGAGGCAGGGGTTTGGGGAGTTTGTGTTCATGTGGCTGGGGGAGAAGCAAGCGGTGCAGAAGAAGAGCGAAGCGGTGCTGTGGGCGAGGATGAATGGGGAAGAACTGTTCCGGATGGACTTTGCAGAGATGAAGCTGTTTGAGAAATTTGTGCGGAAAGAGTAAATTTGAGGTGAATTCTGGTTTTCCTGATAATTGAATGGTGTCAGAAGAGGTGTAGGAGAAGAGATTAAAATGTCTTTTGGTTGTTTGATGGGATACGGTCTGAGAAGACGTATGCAGATGCGTCTGTATTTATGGTGTTTCTACTGAATAACTTCAGGGAAGAAGCAGCTTCCTGATATTTGCGTTTAAGTTAACCGGTGAGAGCCTCTATCGCGGTCTTTGAATTATGTGATTGTGAAGGCGGCAAGAGGTGTTGGTCAACTTGGAGTAGGATTTTCATGCAGTATCGAAGGTGACGTGGGAATGTTTTGGGCTGAAGCTGCATGTGCAGGTTGTACAGTCGGTGGAAGAGAAGAAAGAAGGGCGGTAGGCACTGTTTCATATTGCGCGGCTGCTAGAAGGGATGGTGAGGCTGCAGCTGTGGAGGATGCGCAGTCGATGGTGAAGAAAAAAGAAGTACAGTGTGTGCTTGTGCACTTCGTGAGAGATGAAGTTACACAAGAAAATGGCATTGTAGATGGAGTGAAAGAAAAATTTTTCAATAATTCATCAACATCTGTTTCTTCATTGCAAAAGAAAACAAATACTGAATGAAAGCGATGAAGATAAACAATGCGCTCAAATTATTTGGTGGATATTGGATGTAATCAACCATCAAATCACCAAAAGAATATTTTCATCAGCGTTTTTATCTCGTCGTAACCTTCTTCTTTTCCCTCTTTTCATTCTTTCTTCAATGATATTCGATCATTTTTGGAGAATTTGAGAGAAGAAGGAGAGTGAGAAGAAGGAGTTAGAAGAAGAAGAGGAAGAGGATGAGGAAGAGGAAGAGGAAGAAGAGGAAGAAGAGGAAGAAGAGGAAGAAGAGGAAGAAGAGGAAGAAGAGGAAGATGAGGAAGATGAGGAAGATGAGGAAGAAGAGGAAGATGAGGAAGATGAGGAAGAAGAGGAAGATGAGGAAGAAGAGGAAGAAGAAATAGAAGAGGAAGAAGAGGAAGAAGAGGAAGATGAGGAAGAAGAGGAAGAAGAGGAAGGGAAGCCAAAAGAATTGAAGCTACTTACGAATTCCTTGAGCAATTCTTGAATGATGAGCTTCCAAAAAAAACTGTTCCTGAAGTTGAGCTGTTAATCACAAGGACACAGCAAAAGGACATCTTCACTCTATCTGAAACAACTCAAATAAATACAATTTTTCCACAATTGCTAAGTTTGAATTAATAAGTGGTTGATGCAATTTATTTCAGTTTCATGCATGTAATTTCTATCTCATTTCCATTTAGCAGAAAAGATGGCTTCTTGAATGAATGGAACGTTATTGTGTAGTTGTCAACATGAAGAATTCCATTTTCTATCTTCAGCAACATTGAATTGAGAGCAATAGGCTGAATCATATCTGCTTCACAAACAGAAGAAACGTTTACAAATGAAAGAGAAAGCTGGCCATTTGCTTTTTGAATGATTAAACTTCCAGAATATGAAAAAAACCGAACAAAGTTGAATTTTTCACTTTCGATCCAAACATTCTCTGAGGTTGCAATGAGATTTCCCATATTGCCATCGATTGTTGAGTTCAGATGCACTGAAGCAGCTGACTGAGATTGCAACGAGTGGAAAATCACATCATTCGCTTAGCATTCCCCGTTCACGATTGTTTCCTCCGAAACTAACAGCTGAGAATACGATGAAGGAATAATGTGTTGCACTCCCTGATTCAATGATCGACAAGGCATGTTGAACTCTCCACATTGCTCGCTGTTTGTGTCATTACCTGCAACTGAAGAAACAAATATTGCATCGCTCTGGTATTTTTAACAACCCTCAACAAAAGATCTTCTTTCCTCACAAATGAGTCTAAAGTTCAGCTTCACATCGCCATTTATGTCATGTTAGGCTCTCCGTTATTAGCTTCGAATTTGTCAAGTATGAAAAAATGAATAATTTTATAACAATTATTAAATATAACATTCATATAAAAGCTAAATGAAAACCTTTTGATAAGTATAATTTTCATCTTTATCAAACTTGTGGGAGTAATTTACGCAAATTTTAAAATTCCAGGCACATTCTGTGCAAAAAAATTTTTTAATCAAATAAGAATTTGATTTATCTACGAATCTCAGAATTTTGAAGATAGAAAATCGAAACACACCTTGATCATTTCATTGACAAACAATTGTAAAGTGTTTCAATCAAGTGAAACTCTTTTTCATCGAAAAAATGATATTTAAATTTTGATCAAAAAAATTGATACATAATTATTTGAAAAAAAATATATCATCTCATTAAGAAGTTTGTTATGACCCAGCAAACATCGCCGTTAAAGTTTGATATTTTCATTTGTATAATGGTAACGGAGTGTTTTTTATTAACTTTCATGGGATGAATTTTTGATCTGTTGCGACTTTTCAAAAAGAATTACCCATTTTGAATAATTTTGGCATATTCACAGAGAACGGGGCAGTTTTGATCTGACCCAGTATTTTTTTATTTTAAGGGTTAAAATTCCAAAATAATCACTGTATTAATTGCTTGGTTTAGGTTTTAGGGTTAGCGTAACAGATCTTGCGTTTAGGGTTATGTTCCCGCTCTTCTTTTTAGGGTTAGCACTCAAAAAAACTTGATCTTTTTTGGATTTTTAGGGTTAGGGTTTAGCCAGGTTTAAGTTGAGTTATAAGAAAGAAAGCTGGGCTTTGGCTCGAGTAGCGTAAGCGGTAGCTACCTCGACCATTGATATTCCGTTGGTCAAAGGTCGGGGGTTCGACTCCTGCCAAAGCTCTTTTTTTCTGTGTTTTTTATTATTATTTTCATTGAAATTTTTTTGCCCCGTTCTCTGTGAATATACCATAATTTTTTTGGTGTAACTTATTATTTGTAAGAAAAATTTTAATTCAATTTCTTTGGGAAAAATAATGAACCAATTTTTAGCATTTTTCAAATATTTCTTGAAAATTATTATGAAACAGCTATTTAATTGAATTACAATCATCAACACAAATAACTATTCACTGTAAAATTCTGCGTACTCACCATGTTTATTCATATTTTTTTTTTTTTTGAGACATCAATTGAGAATCTGCACCTGTTCATTTTGAGTGCATATCTATTAAGGAATATGTGAGATTTCATAAAGCTAAACAGTTGAACCGAGACAAAAACAGACATCAAAATAATAAATTCAAATTTAAAAATATCAAATTTCACTCTTTTATTTTCAAAAGTGAAATAATCATTCAGTTGTGTGCAATTTGAACAGCTGAAGATTTAAATCCCAAAAGCAAAATAGAATCAAACACATTTCAAAATTTTAAATTTGCGCAATAAAAACATAAAAATTATTGATTATGAAATTCATAATAACAAATGCACCTCAAACAACAAATGGGACAGAATTTTTTCTTTTATGAAAAAAACCATGTATTGTTCCAAACTTATTCTGCATTCTAGTCATAATGTTTATAGTCCAATGAAACAAAAAAAGGAATTGAAAACCATTCCAAAATAAATGTTTATTTTGAGTTTAAGAAACAATTCAATATAAAAAGAAATATTTGGAAAAGGAATCGAAAATGAGCGACAAAGATTAATTTTTGTATTTGCAAATATGAATAATATGAAAACAAACATAATTGAATTGTCTGAGTGACATTTGAAGGTTTGTATTGATGAGCGATATTTTGTTAGAATAAGTTATAGCTAAATAAAAAAAATTAATCATTCAAACGGAAATTGAAAGTGAAAGCGACAATTTAGGAGGCACAGAATTCAATATTTAATTCAGGAAATGAAAAGAAGAAAAAGAAGAAGCTGAAAGCGGCGAATAAAAAAAAGGTTTAAACATTGCAAAATAATGGAGAAGGAGAATCACAACTTATTTGGCTTTTTGTCTTTCTTTATCTCCTTCTTTTCTCTATCTTCTTCTTTCATAAGATGCCTCACGAATATTATCAGAAATTGCATTGAGATAATACCATTGGTGCTTAACCCGCACACTGGCGCCAAACCAGCACCCAGCAAATTATCGGTTTTTTCTAAAAAAAAATGAAAACACACATTTGATTGAGTGTGAAGAGCTCACATTCGGACAATTACCATATTTATTATTAATAATTGATATTTTCCCCAAAAAATACAAAAATATTCATTTTCATAAAAATTGTTTTAATTTTTATATTTTTGAAAATTTGCCATTTCCTAGCCACGGCAGAAAAAGAAAAACATCCTATTGTGCTTATTTTAATATTTGCGAACAAAAAATTAAACGTATGGGAAATTTTTTTTCGATGTTTGCCTGATGGAACTTATTTCAATGATTAGATCAAAAACCATAAAAATGTGAAAACAATTGGCATGCTTAGCTGTAGCTTAGAGAAGAAGTTTGCTTTGAATATTTCAAGAAGATTTTAATAATATTGTGTCTTTTATGTAATTTACAACAATTCTTTTAGTGAATGCACTTGCCAGAACCATGGTTTGATTGGGGTGTGTTTTTTTGGGGAGCAGGCTTTCAAAAAGTTAGATTACAGTTTGCCGTTTTTAAGTACTTGCATATTTTATAAAAATTTGCCTTGTGTAATAATTAAATTCTTCAAAAACATGTTTTTGAATGTTTTGTTTGACGCATATATTTGCTTGATTTTATTATTGAAAAGAATGAAGCTGCATTTATAACTGCAGCAATTTGTGCTGTAAACATTAACTGCTATTTAATGTTAATTTTTCGAAAATGAGAAATATATGTGTATTGATGTTTTTGATTTTTATCATTTTTAACAATTCAATGACTTTTTGTTAAATGTTCGTTTCACGTGTTAATTTTGATGGAATCCGTTGTGCATCAATTTATTGCGTTGTATTTATTTTTTTCCAAAATGAAATAATTTATGTGTGATGAATGAGACATTGGTAATATTTGTTTGATTAATTTATAAGAATAATAATTTTTTGATGGACGGTGGAAAAATGAATTTTTATTATATTATTGTGTTTTGCATTTATCTAAGAATTGAAACAATACATAAAGAATAACGCTTATTTTACGTCATATTCTGTTATAGAAAAAAATAAATGCGATAAACCCAATTCACACAAAATTTGTTTTGTTTCAAGTTCAAAACAATTGTTCATAATAACCTAGAGTTAATTTGGTTTGGATAAATGTTGAACGAATAAATTTGTGTTTTGGTTAGAAATTTTCATTTGCAACAGAAAATTTACAAACAATAATTACAAATGTCTCATTCATCACACATAAATTATTTCATTTTGGAAAAAAATAAATACAACGCAATAAATTGATGCACAACGGATTCCATCAAAATTAACACGTGAAACGAACATTTAACAAAAAGTCATTGAATTGTTAAAAATGATAAAAATCAAAAACATCAATACACATATATTTCTCATTTTCGAAAAATTAACATTAAATAGCAGTTAATGTTTACAGCACAAATTGCTGCAGTTATAAATGCAGCTTCATTCTTTTCAATAATAAAATCAAGCAAATATATGCGTCAAACAAAACATTCAAAAACATGTTTTTGAAGAATTTAATTATTACACAAGGCAAATTTTTATAAAATATGCAAGTACTTAAAAACGGCAAACTGTAATCTAACTTTTTGAAAGCCTGCTCCCCAAAAAAACACACCCCAATCAAACCATGGTTCTGGCAAGTGCATTCACTAAAAGAATTGTTGTAAATTACATAAAAGACACAATATTATTAAAATCTTCTTGAAATATTCAAAGCAAACTTCTTCTCTAAGCTACAGCTAAGCATGCCAATTGTTTTCACATTTTTATGGTTTTTGATCTAATCATTGAAATAAGTTCCATCAGGCAAACATCGAAAAAAAATTTCCCATACGTTTAATTTTTTGTTCGCAAATATTAAAATAAGCACAATAGGATGTTTTTCTTTTTCTGCCGTGGCTAGGAAATGGCAAATTTTCAAAAATATAAAAATTAAAACAATTTTTATGAAAATGAATATTTTTGTATTTTTTGGGGAAAATATCAATTATTAATAATAAATATGGTAATTGTCCGAATGTGAGCTCTTCACACTCAATCAAATGTGTGTTTTCATTTTTTTTTAGAAAAAACCGATAATTTGCTGGGTGCTGGTTTGGCACCAGGGTGCGGGTTAAGTATGAATGGTGCGAAGCCAGAAGAGATTATATCTTTATTCAGATAATGAAAGAAAAGATGATATTAGCGAAGACTGTAGATGAATTAACGAAAAGTATATTGAAAGAATGAAATGTGGTAAGTGTTTTGGAATTTGCATTGGATAAGAATGGGCAAGCAACACCACGGAAAATGGATGGGTTGAAGGAAAGAGAGATGAAAGGATCATCTTCACTGGATTCGACGGTTTTTGAGATGAAAAACAGTAGCTTTTCTGGTTAGGGTTATTGTTCTTCTTCGTCTTTTTCGTCATTCTCATCTACTCGCTCGTTTTCTATTTCGTCTTCTTCGGCATTTGGAACAAGCTCGCTGCAAAAGTTTCTGGACTTGGAGGTGATGATGCAGATTCCGAAGTCAGTGACAACATCTTCCTCTTCTTCTCTTGCATCATCATCTTCGTCATCATCATCATCATCGTCGTCCCCAACAGTGTCATCGTCTTCATCTTCTTCTGTAGCCTCCTCCTCTTCTGACCCATCGCCCTTCTCCAATGTGCCTCTTTTTCTTCCACTTCCAGTTCTCCCGCTTCCGTAGAAAAGGCCATCACCCGTCCAAATTGAGAGGCACCAGCTGGAGACGATCTTTTCGCAGGAGTTCCAGGTGACTCCAGAGAGCACATCTGTTGTACACACCACGCATCTGTCGGCTTCATCATCGGCTTCTTCGTTGCAATCATTTGTCAAGCATAATGCGAGGCTCCAACCAAAGTCTCCTTCCTCTTCCTCTTCCTCTTCATCCTATACCACTTCTTCTCTCGCCTTCCTGCGATAGGCCATCTTCTTCGACATCCACTCAGCAACGGTGCCGCTGAAACTCTTGAATCTCTCTTTTATGCTCTGTTCTGCTTTTCAGATCCTATTTCAGTTGTCGCCTCGCTAAGCACTCGTCTCAATACGCATCTCATCCTTCTTGCAAACGAAGTTGCCTCCTTATTTTGTGCTGTTGAGATAATCCGCTCAGTACACTCGCTCTATTCTCAGATCTCTGCTTTTGGCACTGAGAATGGCAATAACAATTTTGATGGCAATAGAAATCCTCATGCTAGTGATGATATAAGTTAATAAAGTGATTCTGTAAATAGCAGGAAAGGCAACAACAACAACAATGCAAGTAGAGGAGGGGAACATGAGGAGGAATGTGGGATGAACAATACAGCTTCTATTCGCAATCATCTGTTTCTTCTTGGCAAATTAGCACCATTTTGTACGAGAGAACAGCAAGATTTTTGTGAGAATTGGGCAATCACACAGAATAACCAGACATGAGCAACAATGAATTCTCATCGGCAAGTGTGTTGTATTAGGTGGTGTGTATTTTTTATTTATTTATTTTGAATTGAAAGTGATTAGAATTTTGATGTTTGTCTGCTCATATTCTTTATGATCCTTTGAAATATATAAATTCGATATACCTTTCTAATTTAAAGCAATTAACATTCTTTTTTTAAACTTCTCTTTCTCCAGGAATCAATCCACCCCGGCCCTTCCCTCCATAGAACGCACATCTCTTTCTTTTGCTCTCATACGCCACCTCGTCCTCTTCTTCATCGTTCACTCAATCTGATCTGCAAAAGGCAAAGTTTCTGTGTTTATCTCTTTGCTCTTGTCATTCTTCGTCCTCCTCTTCAGCCTCGTCTCTATCGTAATCACTGTTCTGGACACTCTTCTCTGTGCTTGCACTCCAACTTTCCCAACTTGCAATCTTTATTAAAATGATTTTTGCATGATTTATTAAATTTAGTATGAAATATCATTATGATTATCTTTATTGTCTTTGAATTTTTTCAACAATGTGAAAACATTTTGTTAAATTTTTATTAATAATTGTTATTCTTTTTAATTTTCTCATCATTTTTTTCAGAAATCAACCTCTTCTCCCTTATGACACTGCCTTCTTTTTCTTCTCGTCTTCTGCTCTATCTCACTTTCATTTTTCTTCATCATTATTTTCTTTTTCTTCTTCTTTATCATCTCGCTGACATTCATCTCGCAACTCACCTCACTTCTCTACTCCAGCATGACAATCATTATCTTCCTCATCTTTCTCAATTGGAAACAGCTTGTGCCCTCGTCTTGATGATTGTGCAACAGAAGAAAATTTTTTAATGCATATCCATATTAAAGCAATCACCACATTGTTCAATGCTGAAGAGGAATAGTTCCTGATTATACCTCATATAACTCCATTGTGAAGTTCCCACCAATTGAAATACTCGAAATGATTTGGTTAATCAAACATGCAACGGGAGAAAATGAGAGCAGCCAATACAACTTTTGCCAGAGACGATGATATGAAAAGAACTTCAAAAACAAAATTAAAATGTGCTGCTATTCATGCAAGGAGTTCACAACAATCTATGCCTTCTTCATCTTCAACAGGCTTTCTCGTTAAGCTCTCCTTCCCGCTCACAAGAGAGGCGTGTTGTGAATAAAATTGATGAGGAAGGTGTGTCTTTTAGATAAAGCTGAATTTGGAGGGAGGATTCTGCTATGGAACCAAAGCATGCTCAACTCTCTTGAAGAATTGTAAAGGTCAGCCAGATTGGATGGGGATTATCCGATTTCTTTCTTTTTCGAAATAACAGCAAGAATGTTGGCATCCTGTAGCAGATATGTGTATAGATGGTGTCTTCATTCGAAGAAGCGTCACAGTTGTTCATCACTCCAATAACGATGCTTTAACACTTTGATGAAGCAAAAAAAATAAAAAAGAAAGAAGAACTGGAGCAGGAAAGCAACAACAGAAACGACTCTGCTTGTTTTGCAACCGCATTGAATCCAGGGAAAGGTGGAAGACGGAAACAAGATGAATGTTAGAAGAGAAGGAAAAGAGAAAAAGAAATAGAAATAGAAAGGAGTCATGAAGTCAAAGCACCTGGTTTCGATAAAGAAGATGCTTGAAATGAAAAAGAATGTTATCATGATGCGAAGCAAGCTGCTGTTCGTGTGGAGCACCATCATCTTCTCCTTCTGTTGTGACATATTCGACTGAACATGCATCGACTTCATCATCAAAAGCACAATCATCTGCAAACTCATCACAATTGATACCAGCTGTGTGGAGAATGTGTGGAAGGTGGCGGTAGTGTGGACGGCTTTCAACTTCACTTTTTCGCTCTTCAACTCTCACTCTGTCCTTATCTGGAATAGAGTGAGAGACAGCTTGTCTGTTGCAACTGCAGAAGGAGAAAGTTATATCAAGCAACAACGATGGGATCAACTTTGTAAATACATAAGCCCTATCTAACCCACTGACAGGCGATTGTGATATGGTGAATGCAATCATCCCTTCAAACTTGCGGCTTGTTTTCGCAGTCGGTTGGAGGAGCAGCGAACACTGTGTTGAAAAGCCTCAGCTGCTTCTCGAGTCGAATATCCACATTTCGTTTAACTCAGCGAAAAAGTCTGTGTAGCCCAAGGTCCTCATTTTTGTTTCAACGTTTGCACTGCAAAGCTCGAAGGAGGAAGTGAAAAGGGAGCAGAGACAGTTTACACTGCGCCTGACGGAAACAAAGAATAAGAAAGAGCAGAATGGCTCCTTCTCCTTCGAGGTTGTGCAGAATACAGTTGGTTATTCACAGCTTGTAATTTTTTCTGTTTCTTCCAAACCGTCTCAGTTATCGTTAAATGTGTGCTCGTCCACCAAAGTCCCATAGCGCATATTCTTTAGTCCAATCACAAATGGAAGGTGAAAAGGAGATGTTGCAATTGAATCGAAAAGCTTGCACATCTTTTTGTAACAGCATCTGCTGAAGGATTGGTTGTGTTGTGGCACTTAGACAACAGCTTTGTTATAAACAGCTTTCGATCTTTTGTCAACATCTGAGGAAGCATATGAATAAGAAGATGGAAGTGAGGAGAAAATGAGAAAGAATGAGATTTAGCAGAAGGCAAGGAAGATGCTTGCATATTTGGAGGAAGCTGAACAGGAAATTGAGGAACAACAATAGATGAGGATAGCAGAAGACAGCAACAATGAAGACGACACAGCCTATGCATTTTTCTTTAGGAAAGGGCAATAACTTCTTTTTTCTGAAGAGAACGAGACGGACAAAAAAGGAGAGAAGGACAATGATGAACCAAATAGATTTGATTTGCTTGATTTACAGAATTAAACGAAATTCCTCTTTTCGACTCATGCATCATTTTACACAGTTGCTGGCTAACTTCATCAAACGGACAAAACTGCTCTTTCACACACAGTTCGGAGTGAATAAGGATTCATCTTCTTTATTTTCTGAGCTTTCGTCAACAATACAGCCACACGACTCATTTTTTTCATCTTCCCAGCCTTCAAAACAAGCACAGAACACACAAAACACATTGGCACATCCTATTTTGCAGCTGAAGAAGAGAGCACGATGCATCACGAACTTTATCATCCGATCTTTGCGTATCTATCGAGACGTGCACTTCACATTCGTTGCAGATGGCAATATCCGCTTTTGGAATGCTCTTCAGTCTCGGCTGCTGATTGACATTAGTTCTCTACCGAAGAGAGCAGAAGGGATTATTTTTTTGTTCGAGATTCCTGTTTAGGAATTAGACAGAAAAGCAATTTGACTGAAGAGGAAAATTATTCTAATGGCATTGTTATTGTGTTCAAGTTGATAACTACTGCTTCTCATCAAAAAAGCCGTTTGCTTTTATCAAAATTTTGTGCATTGGATTATCCCAGAACTCTTCATTTTTCTTGTTCGTTCAAATTTGCCTTTCGTGTTCGCAAATGATTCATTGTATCGAAAAGCCCTTCCTGCACCTCTTCTGCTCATTCTGCCACAGCTTCTTCTGGTTGCCTGTTCTTTAAAAGGCGATATGATGTTGTTTGAAGAATTTGAGCTTCATAACAGCAACTCTTCTTTGTACCAGGCACTTCAGCAATCCTGCTCTATTTCTATTTCTTTTCTTTCCCTTTTTCTGACTCTTCTCTTTTATCTGCCTTTCTTGCTCTCAGTTTGGGGGAATTGTTGCAACTATCATATCTGTCAATTGCTGCAACATCTTCTCTTTTAACGAATGCTTATCCAGCGTTATGTCTTCTTCTTCTCCGTCATTGTTATCCTTCTCTATTTCTTCTGAAGTGATTAATATGAAGCAGAAGAAGATATATGAGAAGGGAATGGTGCAGCAAACGATTAATTTCAACTGGAGTTTAAGCTGGAACTGGAGGATCAACGTGGCTAAAGTGAATCGTAAGAAAAGTTCGAAAAGACTGGATTGTTACGGATGGAGAAGAAAAGGAAAAATAAAGAGTGAAATTTTTCACTCAAAAAAGATATTCATTTTTTCTCTAACAACAGCATCATTGACAGATACGAGCTGTCTTTATTGTTTTATCACATTTTTTGAAACCATAAGCAAAAATATGGAAAACGAAATCTATTGCCATCCATATTACACTTGTCCACGTGCTACAAAAAGCTGTCATGCAAAAGAAATTTTTGAAAAAATTCGAAATTTATCCAGTGATGATCATGAAGGGTGCTTAATGCACTTCCTTTACCATTCCAAATTGGGAAAGCCCTTCCGCGAAGCTGTTGAAGCTGTTTCGTTAAGTTTTGTTTTTTTTATTGTTTTTGTCATTTCTATGATTAAATATTTGATGAAACAATTTAATTTATATTTTTTTCCATATGGGGGAAAATATGGACTTTCAAGCTTTTTAAGCACAAAGCAAAAAAAAATTGTCTTTCTCATAACTTTATTTCACTTTCTCAGATTTCAAAATGAATTTGACTTTCATATCTGAAAGCAAACATCATTAATATAATAACAATATGTTGTGTGACATCACATGTATTTCAAAAAATAAATCCATTTTTATTGTGTTTTTTGGACTCAAAAAGTCAATAAAAAGTGCATAATTTTTCAATGAAAATTCCTGAAGCAAAATATTTTTCCCCATATTAAAAGAGAAAACTGCAAAGATTTTAAACAATCTTGCGGATCTTTATAAAACGCCCGGGAATTCGGATCGCGTTTCAATTCTTTCTTGTGCTTCTTCCGTTTGTCCAATTGCAGAGTTGAATGAAAACGGTTTTTCTCTTTCTCGAGGGGAATATTATAATTCCCGTGAAAAGAGAAAAGAAGCCAAGGTTCTCGGAAAAAACTTAAAAGACGAAAACAGCTCCAACAACGCAGGTTATAATTATTATTTAATTTATTGTTATATATATTATTTTAATAAATCTCCTGTTTTCTATAAAATTTCATTCATTAACAACAACAGATCGAAAAATCGAAGTGGAAAATTGGCTGATGAGCCATAGCTCAAACAGCTGCCTCAACGAACGAAGACGAAAGAAAAGTGTGTCTTGTTTTAGATATTTAATTTTTAATGTTCAAATTTTTTTTTTTTGAATATTCAAAAAACAGACAATAGGACAAATAAAGATAATCTGAAAAAAAGAAAATTTCTCAACTCTCCTCTCGACTTTTTAAATTCTTCGTCCAAGTCTTCACATTTAAAGAAAGCTGATTCATCGATCGGCTCTCAAATTTCTTCAGAAGATATAAAAAATGAAGATAACAAAATTGAAAAAACAGAAAAAAGATTAAAAAAGAAAAAATGAAGAAAAGATGAAAATCGATAATAGAAAAAACAAAAAAAAAAAAAACATAAGATTTGTGAAAATAACAAATCGAAAAAATTCCTTCTTCGCAAACTTCTTCGCAAACTTCTTCGCTATCTTCTTCGTCATCGTTTGAAATAATTGATAATGAAGAAAACACGAAAGAAAAGGTGCTTGAAAATGAAAAAGTCAATGAAAAGAAATTGAAATATTCATCATGTTTTTTAAGAAATGATAAAAAGGATTATTGAAAATACAAAAAAGAATTTATTTTTTGAAATGAAGAATGAAATAGATATTAAAATAGCATATTCGGCTTTTTGCAAAAAAACAAAAAATTTAAAAAAAGCAAAAAGGAGGACTGATTTGTGTGATGTGTGCGAGAGAGGAAATTTTTTGGAGAAAAAAGAAATAGAATTGAAAAATAAAAACTTGTCTTTGAGTTTCGAAGAAAAAGAAGAAAAGGAATTAATTGAAAAACATAAAGAAATGGCTCAATGCCAGAGAAATTTTTTTTATTTTAAAGAAATAGCAAGAAAAAAAATGAAGTTTCAATTATAATGGACTTCAAAGAAAACTGGGCATTGCCCATAATGATGAATGAAACTGGTCGTAGCTTTTACGACAAAAAGAAAATTACTCAATTGTGTTTTATTGTTCTTAAAGTTAATAAATATAACATTTTTGAAAAACATAGTATTAATTTTTTTTCAGAAAATTTATCTCTCGATTTATGTTTTGTTTGTGAATGCATAACTTAATTATTAAAATTTGATTTATTCGAAAATAATAATTTTTTCACTTTTTTTGTGTTAATGGCCCTCATTTTAGAAACTCTAATATCCTTCATTTTTTGTTTTCAAATTCTTCTCCTTTATTTTTTAATAAAAAATGTTCTTTGTCTTTTTTTGCTGAACATCATGGAAAAAATGATTGCGACAGCGAATTTGGTCATTTAACTAATTTATTAAATAAAAATTTAAATAATACTGTTTTGAATACTTTAGAAGTTTTAATTTCTTTTTTTAATTCTAATTATAATTACTATGAATTTTTAAATAATAATTCCAATTTTTTTTCTCTCCAATTATTCTTCTTTTAATAATGATTTTTTTTTCAAAATTTAGAAATTAATAACGATACGTCTGGAATGGAATTGGCAACTTTGCAAATGAACAAAGAGAGCGAAAGTATTTTTAATACAAAACATTTCTTTTTAAAGTGAGATTTTTTTTTACAATTTTTTATTAATAATTTTTATCATCATAATTTTTTTTTCAGACACGAAACTTTATCAGAAACAAATTGGGGCCAGCTGGCAACATTTGGTATGTAAAAATATTTGTATTTTGAAAAAAAAGAAAAAGAATTATTTCTTCTCCGAAAAGCTCAGAAAAATTTGAATATTTGAAAAAAATAAAATACTCTGAAAAATTAATTCAAAATGAAAAAATTAGAAAAACATTCGAAAGAAAAAATGAAAAAGACAAAGAAACAGAAGGAAATAATAAAGTTGGAAAAACAGTGAAAAAAAATATATAAGAAAGATTATTTACGATCGATTCTGAATTTTTTAACAGATCTGAGTATTTTTCTTCTTTATCAAATGATGATTTTTTTATATAGCGGAACAGCAGATATAGAGCGACCAAAAGAATGTATGAAAGGTATGTTTAAAAAAGTTAATTTTCCAATTTTTGATTATTCAAATAATTCTCAAAATAACAATTCATTTATATTTCCCTTTTTTAATTCTAATTCTGATTTTTCTAATTCTTTAAAAAATGAAGAAAGTGGCGCAGGTGTGTCATTTAATTCTTATTATTCATTAAATATTGATATGAATAACAACAGCATCGAAATTGATTTTTAAACATCTTAAAATAAAAAATACAAAGAAATTATTTTTTATTCTTACTTATCTAATGATAACTTATTATATTTGTTTGAGGACGTGACTGAATCCTTCCTGTTTTTGTTTTATTTATTAGTAAAACAAAGACTTGCAGGCTTTGGATCCAGATTCAGTCTCCCAGGAGAATAAAAAATAATTTCTCAATAATTCACGAAAAAATAATATATAATAATGATTATTTTTTTTTGTTTTTATTCATTAATTTTTATTTTATCTATTTTCTATTTTTTCACCAACGATCCTCTCATTCTTGTTTTGTTTTATTTTAATATTTTTTCTTTGATATGATGTTTTCCTTTATATTTACAGGTATCGGATTATGGGTGGAACAAATGTCCAAAGGTGAAATATTTCGTCCCAAATTTGAATTACAAAAGAAATACTCGAGATTCATTATTTACCAGTTTGCTTTCTGAATTATTGAAAACTTAGTCTCAAATAAAAAAACACTCAGATTTTATTGATAAATAATAAATGAAATGCTCTTGAAAAATCAAAAAATGAATGACCAACTGAAAAATGAACATTGAGGAAGTTCAAAAAAGGAAGCGAATGCTTTCCCAAACAAATTAGATACCAAAAAAATAATCTTCCAAATCTCCTATCAAAAAACAATCATTAAACCCTCCTTTAATTATAACTTGCGAAATCTGACGAGGCAGTCTTCAGTTCCTTCTTCTTCCATCTTTTCAAACAGCTTTCTTTGCATCCGTTTTCTTTCTTTCTCATCTTTTCCAATTTCCTTCTTGACTTTTAGCATTTTGCAAAGATGCTCCAAAAACGATAAATAGTATTCAATTTTCGATCTATCAACGTTTGACTGGGAAATAACCCCCAAAACTTGATCCACAATTCCTTCGTTGAATATCATATCAACATATTCCATATTTCTATTCGCTGCTCTTTTGAAAAAACAAAAACATAATAATCGAATTTCATCGTAATTATCCTTTGCAACTTTAAATACCCTCGCAACACTGTTCATAAGACCAATGCTATCCTCTTTCCGCAATTGGCAATTGAAAAATAACACTTCAACTGTTCCGATCCATCTTCTTAGCATATTTCCTTCAAACACTTTTTTCGTGTTCCTTTCGTTTTCTTCCCCATCAAGGCTTCTTGCAAGATCTTCCAGTTCTTTTCTTGCTTCTTTTGCAAAATGAAGCTCGTTCACAATTGCGCTATTCAACTCTCCATCATACGTTAATCGGTCAATCAAAAACTCCCAAGCTGATTGATATGCGAGCCGTGTCAAATTTCGATGTTCCTGATGATATCTGATGATTTCTGTCATCTCATTTAAATACTGCTCTTTTTTCATAGAGCTCTAAAAATAGAGATTCAAAATAAAATAAAATAAAATAAAATAAAAAAACGGACAATGAAATCAAAAATAAAGCAGAAATGTTCAAACTCCAAATGGATTAACATTGTTCAAAGCCATCAAAACTATTTCCACTTCTTTTTGTGCTTCCTTGCTGTCCTCTTTGCACAATGCGACTTTCAGAAGGCTACGCACGCAGGCAGTTAGCAATTCATTGCTGATACCGAAATCATACAACATCAGAAAGCATTCATAAAGATTCACAAGAAGTCTTTCGTTCTTTCTTTCTTTTTTCTTTTCTTCATAAATCATCTTTTCAAATCTTGTTTTCAACAAAGAAAAATCAAATCCGTGGTTTACCGAGTTCAGCAACGTTTTGCAGTGCCCAATGCGTTTCAGCAGCAAAATTGCATTTCCCCATGACAATTTCTCTTCAATCATTTTGTTGATTCTGTTGAACATATCTTTTGTGAATACAGACTCAAATTCTTTTCGATTCATCATTTCCATAGCTCTGTTCATATCTTCTATAATCTGCTTTTGCACATCCTCATCGCAATCTTCCAGATTATTTAAAAAATCTTCAAAAAAAGAAAAGAAGAAGAAAAAAAAAGAAAAAAAGAAACCGCATCACAAAAAATTTTTAAACGATGTACCGTTCGCAAACCATCAAATTTATTTGAAGCAAGAGTCTCTTTCATCTTTGAAAATACGTTGTTGGAAAACAATGCAATTTTTCAATTTAAAAAATAAAACAAAAAACATCGAAATTGGCAAAAAAATTGATGAAACGAAAAACTCAAAATTCTTGTATTAAAATATAGATTTTTCATACGTCCAAATTTAACATCGAGTTTTTGAAAGAAATATTGCGAAAAGAAATGATTTATTATCCAGTTAATATTGTAATGGAATGCTTGATCATTGGGTTTTCAAAAAATTTGATATTTTCAAACGAATAAAACATATGGCATGTGCTTATTTGATGATAGAATTCGACAATATCGAAAAAGAGAAACAGTTCGAATTTTCTTTGAAAAAACCCATTAAAAATGGATTATTTTTTCTTTTGATGATTTGGAATTTCACTACAAAGACTTTGTTCGGGGAAATTAAAGAGCAAATAATTATTTTGACCATTTGGTGCACTTTTGTGGAAGCAAACTTGACTTTGAAATGCTCACATTCAGGAAATAAATGAACGATTGTAAATAATAAATGTTTGTTGAATTTATATGTGAATAGTTCTTTCTTTGAATAGTCATTAATTTTGTTGTCTGTCTTCTGAATTATTTTTGAAAACTTATTATAGCGTGAAAAAACAGAAATTGGAAAAAGAATAAAAAAGAATGCTGAAAATGTTATCAGAATTGTCCAGCGAAAACGAAAAAGAACTGAACATGTTTGAAAGAAGGAATACATATGTAAGCGTAAACATATGGGACAATATTTGAAGAAGAACGAAGAGAATGCGACATTTTTGCAAACAGTATTCTCAAATCACAAGTATAGAACCAATTTTTGAAAAGAAAAGTCGGTGCATTTGCGGTGAACTTCGAAAGCCAATATTGAGCGCCATTGATGAACGAGAAGGGTGAAATGATTTGATGATTGTTGATTCTTTGCAGATTTTTGATTTGGTATTTCTTGCTGATGGATAAAACTGTATAAAATTGAAGATACAGCAGACAAATTACTTCAAATTATTAATTTTTATTTTTTTATTATATATTAAGTAAAGGTCTCAAATCGAAGCGCTTGGAGAAGGAAAAGATTTTTGGAAGGAGATATTTCAGATATCTGTTAGCAAAATTTTGAAAACAGAAGGAATGAAAATTTTTCATTGAAAACGTGCAATGCAAATGAAATAAGGTATTGAAAACTCCTTGATTGTTATTGCTGAAGGTTGCTGTAACATTTTTGAAGCGATTATTTATTTATTTATTTTTGTTTGTTTTCAATGCGAGAGATTCAATTGTTTTTAGAGGAGGGGAAAGTTGTTTTTCCACAGCAAAGGCAGCAAGCTCCCATTTATTGGAACAACAGTTTGAATGGTGAATGATGAACTTCTTTGAGAAGGCTTTTCATTTTTTGTTTGTGAACTCAGATCAAACCAGCTAAGAAGATAAAGGGATGAAAAAAGCAAATAAAAATAACATATTCAGATGAACCGACAGGAAAACGTTGTGGAAATTCATCAGCCGAAGATTTATCTGCATCAACATCATTCCATCTGATAATGCGCCAGTTGCAGCAGAAACATTTCAATGGCCAATGACTGTTTCATTCAACACACAAAATGTTTTTGCTGTTTGTGCTGTTAATTTTGGTGATTCTCGTTTTGCCGAATATTCATCAAGAAATACAGCTGACTTCTTCTCATATGACTCAACTTCCCTACGAGCCACTCCAACAAAGAGAGAAATTTTATTCACAAGATCTGTTCATCTTCTTCTTCATGTTTTATTGCTGACAGCCGTATTTGACTATCTTCTTCTGCTTCGTCTTCCTAATTTTTTTGGATACGAAATGAGCGAAAACTGAGCTAATCTGATAAAAATCCATCCTTTTTGAGCATTGATCAAAAAGACATCGCTTTTGGAGATTCTTTTTTTGGAAAACGTTTCTGACCTTCACATCAGCACATAAGAATGAAACAAGGAGAAGATGAGAAAAGATTAAAAAAGCTTCATGGAGAAGACAAGAAAATCAGCCCAACCGAAAAGATAGACAAGTCACTTTCACAGAAACGCATCTGAACCTTCTTCTTCTTCTTCTTCTTCTTCTTCTTCTTCCTCTTCCTCTTCCTCTTCCTCTTCCTCTTCCTCTTCCTCTTCCTCTTCCTCTTCCTCTTCCTCTTCCTCTTCCTCTTCCTCTTCCTCTTCCTCTTCCTCTTCCTCTTCCTCTTCCTCTTCCTCTTCCTCTTCCTCTTCCTCTTCCTCTTCCTCTTCCTCTTCCTCTTCAGCGCTTGCAACCGATCTTTCAGATGCCTCGGTGGCAGCGGTGCCATACACTTCTGCATCAGCATTGCATAACATCGAGAGGCGACTGCGGATTGTTGAATCTGAAGAATGTGAGGAATTTGCAAATCACAAAAAGTCATTGCTGATAGCTCTGCTGATGCTGCTGGGATTTGTTGTGGTGCAGCGGGTGGTGCTGTGTTGGGTGGTGCGCATGTATACAACATGGCACTTTTGGTAATGCTTTCTGTTCCGCTTGTGGCTCAGCTTCAGTCGCTTGCCACATCGAAGGTGATCACGAAGTCGGGGAGCAAGCTGACGTTCGCGGAGGAGGATATGAATGAATTTCCTTCAATCGACGATCGGTTTGACCCTTCGCTGCTGCCGTCGGTGAAAGCGCTGCTGGTGTCGCTATCTCCGCAGCCGAAGAGTGTTGTGGTGAAAGCAGTGCGAAGAAGCCGAGGAAGGAAAAGGAGGAGGGGAAGAAATACATAAAGAGAAAAATTGCATAGTAGATGGGAAAGACGAGTGTGATGCTTTGATGATACTGGCCAATAATAGACACTGTTTGAAGAAAAAGCAGGAGAAGATGAAAAATGGAGGGAAAAATATGGCGAAGAATAAGAATAAGAAGAAGAAGAAGAAGAAGCAAAGAAGGAGAAAGATGATAATGATGATGATGATGATGAGGAGGAGGAGGAGGAGGAGGAGGAAGAAGAAGGAGAAGGAGAAGGAGAAGGAGAAGGTGAAGGTGAAGGTGAAGGTGAAGGTGAAGGTGAAGGTGAAGGTGAAGGAGTAATTGTTGTTATTGTTGTTGAAGAAGTTGTTGAACGAGATAGATGAAGAATGAATTGGTGTTGCCCGCACTGATAAAAAAGACTCTTTTCGGATTGTTATCAAATTCTTCCTCTCTTCTTCTTCTTCTTCTGGCTGAACAAATGCAATTTCAGAAAAGTTTGAAATTGAAAAAGCTCTTTTGTTTCAAACGAATGCAAAATAATCTGAAATATTCAATGATAAATCATCACAATAATATTTTTTGCGAAGAAGATCAAATCTTTCATTAAAGCTTAGAATAATTTCTTCGTATCCTTCTTCTTCCATCGTTTCAAACATTTGCCTTTTCAGCTCTTTTCTTTCTTTCTTTCTTTCTTTCTTTCTTTCTTTCTTTCTTTCTTTCTTTCTTTCTTTCTTCTTCTTCTTCTTTGTTTATTTGACATGTTTCATGACATTATGATTTGACATGTCTGTTTTCAACCGAGTTGCGGAATTATCTTCAAAAAATATTGAACGGACATGAACGGGGGAATTTATTTTCGGTGATTTTTTATTTTTTTGAAATGTTTGAAGAAGAAGAAGAAGAAGAAGAAAGAAGAAAGAAAAAGAAAAAGAAAAAGAATTGATTTTCTGTGCAACTTTATTCACAGCACTCCATTTTCTCAAATATTAACAGAATAATCCGAGATATTCAACGATAATTCGTCTCCATAAAAATATTTTCTTTTTAGTGTATTCAATCTTTCATGAAGGCTGATGATTATCTCTTCGTATCCTTCTTCTTCTATCTTTTCAAGCACCTTCCTTTTCAACTCTTTTCTTTTCGCTTCTTCCATTTCATTGTACGTTTTTTCTTTCAACCGCCTTGAAATATTCTCAAAAAATGTCAAGCTATGGTGTGTTATTTCGTCAATCAATGTTGGCTTCCGAATATCCTCCAAAACGCAACCGACAGCTCCACTTTTCAGCAAGTCATCAACTGGTACAAATCCGTTACCTGCGGCATTTCTCAAGGAAAAAACGCACCAGTATCTAATTTCTTCGTAATTATCCTTCGCTGTTCGATATATCTGAACAACGCTTCCTATCAGCTCAACATATTCTTCATTCCACAATTTGCATGAGTCAAAATAGGACTTTATTGTTTTCATCCATCCCGTGATTACAAGCACTTCTTTTGTTTCTTTTCCTCTTTCATCTTCTTTTCTTGTCCAGTCAACATTTTTTCTCAGTTCTTCTAGTTTTCTTGCAGCCTCTTTCCCAAAATGCAGCTCATTCACAATAATTATTTCCAAACTTTCATTGGAATAAAATCTATGTATCAAAAACTCCCAAGCATATTGATAGGCCAGATGAGTAAGATTGCGATGCTTTTGGTGATATTTGATGATCTCTTTGATTTCACTTAAATGCAGCTCCTTATCGATTTTCTAATTAAAAACAATTCAATCAATCAATAAACAAATAAAAGCATACCACCCACATCGCGATATTTTTCAAAGCAAGAAATGCCCTTTCCACTTCTTCTTGAGTTTCTTCGCTTTCCTCTTTCTTCAATACAACTTTCAAAAGGTGATGAACTCCTACAGAAGTTACTTTTTTTGGAGAAACTTGAAAGCCAACATGCAGCATAATACAGCATTCGCAAAGATCAGCAAGAAGCTTTTCATTTTTCCCTTCTTTTTTCTGTTCTTCTTCAGAAATCATCTTCTTTAATCTTTCATTCAGCGAACATTCTTTAAAGAATCGGATATATATATATTCGAGTGCTTTGTAATATCCAATATTCTTCAGCAATAAGCATGCATTTTCCATTGATATTTTCTTTTCTTCAATCATTTTGTTTATTTGATTGAAGAATTTTATGGAAAAGGCGGATCAAAATTGCGCTTCATTCATTTTATCAATAACTTCATTCATTTCAATGATTTTCTGTTTCTGCTCATCCTCGCTGCAATGCTCCTGTTTTGAATTTAATTCTTCAAAGAAAGAAATTCAATAGACAAGAATTAAAATGCAAAAAAATGAATGCAAACTATTGAACTTTTTTGTGTTGTCTGTCTCCTATAAACAGATTTTTTAAAAAAAATTGAACAAGAAAACAACATCATTATGATATTTACATTGAATTTAAATATGTTTGGATTGAAGAAGTTAATGAAAACAAATACTCAAAATATTTATAAAATATATTCTTCCACACATTTTTGTCTTTTATTGCCATTTATAACAAAGGATAATGAGTGGAAGCAATGATAAATAATTAATCTTTATTTGTTATGGATTCAAAGATCATCATATTTGAAAGAACGGAATTATCCATTCACTGATTGAGATTCAGTGAGTGAACATTACCTGTAGAGCTAGGAATATTATTTCCTGTGGAGGCAACAGACAATGGTGGAGATGCAATATTTTTGAAATACTTTCTGATAATTATTGGAGATTGGATGGCCAGGGGGAATACAACAATTTCATCAATTACACAAAAAGGCGTAATGTATGTAATTTATATTGTTCTACATGTTGTGAAGATATTTCTATCTGTATCCTCTCCAGAGTCCAGAAATCCTGCTTATTGTTGAAATGGCCAATCTCCGCTTTGGAGAGCAATACGATGTAAATGGTGCAGATTATTATATAGCCATTGGGAAATAAATGAAGTTGCGCAAGATACATGATTATTATAATTTTTTATTTGGTTCAAGAGGTGAAAACAAACTCAACTGTAATATTAAAAAAAGAAGATTTATGGATGGTATTCTGTAAAGGACAAAATCTGCACAAAATTATATAGAATTTTGGAATTTAATGCAGTGAAGCAGTTTGTGGTATTTTTTGGCAAGGAAAGCAACTGGCAATATCGAGGGAAGGATATTTATCACACAAAAAAGGCAAGAATTCAATGGGAAAAAGGAGAGCCCCAAAATGTCAATTATATTTGTAAGATTTTCCTGTTGCTCAGACAGGCCAGGCAGACATGGAAAGCGACGAAATTCTATTTCTGATTCTGCTTTTGCTTCAAAAGAAAGGAGAAACGCCAACGACGAGACATCCAACAGTTGAATGCATAATGGAAATCAAACTTCATTCGGGTCAACCACATCTGAATTTTGTACTCCAAAGCTCCAGGCATTTTGAGCAAGCAAGGCGATAATCATTCACAGTTTTCTTTCTATTACTTCAATGCTAATTACAAAAAATGCAGATTATTTGATACAATCCTCATCAAGAGTTGCAATCCAGAAATTTTATTAATTTGTTCTATTTTCATTTTAACGAATTGGAGTTGATTTATGATAATTTGTTAGCTTTGCTTTGGATGCGTTGATGTGATGGTTGAAGTTAGTCAAGACGTATATGTTTTCTCAGACGAACTTCGAGAGTAGACAATTTCTCTGAAGGCTGTTTAATGTGTTTATTTCTGGTTGTTATGACGTTGGCTTGTGTTTATCTTGCATTGCGGCTTCTATTAGAAATGGTTTTTAAAAATGGGGAATTCTTCATATTCTGCTTTCAAGCGAACATATTTTCTGGAACTGATTGAGTTTCTCTGCTGCTTGTGTGCCAACAAGAAGAATGAAGCATCACACATTCATTCATCTTCTTGCAGTGTTGCTGCTATTATTCAGTAAATGTAGTTTTCTTTACTGATCTGTTTCCACAGCGAATGTGAGCTAATTCAATGAGATGGGAGATTTTATTGGGTCTTAGCAGAAGAAAGCAGTAGCGCAAGAAGAACAAAAGATTGCCTGATCAGAAGCAGATGAAGATGAATAAATATTATCTGGGTTTATTGGGAAAGATGAAGGGAAAGGCGAATAAGGAGGCAAAAAGGGAAAAGAATACGCGATGATACGACAATGTAATGGAGAAAAGGAGTCAACAGAGAAGCAAAAGATGGTTTTATGATTGGATTATTCTCTTCTGGCATTTTTGTGTGGATTGAGCAAAAGAAGTAATTAGAGCGAACAGGTCTTTGGGCAGAGGATATTTGCGAAAGTGACGTGATTTGGTCTTGCTCAATTTGTATTTATCTGTTGTTTCATTCACGAGAATTTCATCTCAAGCAATGGAATGTAGTTTAAAAAAGGAATTATCAATTTCATTTAATCCTTATGTGCTTTCTGAATACTGAACAGCAGGAAAATGAATGCAAACGCTATTTCAGTGAAAAAGAAAAGCAATGTTTTGTATCAGTCTTGCTAAGTTTATTCTTCAGTGAGAAGCATGCAAAAAATGCTCTTGTAGATTATGCCTTGCAACAGAATGACAACATTTCAGCGACCTGTGAAATTGTTTGAAGAAGGAAAGGAACTCAAGCAAATGCAAAACCAGAAGATGAAAGAAGAAGAATATGCATATGATCGTTTTCTGCTGAATCTCAATGCAAAGCTTTCATTCTCTGTTTTCATCGTGAAGTCTCCTTCCTTCTAGCAAAAATGGCTTTGGCAGTCAAATGTGCTCAACAAGTTGCAAAGAAAAGATGAAAAATCAATTTTTGCTACTGCATCGCCAAACACAAAGCATCGTTTCTTGAATGCTGGACATGTCATTTGCTGACTTTCTTTGAATGATTCGTTTCTAAGCATTTCTATAAAATTAACTTCTGAAGCACTTGCTCTCTGTTGACTGCAATTAGACTTCTTTTTTTTAAAATCCCTTTCTTTGGCAATGTTTGATAATTATTCTTTCCTCAACTTTTTTTTTTTGTTTTTGTTGCTTTTTTCAAAAATGATACTTCAACAAATTTGAGTTGATGCCGAAGCTGATTGAAAGAGTAAGAATCAATAAAATGAATATGAATGCAATCTCGAATGTTCTTGTTTTCCCTCAGAATCTTCAAAGCATTTAGCAAGAAATAACTTCCTAACAGGCATTTTTTTGATTATGATTTTCACCTCCTCCCTCAAACTCCACTTATGTATTCACTCTTTATTCCATTTCAATATCTAAAAAATGTTATTTAAAAGGAAAACATACAAGAAATTTTTAAAAAAAACTCCTCTTCAACATAAACTTTAGGTTTGATCACAAAAAGGCAATTGATTTTTCTTTCTGATCTTTTTCAGCCAATCATTGCAATTTTGTGAAACTTTCTTTTGTTGAGTTTTTTGACAGAAAAAACAAATAATAAGAATAATGATCTTTTCAATTTTGAAAATTATCAATTTTGTTTGTGTTTTTCTTTTATTATGTTGGAAGAGGAACGGTTTTGAATAAATATAGAAAAAAATATATTTGAATGATGAAGGTGTCTTATGGAAACAAACCTGGTTGTGAAATTCGAGAAATGTCTCCAACAGAAAATTTTTCTCGTTTGTTTGTTTCGCTTATTTTTATGAAGCACCTTTCCTTCTGTTATTCATGAAAATTTGAAGAATTGGTTTGTGAACAAGAACAGTGCGATGAGAATGCTCAAAGACAGAAAATTGAGGAAATGATCGAGCTTGCTGATAAAATGGAAAGAAAAGAATTTTATTCAATCTTTTCAATTACATTTTACCAAAAAATCGACAAAATGATTGAAGAAAAGAAATTGTCATGGGGAAACGCAATTTTGTTGTTGAAGCACATGGGTTACTTCAAAAGATTGAAAAACGTTTCCGATTTCGCATTTGATTATTCCACATTGAAAAAAAGATTTGAAAAGATGGTGATAGAAGAAGAGAAGAAAAAAGAAAGGAAAGATGAGAAGCTATTGGTTGATCTTTATGAATGCATTCAACTGCACAACACTCGTCCTGCTTCAGATGATTTCCTGTCAGTTTGTGTGCCATTCCTTATAAAAGTTGCATTGAACAGAGAGGGAAACGAGGAAACTAGAAAAGAAGTGGAAATTGCATTGCTAACATTAAGTAATGTTGGCCAATATACTGTATGAACATTTTGATCTCATTTTTGATATTATTGATTTTTATAAATATTATTTCTCGCAAGCACATTGAAAAAGAACAATTTTTGAGTGAAATTAATGGAATCATAAAACATCATCAAGCACATCACAATCTCACTCAGCTCGCCTATCAATCAGCATGGCAGTTTTTCGTAAGCAGATTATTCTATGATGAAAGTTTAGAAGATATTATTGTGAATGAATTGCATTTTGGAAGAGAGGCAGCAAGTGAAATGAAGGAGCTTTCAAAGAGTGTGAGTTGGAAGAGAAAAAAAGAGGAAGAGGAAAAAAAAGAAGAGAAAGGGGCGTTAATTATCGGGAGATGGCTATATTCAATTGAATATTATTTATCCCATTGCAAAATGTGGAATGGAGAGCATTCTGAGCTTATTGGCTGCATTGTTAAGATGTTTCAAGCATCAAGAGATAATTACAAAGAAATTCACGTTAATTGCCTATATTTATTTAGAAAATCAATAGAAAAGAAAAATGTGAAAATTGAAGACTTGTTGAATGAAGGAGCCATCGATCTTTGTTCTGATGAAATGAAGCGATCAATTTTGAATGTTGGAATTGCATGGGAATGCTTGCTTTTCTTTTTGAATGTTTCAATGCGATTGAAAGAAGAAGATGATGATGAAACAAAAGAAGCGAAAAGAAAAGAGTTGAAAAGAAAGATATATGAAAAGATGGAAGAAAAAGGATATGAAGACAGCTTTGTCAGCTTTTATGGAGTTATTTTATTTCTTCATGGTGAATATCAAGATGACGATTTGTCGTTAAATGTTGAAGATTACTTTGCAAATGTTTGATGAAAAGCAGTTCCTTGAGATAATCGCTCAATTGATGTTTTTCATTTTATATCATTTCACAAACTGGGAAAATAATCATTTTAAAATTCAAATTGATAAGGATTATAACTTATTAAAATTATTGCAATTGAAAAGCTAAGGTAATATCTGTTGACAATTTAATTTTTAACATTCAATTTCAAGGATAAATGTGCAAAATTCTTTCATTTTTGAAAGTAACAATGATGAATTCCAAACTTTTTCTGATATCATATCATCATAAGTCTTTCATTCTTAAAAAAGAAGAAGAAATTGAGGAAAATATTGGAAAGATTGCACATATGCGGACCCTTTTGATCATAGAACCATAATAATATTTATAGGGTTTAAATGAATTCTTTTTCTGACTTTTGTAGTTGTTTTAGGGTTAGGGTTATCATAAAAATCTTCTTCAAAAAGTTGTTTTAGGCTGTAGGGTTGTGTCTCGAATCTTCTTTATAGGGTTTTGATGAGAAAAATGAGTTTTTTTGTTGACTAAATTTTTAGGGTTAGGGATATCAATAAAAAAATAAATGAAAACACAACCCTTTGGGGTGCAGAAATAGCACAACAGGTTAGGGTGTTGGAACAGGACGAGAAGGATGCGGGTTCGATTCCTCCCGTATTCTTCTTTTTTTTGCAAAAATTTTCAAAAAATGAAAGGTCCGCATAAGTGCATTCTTGCCAAAATATTTAAAATATTGCGCAGTGCAAAATTCATAATTCAAAAAATTACAAACCAAATTGAATTGACAAATGAAATTACATTGGTTTGGATCAAATAAATAATTTGTTTATGAGAATACTCTGAAATGAGTGTGAATTTCTTTTTACGAAATGAAGCTTTTTGAAAATTTAATTAAAATATTAATATTTTTTCAATTATCTACTGCCGACAATTGTTGATGCGAAATGCAAAGACGATTTGCCAAATGAACTGATAAATATGTTTGCATCTTTTAATTTTTTTAAAACGGTTTATTGGAATTTCGTATTTTGTTGAAAATGCTCTAAATGTGGATTTGTTTTTTCGTTTTCGATGCTGTCAAAGGATTCTCGAGAATTGCGATTATAACACGTTGCTGGCTCTTCAAAAAGTGAACAAGAAAATGAAAATGCTCGTTCAAAACGAAGTGTTTGTTTAAGACGTTATTCTATTTTTTGGCACTGAAAAAGATTATTTTAAAAAAAAAAAACATTTTCAGGTTGTGGATGAATCAGTGCTCCTCTTCGTTTCCGCATTTCAGAGAAATATTAGGGCTTAATTCAACAAATATTCAGCCACTATCTCTAAATGATTGCGGGTTTCGCCCAAGCAAAGAAAACTTAGTTAAATATGGATTAAGCGAGAAAGGATGGAAAAGAACTTTTTTGTGTGAAAAAATCAATTTGTAATTTTCGTAAATAAATAATTCTCATTCAACTTCTTTTTTTGCTGCATATTCATTGATCTTTTGAGCAGGGCCTATTTGAAAGTTGCCAATTCAATTCAAACAGGAAATAATAGGATAAAAAGTGTTGCAAAAAAGAAATATAATCAAGCGATGATTCTTTGGGGAGTTTTATTTGTTTTTCTTTTGATTGTTGTGGGACTTGCAATGGCTGGTTGCATGATGATTCCTTTTGCTGCTGAGGCTTTGGAGAAAAAAAGCCGGCCCAATTGCCTTGTGTCTTTTACATTTAGCGGCATTACTTTCAGCATTGGAGTTGTTGCTGCTTCATTTTATTTTGTTTTTAAAAATTCAGATTGTGGATACTTTTTGTTATTAATTCTGATATGCTTTCTTATTCCTCCTGCACTGTGGTTGGATGGGGTGATGAAGACCAGCATCTACATTCCTCTTATTCCTTATGAAATAGCATATTTGTGTCTGATATTATATTTTGCAAACAGATTTTTGAAAAAATGTGCTTTTTACCCAATACTTTTGAATTTATTGGCGATTGTCTGCTCTTTTGCTTCTTTCTTGTTGGTCGTGCTCAAAGCTGATGGTATGAACTTATTATTTCGCTTTATTGTTTATTGTTTTGGTTTTATTTTCTTTCTGATTTTGCTTTTTTTTTCACTCCTTTCTTTTGATCATTCAATTTTTCTTTTTCGGACAAATTAATTCGTTTTTTATTTGTTTGCTTTTCTTTATTTTTCTTGCTTTTGTTAGGTATTGGTTCTTATTGCTGGACTATCTCATTAATTCCTATGTATGTGGCATACTGGTTCGCACACTGCCACATAATTGATTATTTATTTTGCAAAGATCACGATTTGTGTTATTCATATGCTTGCACTGTCGTTTTGTTCATTTTACTGTTATTGCAATCATTGCTTCTAACTCTCCGGATGGACAGATTTGTGAAAGGGCATTTTTGCTTATATTTTATTCCGCTGTTTTTGTATATCCTAGTTGGTTTAATAAAGTTGTGTCTATATTCATATTCATTTTGGAGAAAAGCACATAAACATTCAAAAAATGCAATGAATGACTGCTATGTGAAGATGCCTCCACCCAAGCCAGCCGAAAATGAAGCCTTACTTTTGTGTTATTTGAAATGAAAGCTTGATTTCGAATTATTATATTGGTCAAATTTTATTTGATAAAAACCTGTTTGGCGATTGCCTGTTTCTTTCTTTTTGAAGTTATTTTATCGCTTTTCTTCTGTTGAGCATCATTTGAGCATATTTTTATTTTTTCTTTAAAAATATGAAAATGCGGTGAATACACTTATTCATAATTAAGCTATTTATTTCTTTATTTATTGAAGGAAAGCTCGAAAGATGCGTTTTTTTTATTATTCAAAAGTGGATAATACTCACAATCTTGTTCGTTAATTTAAGTTCTTTGTCACAAATGGTCAGGGTGAATTGAACAAAATAGATTCAAGTGAATAATAATATTCACATTATTGGCAAGAATTAATAATCAATGCCAAAAAGAAAATAAACAAAATTTAATAAAATTAAATAATACAAAATTTCTAATTTTTTATAATAACGAAAAATAGAAAGTGTCAGAAAAAATCTTTATTTTGTTGTCTGCGGTGTTTTTGTAAATAATTTTCTTTATCTTTAATCACAAAAGTTTTAAGGCACTTATCATTATTAAAAAAACAATTTGAAAATTTTATCATTTTTGTGTTTGTCCTGTAATTTGTGCAAATTCAAAATGTTTATTATCTAAAATTATCAGGTTTTCATTTGAAATCAAAATTTTAAAAGATATGTGTGATAAATTTTTGAACGCTTATCATTTTGTTGCATTTGTTCATGTCTTTATTCATAGTTGCAGGTTAATTTTTTTGTAAAATTCCTTTGGTTTTATGATACAAATTGAAAGAAGTTTTATGTTTTTATCAAATTTCTGTTTTCGTACATGTATCCACACTTGAAATGAGTGTAATAGTATTATTAAGTTACAGTTTTTATTTAAGAAAAGTTTTGTGAGCGTGAACAGAACTTTCGATAAAATATAGCGAATATTTTTTTAATCATTTTTTCGTTCGAGTGATGATCAATATTTTCATCTCAACAGGATTATGAAAGAATAATTGGGTAATTCTTTTTGAAAAGTCGCAAATGTTTAATTTTCGAATGAATTAAAAATTTCATATAATGCTCATATTTCTGTTTCTTCTCACGAATCTTCAATGGAATGTTCGAAACAGCATTATCCAGAAATTGATTCCATATTAGTGAAGTTTGGTGTCTATCAACAAAAATCTGAGTAAAATATGAAAATTTTGATTTATTTGAAAATGAAACATTTGCGACTTTTCAAAAAGAATTACCCAATTATTATTTCAAACATCATCATGAACTGAATGAATGAACCATTTCTGTTCTTCGTTTTTTCAAAATCCCATTGAAATTGAAACCTTAATCAAAACTCGAACGAAAGTTTAATTTCAAAAAGGATCAGCTATATGTTATTTTCATTATCTCGTTAATATTTGAAAAACTTTTCTTTTCTAAAAGATGTTGTGATATGAATCATTATCAATGAAGTCAAAACATTTTTCGGTTTATTGATAATTGAAAGGATTTTTGCCTAAACGAAATTAATTTAGTTCAAATGATAAATGTATTGCAGTTGTTCGAAAGGTCGATGTTTGAGACGAAAGGAATCAAGAAATGAATCGTCAAGCAGTTTACGCTTTTCAGTGTTCATAAATCGATGTACAAAAAGAATATCTTTGTCCATTTTTATTTCTATAAAAAAATATAATAAAATAATTTTTTAATGGGAAGAAATATTTCTTTTCAAGCATTTTCATGGAAAAATTATGCACCTCTGAAGATCATAATATAATAAAAAATTTGAATTGAGTGGGTTCATTTTTTGAAATACAAATAAGGTCACGAAACTTATTGTTGCTATATCATTGATATATTTTTGCGTATACGAAAATCCAATTCGTTTTCAAATCAAAAAAATTTGTAAAAAAGCTTTGAATGAAACAATTTTTTCATTCTTTGTGCAATAAAAGCTTGATAGCTAGTATTTTCCCCGATATGAGTTCAATCGAACAAGTGTGAAATGTTATGAAGCAGAAGAGGAAATAAAAATGTCGATGAAATCCGTCCTTAGAAGTTCAAGAAGAAAAGAGTTTTAAATAATGCTTATATTATGATAAAGATAACATGACCGAAGATCTTTCTTCAGAACAAAGCACAGGACAAAGAAAAATTATCAGACAATATTTCTCAAAATTTGTTTATTTTTAGTTATTTAAGTGTGCATATTTTGAATTTTTCACAACAAAAATTTTGGAATTATTTAAAAAAGGAGTCAATAAACAAACGATACAATTAATGAAATAAAACAGACAACATTTTAAAATATCTCGCAGAATAATTAAAATAATCGATTAATGCCTAAATATTAGTTAGAAAAAAATTATAAACACTATCAGAGAGAAAATCAAAAAGACTGTGAAAAAAAAAGTATTTTATAGCAATGACCTTGTTCTTTCAGTCAGAAATCCTTCATTGTTTTGAGCCCATGGTAAGATTTGTCTCCAGATGAATTCAGACAGCGAAAGAGTTGAATGCAACGTAGCAGACGGAGCATGAGATGAAGAGGAGGAAGATGAAGAAAGAGAAGAAGAAAACTGAGAGCCAAACAACGGAACAATGCGATTATTGGAGACAACATACTTCAGCTGGTCAAAGTTCAACGATGGAATAGGATCAGGGAGAATAAAAAGCGGACAGTTTGAAATGGAACCACTCAAAGATGATGTGTCTGAAGAGGGTGAAGCAGAAGAAGCAGAAAGAGATAAATATGAAGACGACGATGGATTTGCAGAATTCATTTTATTCTTTTCTTTTATTCCTTCCTCACTTGTCCCATCCAATTTTTCCTCGCACTTTTCAGTCTCTCTTTTCTCCTCTTTCTCCTCTTTCTCCTCTTTCTCATTCTTCGCTTCTGACTGGAACGAATGAAACGGAATCAGTGGCCTTTCCCTCAGCATTGCCTGCGTCAGTGACGGGATCTCCTTCTCTCCCTCAGCAGCGATTGCATTCAGCCCCATCCACTCGCCGACTGTCGTGATGCTCCCGCTGCTGATGTCTTCTTCATAGAACATGAACCACAGAAGCTCCGGCTTGCAGGCAGGGTTGCTGGGCGAAGGGGCAGAAGGCAGGCTGCTTGGCTGGCTGCTCTCTTGTTTGAGCGGAGATGTGCTGGAAGCAGAGGCTGGTGGGAAGGAAAAGAGCTGGGAAAGCACAGGAAGAAGGAGCTGCTCGACTCGAGAGGAGGAGGAAGGGGAAGAAGAAGAAGAAGAGAATGATGAAGATGAATTTGATTCTGATTTTTCAGTTTCTTCAGTTTTTCTATTTTGACACTTTTCTTCCTTTTCACTTCCGCTCAGCAACTTCAAGTCTTCTTTGCTTAGTAAAAGGGTTCCCTGATTGATGAAGAAAGGAGGAGGAGCATATGCTGAGTGATATGCAACCTGCAACGAAAGAAGATGAAGAGGAAGTGTTTTTGAGGAAGAAGAGGAAGATGATGCTGAAGAAGAAGAAGAAGAAGAAGATGATGATGATGATGAAGGAGAAGCAGAAGGTGAATTTTTAGCAGCTCCTCTGTTTCGGCCTGTTCTTCTTCGGCCACTTGATTCAACAGGCTTAGCCGTTTCTTGAGAAGAAGAAGAAGAAGAAGGCGAAGAAGCAGAAAGCGCATTTGAAGGAAGCTCATTGGAAGAAGAAGAAGAAGAAGAAGATGTGTTCTGGTTGAGATGCACAGGCATAACAAGAAAGAGAGAGTCAACTGCATTTGGATCAGATTTGTATTCAGCACTACGCATCGAAGAAGAAGAAGAAGAAAAGGAGAAAGAAGAAGAAGAGGAAGATTCTGATGATGTGGAAGAAGAGGAAGAGGAAGAGGAAGAGGAAGATGATGAGGCAGATGATGTGCTATTTCCAGTGTTTGAATCTGCGTCTGAAGTTGAACGGGATGTTTGAGAAAGAGAATCAGGCAAAATGAATTGATCGGATTCGTTTTTATTCCCTTCAGCTTCCTTTTGAGTGTTTTCTTCTTCTCCTCCTTCTTCTTCTTTTCCTTCTTTTTTTGAGTCGTTTTCTGTGTTGTTTTCTTCTTCTTTTTTATTTCCCTCTTCTTCCTCACATTCCTGTTGCTTCTCCTTCTTCTTCCTTTCTTCCTCCTCTTCTTCCTTTTTCTTCTTTTCTTCTTCTTTTTCTTCTTCTTTCCTCTTCCTCTCTTTTTCCTCCTCCTTCTCTTCTTCCTTTTCTTTTCTTCTTCTTCTTGCTTCTGTTCCCATCATCCCATTCCTCATCAGAAGCGGGCCGTCACTCACTCCAATGAAGCGGAATGCTACACAAGTCTTTTCATTCGATAGCGGTGAAGAAGAAGAAGAGGAAAAAGAAGAAGAAGAAGGAGAAGGAGAAGGAGAAGAAGAAGAAGAAGAAGAAGGAGAAGGAGAAGAAGAAGAAGAAGAAGAAGAAGAAGAAGAAGAAGAAGAAGAAGAAGGAGAAGGAGAAGAAGAAGAAGAAGAAGAAGAAGGAGGAGAAGAAGAAGAAGAAGATGATGATGATGAGGAGGAGGAGGATGATGATGACAATTGTGAAGTAACATTATGTTCTGAAGAAGCATCATGTGTGTTATTGTTCTTGTTTCTTGTTGCAAACCTGTTCCTCAGACGCCTTTCTGACCGGCTGCTGAGAACAATATTTCTGCTCCACACAACTTTTCTTTGGTTGTTTTTCTTTCTGTTTGGCTTTTCTTCTTTGTTTTCTTCACTTTCTTTTCCTTCTTTTATATCTTCTTTTTCTTCTTCTTCATTTTCATCATCGTCACACAAAATGTCGTTCTTGCCGTCTTCGTGGAATTCCACCTCCAATCCAATCAACTCTTTATGCCACGCACAATTTCCATCCAAATCACAGATGGGTTTTTTATCTTCTTCGTCTTCTTCATCTTCATCACCATCATCTTCTTCTTTTTTGACTTCTTTATCTTTTTCTTTTTCTTCTTCCTCTTCCTCTTCCTTGTCCTTTTTCTTTTCTTCTTTTTCTTTTTCTTTTTTTGCTCCTTCAACTGAGTCGTCTTTTAATTCACTTTCATCTTTCTGATCTTCTTCCTTTTTCTCCTCATTCTCACTTTTCCCTTCTTCACTCTCAATTCCTGATGCATTTTCCTCTTCTTTTGCTTCTTCTTCTTTTCCTTTTCCTTCCTTCTGCTCGTTTTCCTTTTTCTCTTCCTCTTCTTTGGCTTTATCTTCAATTTCCTTTTGCTCCCCTTTTTCTTGCTTTTGTTCTTCCTTTTCATCATTTTTGCCATTTTCATTCGTTTTCTCCTTGTATTCATCTTCCTTCCTTTTTCTTTCTTTCTCTTCCTCCTCTTTTCTTTTTCTCTCCTCTTCCTCTTTCAAATACATTTCTCTTTCTTCCTTCCTTTTCCTCTTCTTCTCTTCTTTCTCTTTCTTCTTCTTCTCCAAATGCTCCGCCAGCATATGCTCTGTCCAATGGCTCCCTTCTCCTGTCGTCCCTTTCACTATCTTCCGTATCTTGCATCCATTTATCGTCACCCCGCCCCACACCGCTTTGATCAGCACAAGCGCTTGCGATATCTCGCCATACCCGAACATCGGTATCACAAAGGCAAAGGGCGAATTCAAAGTGGAAAAATTCTTTTGCGACGATGCACCGGAAGATGACGAATCAGAATCGTTTCCAAGTGATAGAGTGGCTGGTCGAGTTGGATATACATCTAAGGAAGAAATGTAGCACTTTATTTGTCGCATAGCTGAAAGAGTTGATATGTTATCCACTGTTTATTATAAAAACATGAAAATACACAGAAAATAAAAGAAAATAAAATGTCAAGCAAACGAGTCGGCAGAACGGCCATCGCAAAAGCCATAAACCAGCTAAGTTCCGTGTTTGCAATTTTGATTTTGCTTAAAAAATCTGAAAACGGTTTATGTGCAAAGCCCATTAAAAAAGAAGCATTTTCATCTTTACCATCCCACATAGCGATATTCCTTATTAGGGGAAGGAAAATGTATCTTTCTGAATTTGATAAAGGAGCGTTGAGGATTTCCTGCTTAGATTGAGGAATAAGCATAATTTTCACTTCATTTGGTGTTTGCTTCGAAGAAAGCAAACCAGTACTTTCCAATCTTACAAATTCAAGATAAGGCTTAAGGCATAATTTCGGGTAAATACTCATAAACTCCCCACTACAAGGACAAAGACATGGAGAAAGATCTATTGAAAATTTTCTCGATTTCTGCAGAAGAAGTGGATATAGTGGATGATTACTATTATGTCGCGATACAATAGATGAAAATGGTGAGCTTTTTTGTTGTTTTCTTTGCTCTTCGATCCAATCATCAATATTTTCAATTGACAATGTAGTTGTTGATTCTCCAATCAACAAAGTCTCTTCCAAGTGCAAAACACTGAGTCCAGATCGTGCACATGCTGCTGCAATGCAAGATTCCGCAAAGCCCGTTCCAATCACAACTACATCAAAAAAAGAAGGTAGTTCTTCCATCCAATAAAAAAAGTCCTGGGAAGGATCTAATTGAATTTGATAAAATGAAATTAACAACAAGAATGGATTTAAGACGACAACACAGCAAAAGATGAACATTTTAAATTCCAACAAAAACTCACCCATATTAATATTAACTATTAATTTTAAAGTCCTTTTTAAAAAGGAAATAATTCAAAATAACTTTAATAGCCTACAGAGCTGTAATCAAATATTTATTTTTGCGATTTTGGAATCAGAACAAGAATTAAATATTTTTTAAGGAGTCAAATTCTTGAGATTCATTGAATTATGAATGAAGACACATTGACAGACAATAGTCAAAGTGAAAAGAATGGCAAAGGACCACGAAGGCTAAGAATTTCGATGGCAAATCTTCCCGCTGCATGCACCGAAGGACAGGCTGACGAAATATCAAAAAGAAAAGGAACACCTGCTCATTTTGCCCACAAAGATATTGCATCAACAAAAGACGAAATGAAGCAAACACTTCCACAAATCTCATCCGAATTAAATCCGAATGCTTCATCCTCGCAATTGCCAGATACCATTGAAACAACTTTTGATGAACATGAACTGCATGCAATGATTGATACAGACTTAACGGCAGTGGCAACCGCTGCTCCAATGCAAGTAAATGAATATTCCCTGTTTCAAAAAAATGCAGAAGAGCCTCAAATGATATTTGAAGAAGCTTCTTTGCCAATTTCTTCTTTGAGTCTTCTCTTTAGTGGAGAATGGAAAAAAACAGGAAAAAGAGGAGATGTTTCACAACTTATGCTAAAATTGCAACCTTTGCTGAATTCAAATAAATTAGAAGAAAAACTTCAAGGTTTAAATCGCGTCATTATTATTCTTAGAGAAACAGAGGGAAGATGTGGGACAAAATCAATAAATGAAATGGTTTCCGTTCTATTCAAACTGTTTATTGATACATCTCATCAAGTGTTAAAGAAATGTGCCCAAATCACTGGGCTTATTGCTGAAAGCTGCGGGAATGAGGCAGTTTTTTATGCTCCTTCGCTTGTACCAACACTGCTTGTGAATCTGATTAAAACTGAAGGAGACACAGAGCTTTTCGGGCAGATAGAAATCTCATTGGATAAATGGCGAGATTGTATTGGATACACAAAAATGTTGGAATTTCTACCGTATGTTTTGTCAGTAGACGAGGAAATGCTTCGAAATGAGCCAGGGAAAATCAATTTGAGGCTTTTAAGTCTGGACAGATTATTCCGATGGATGATACGGTTTTTGCTCACAATTCACATGAGCACATTTCGTATGGAGTCTGCTAGCGATAAAAGCAATTCAAAAGTCAACGAGGCTTCGGCGCAGCCTGCTGGCGCTTCTATTTCTGCTCAAAGCACTGCTGTGAATGCATCAGGTATATCAGCTCAAAGCAACGGAGAAAACGAACGTAATGATGATGCAACTGTTATTTCAGGGCCTTCACCGTTTGACCAGATGGACGAGAAAGAAAAAGCACTGTTTCAACGACAAATTTCGCTTTTTCTTGTTTTTCTCCTCAAACATTTACAAAAACAAAAGCAATTCATTTCTGCTAACTTTTCAGGTGCTTCTGTTCCGAATGGACAGATTTCTTCTTCTTCTTCTTCTTCTTCGAATGCTTCGGAACAAATAACATTCCCGTCTCACGAATGCGAAGTGTTGATTGTCCAGCTGCTTCGTGAATGCGATTGGGAGTTTGTGAAAAACATGTTATTTTCTTCGCTTTCGCTAGAAGCAACTGAATCGATCATCGAACTTCTTGTTCGCCCAACGCAAAATGCCTCTTCGCAAATACATTCTTCTCTATTTGCATTGGGCTTGGCTGACATGAGAGGAAAAGAAGCCAGCGAAAGAAGCACGATTGATGAAAACAATGAGAATGATTCCCAAACCGATTCGTTTGCTGTTAATACAGCATCTTCATTCGCATTCACCAAGGAGCGAACTTCTTCTCAGCCACTGATAATGGCAAGGAATCCATTTGAATCGCCTTTCTCCCACACTGATTCTTCTGTTATATCTTCTTCTGATTCTACAAGTCTGGCATTTTCATCTAATCTCGTCAACTCAGTAAGGTCTCTCTTTTCATTCATTCAGCCATCGGCCATTTCTTTTTCTTCGATGCTTTCTGCCTCTTCTTCTCCGCCTTCTTCACTTACCATTGCACAGTTTGTAAATCAATACGAACAATTAACAAATTTTTACACTTCGTTTCTATCATTTTCAAACACTTCTGGCGCAAATGCAGTTTTCTCTTCAATTCCGATCATCTTTCCTTTTTTCCTTTCGCACTCAGCTTCTCTCATCTCCATGCTATTTGCTTCGTTTTCATCATTTCATTCAAATCCTTCTTTTGGCATGTCCCTCATAAACTTAACATTACTGTCTTTTTGTGCACTTCAGTCGCTGTTTCCTTCGAAGCAGTATTCTTCGGCTATTTCAGCAGAATACACTCTTTCATTGTGCTCTGTTCTTCTTTTCTCACTTTCTCATCCGCTTTCACCGCAGCTGTTTCAGCAGCCATTCAGCAATTTGGGGGAGAAGCTGAAAGAGCTGTTGGGAAATGTGATCAGAAATTGTGATTTGACATGTGTCATTTGCTCATTTTTGACACTTTTATATCAACAAGCTCTTCCAGCGACTTCTTCATTGAAACCCTCTGCAAGTGGCTCTTCTTCTGTTCTTTCAACACCAATTTCACAGTTGACTTCTCTCATTTCACTGCTTCATCTTTCACTTCAGCAGACCTTTGCCTTTATACCTTCTTCGATCGATGCCATCTCCTTCCCTTTGCTAGTCCCAACAATCAGTTTGTTTCTCACGTCATCTCAGGAAGCAATCGACAAAGCAACTTCTGCTTTGCCTTCGTTCAGATTGGATGCAAACGATACAAAAAGCATACAACTTGTCAAAACGTTGCTGTTTCATGCGATTCGCTCATTTCATTTTGAGCCATCTTCCTTAATTTGTTCCTCAGGTGCTTCTTTCTCTTCTTCTTACACTTCGTTCATTCATTCTCTTTCTCTTTGTCCACACACTCCAATTCCTTTGTATTCTCTCATCAGGGTTATAATTTTTTCGTTGCACGGGCAAACTATTTTTGGTTACACAGACTCTGAAATGAAAGTTTGCTGCAAAATAACCGATGTCGATATCCAAAGAATGAACGAATTGTGGAAAATGAAGCTTGAGATGATCCAAAATGGTTATGCTTCTTCTCTTGGAGATCCTTTCTTTGTAACGATGAACGACATTATCTCATAATTAATAGAGACCTATTTTCAGTGCTTTATCACAACCAAACACTTTTTTAAGTTTTTTTAAAACTGTGAAAATTCAAAATTATTATTCTTCAGTTTGTTATTGAAAATGATATTTGTTTTTTATCATTTAAAAAAATACAAATGAAGTGGATGTGAAATGAATAGATGGGAAAAGTATTGAATTGAATAAAATTTATTATGAATTATCATTTTTTTTGGTTAATTGTGAGATGTATTTCATTGTCCTCATTTGACGAATCATCTTCGGGATGCATTGGCTGTTGAGAAGCTTCTCCTTGTTTATCTCGCTCTGATATAAGTTTTGAAAGTCCTTTCGCTTTTTCAATTCTTGCTTTCCTTGCCTTTCTCCTTGCAGCTCTTTTTTCCTGATCGAGTTTTCACAATTAATAAAAAGCAAAAAAACAAAACGTAAAATACCCTCTTTTCTTCGAGATCTTTTTTTATTGCATCTTTCTTTTGTTGCCACTCTTCATCAAGTTTTTCCTTTTGAATTTAAAACAAAATTCAGATATCTTATATAACATCAAAATTCAAACTTTCTTTGCTTCTATTTCCATCTGCTTCAATCTAAACATTTCCTTTCTTCTGAGATGGCGATAAATATGAAACTGTTCAGAACCTGCACCAGCTGACGAGCCTGGGACCCAATTAAGAAATTCAGGAGCATCACTTCCAAGAACCTGTGATGGTCTTGTTTTTGATGGGTTAAATTTATTTACTGGTTCATCGTCGTCATCGTAATCATCCGCACCATCATCATTTTCCTCTTCTTCAAGTTCTTTGTTGTAATTTGTCAAAATGGAAATATCCATGTTATTATTGTGGGTGTAAGTTCAAAAATAATATGAAAAATCATTGAGATATTTATTTGTTATCGACTCAGTTGTTTTGTTCAAAAGGAATTTCACAATTTTTTTCATAACATCTTTCCATTATTTTCTTTCATTTCATTTTTTATTTGTTTTTGCTTATCGGTTCATGTCCGTAAGACATAAAACTGATGAGGAAATTCTAGATGAGAAATGGAGAATGCTGCCTTACTTCTTGAAAATGAGAGGGTTGCTGAAGAATCACATCGATTCATTCAATCATTTTTTAGATGTGGAGATAAAACAAATTATTGAAGCAAATAAAATTGTACGATGTGAAGACGATCCTTCATTTTGGCTCGAGTTTGCATTTTATAAAAACACATCACTTCTTAATTTCGTATTTTTCGTTTAACATAATTGTTTTCGTGCTAATTTCTTAATTCTAAAAATGCAGATATTTAGATGTTCATATTGGGAAACCTGCAATTAGTGAGGATCTTGTTCTTTCGGCAACAACACCACAGATGTGCCGTCTTCGTGACTTGACATATTCTGCTCCTGTTTATGTTGATGTTCGATATACAAAAGAAAAAACAACGATTGTCACTGCACATAAAAAACTTCTTTGCCATGTTCCAATTATGCTTCGAAGTAATTACTGTGTTCTTAATGGAAAAACTGAAGCGGAACTTGCACGACTTGGAGAATGCCCTTTGGATCCTGGAGGGTATTTTATTGTTAAAGGAACAGAAAAAGTTATTCTTATTCAAGAACAACTTTCAAAAAACAGAGTCATCATTGATGAAAGCTCAAAAAGCGAAATATTTGGTACTGTGACGAGTTCAACAGCCGAAAGAAAATCTCGAACAGATATCCTCACAAAGAAAGGAAAATACTATCTTCATCATTCTACTCTTTCTGAGGATATTCCAATTGGAATAGCACTGCGTGCAATGGGCGTAGAGAGCGATAGCGACATTGTGGCGATGGTCGGGTGCGAGCCAGTGTTTCGTGCAGGCATGACGGCTTCAATGGAAGAGGCTGCGCTTTTGTCACTTCGCACGCAAAAGCAGGCATTGGAATGGATAGGAAACAGGATTAAGCTCCAGCGGACATCTTCATTTCGAACGCGGGCGGACGAAGCAATGGAGTTACTGTCGTCTGTAGTCTTTCCTCACATCGCTTCACCACACTTCAACTTCAGAAATAAAGCTATCTTTGTCGCATCCATTGTGCGGAAGATTATCATCGCCTCGCACGACAAGTCTGCCCTGGACGACAAAGATTACTACGGAAACAAGCGTCTGGAGCTGGCTGGGCAGCTTCTGTCGCTTCTGTTTGAAGATCGGTTCAAGTTTTTCAACGACGAGCTGAAGCGGGCCGTCGAGCAGAACTCAAAGAGAAGGTCTCGCGCGTACGAGTTCGACATCACAAAGTCCTTCCGCCCAGATCTGATCACAGGCGGCTTTGTGCTCGCGATTTCGACTGGGAACTGGACGCTGCGGCGTTTCCATATGGACCGGCAGGGCGTAACGCAGCCACTGGCTCGTTTGTCGTTCATCAGCACGTACGGAATGATGACGCGTCTGTCTTCGCAGTTCGAGAAGTCGAGGAAAGTGTCTGGGCCTCGTTCACTGCAGCCCTCGCAGTTTGGGATGATCTGCCCGTCAGACACGCCCGAAGGAGAAAGCTGTGGGCTGGTGAAGAACTTTGCGCTTCTGACGCACGTCACCACAGACGACGAGATGGGACCAATTGTGGAGGTGTGCTATTCACTGGGTGTGGAAGCTCTGGAGATGCTGCCGTCGTTTGAGCTGCACAGATACACGCACGTTGTGTTCAATGGTGTGGATATTGGCGTTCATCGCAATCCAAGGCAGCTTGTGAGGCAGTTGCGGCTTCTTCGAAGACAGGGCAAAATTGGCGAGTTTGTGTCTATTGTGCTTGAAAAAACGAAGATCAAGAACGAAGTGACAATTGCGTCGGATAGCGGGCGTGTGTGCCGGCCGCTGATTATTGTGGAGAAAGGAAAAAGTGTGCTGACTGCTAAGCATATGAGAGAACTGTACTGTGGTGTGCGGACGTTTGCCGACTGTCTGCGGGAAGGGCTTTTGGAGTATGTGGATGTGAATGAAGAGAACGATTGCATGATTGCCCTGTCGCCGAAGGACATTACACCCGAGACGACACACCTCGAAGTGGACTGCATGTCAATTCTGGGTGTTGTGGCTGGACTGATCCCGTTTCCGCACCACAACCAGTCCCCACGTAACACCTACCAGTGCGCTATGGGGAAGCAGGCAATGGGCAGCATCGCCTTCAACCAGCACAAAAGAATAGACACGCTTTTCTATTCGCTTGTGTCCCCACAGCGTCCACTGACCAAGACAAGGGTGATTGACATGATTGGATACAACCAGCTGCCAGCTGGAATGAATGCAGTTGTGGGAGTTGTGAGGTTTGTTGTGATGACTTCTCCAAATGATAAGAATTGCGTCTTATCAATAATTATATTTTTAAAATCGATTTTTTCTAATTTTTTTATTTTTTTTTTTGTTTTATTTTTTTATGTTTTAATTATTTTTTTAACCAATTTCCTCTTTTTTTTTTAATGATATTTATCTTTTATTTTATCAAGTTATTCTGGATACGATATTGAAGATGCCATCATCCTCAACAAATCCTCTCTTGACCGGGGCTTTGCGCGCTGTGTCGTTTCCCGAAAGGCCAGCACCACCATCCGTATTTATCCGAACCAGGTGTCTGACAGAATTGTCGCCCCTCTCCCGCAAACCACCCCGCCCAGCTCTTCCCGCTTTGCCCGCCACGACCGCTATGCAGCACTCGACCGCGATGGCATTGCTGGGCCGGGGGAGAAGCTGGAGCCGGAAGACATCTGGTGCAACAAGTGGGTTCCGCTGAACACAACGCAACCAGTTGCAGATGTGCGCTCGCTAACGGCCGAGCACTTCACGACAGCGCCGGAGAAATACAGAGGAGCAATGAATGCAGTTGTGGACCAGGTGCTGATATCGTCGAGTGCTGACTCGCCCATCCTGATTAAAGCGCTGATGCGGCAGGTGAGGCGACCAGAGGTGGGCGACAAGTTCTCATCGAGACATGGGCAGAAGGGAGTGTGTGGATTGATTGTGGAGCAGCAGGACATGCCGTTTACTGATCAGGTGTGTGTGTATGTGTGTGTGTATGTATGTGCGTGTGTGTGAAAGGTTGATTGAATTGTGATGAATGAGAATTTCGATTCATTATTAATGCATAGATATTATTTTATAATGAAGATATTTATCATCTTCAAATAAACTTCTAATATGACTGTATTTAATTAATCATTGTTTATTCACCACAATTTTTTTTTTATTCCTTCTTCTTTTCTTTCTGCAGGGTATATGCCCAGATCTGATTATGAATCCGCATGGGTACCCTTCGCGTATGACTGTGGCGAAGCTGAAGGAGCTTGTGACTGGAAAGGCGGCTGTGATGGAAGGGAGATTCAGAGACGCCACTGCATTCAAAGGAGATCCTGTTGAGGAAGTGTGCAAGTCGCTTGTGAAGCACGGGTTTAATTACGGGGGGAAGGACTTCTTGTACTCGGGTGTGCTTGATGATTCTGAGAGAGAGAGAGAGAGAGAGAGAGAGAAATAGTGAGAGAGAGAGAAATAGTGAGAGAGAGAGAAATAGTGAGAGAGAGAGAGAGAGATAGATAGATAGAGAGAGAGAGGGAGAATAAAAATATGTTTCAAAAAATGGAAGGGTGTTGATTATTTTGTCATTGCTTCTGAGTAATCAGTATTGAGTGATTAGGGGAATGGAAAATATTCATTGTTAATTCTTCTTCTTCTTCTTATGCACTTATATTTCCTGAAATTCTGTTTCATTCAATAAATAAATTTCTAATTTAATAAACATTTTTTTTATTCATTTTCTGCAGGGATCACTGGCCAGCCGCTGAGTGCGTATATCTTCTTTGGGCCACTGTTCTACCAGAAGCTGAAGCACATGGTCTTGGACAAGATGCATGCGCGTTCTCGGGGGCCGAGGGCGATGATGACGCGGCAGCCGACTGAAGGGCGGAGCAGAGACGGAGGCCTGCGGCTGGGCGAGATGGAGCGTGATTGTCTTGTCGGTTATGGCGCTGCTCTGCTGATGATGGAGAGGCTGATGCTTTCGTCTGATGTGTTCCATGTGAGCGTGTGTAATGTATGCAATTTTCTTCTTCTTCTTCTTTTTTTTCTGATTATTGTTGGATTTATTATTTGTTCATGTGTTTTATTAATAACTTTATTATTTATTTTTTTCAATATTAATTAATTTATTTATTTATTCCCTTTCCATTTTGTTTCTTAGCGTTGTGGTCTTATCGGTTATAAAGATTGGTGCCAGCACTGCCGCTCAACGCAAAACGTCTTCACAATTCGCATTCCATATGCTTGCAAACTGCTTTTCCAGGAGCTTCAGTCAATGAATGTTGTGCCTCGTTTAAGCATTGTGGATGAAATGTAGGAAAATTTACAGAAAAGGAATGGAAATACAAAAATTGCTTTTACAGCAGCTCTGGTTTTAATGTTTTTTTTTGTGATTTTGGAGTCACCTTCCTAAAAAGTTACATTTTGAAATGTGTGTATTGGTTATTGTTTCATTTCACAAAAGGCTTCAATGTTTGATGTTCAGAAACGTTTTAGTGTGGAGTTCTTTGTTTCACATGCTGCCTTTTGCACTTCATTTTAGAATTATCAATGAATATGCTTTTCTACAATTTTATAATGGATTGGTTATTGATGATTTGATTGAGATAAATATTCTTGGATATTTCTTTTCTTTTCTTTTCTTTTCTTTTTTTGGAAAATTATCATGTGTTCCATTCTTGATGAAAATAAATGATCGTTATCAATATTGTGATTCTCCTGATAAAAAAAGATTGAAGTTAAAAACTTATTTGATGTCTTTTCTGCGATATCATTTCATTTTATCCTTATATTGTTAAGTGGGGAGATTGAGACCTGTAAAAATAAATGATTTTTAATCTTCTTATTTATTGAGAATGAAGAATACAAATGTGCATAATGATGGGTTGGTGCACAATAAATAAATGTGCTCTTTGTATTTATTTTTCGGGAAAAAAAGCATTATTAGGTTTTTCTCGTTTCTTTAATGTGTTTGTTTCTATAATGTGTTGCAATGATGTATTTTGAATTTCCTTTTTTTCAAAAATTTGCAAGACTGAATAAAGGCTATCTCCAAACAACTAAGTTGTATTGCGTAATGTGGATAACCGATTAATATTTGTTGAAAATCCAAAAAAAAAAAAAAAAAAAAAAAAAAAGAGAGAGAGAGAGAGAGAGAAAGAGAGAGAGAGAGACAAATATTTTGATTTCTGAATGACTAAAAGAAAGTTATTTCTTTTCAACTCTGTCGTTTATTATTTTTTTCTCTTTTCATGATCATTTTGAATGACAACAAATCAAAAAAAAGGAAAAGGAAAGATTGAAAAGGAAAAATGGACACAAAAGCCAAATCAGAGACAAACAGCTCATGACACAAATGCACAAACAGCTGTATTCATCGATTGTTGAAGTATACATCACAAAGAATGTCATCAAGATGGAGCAAAGTTATCTTATGCAAATATAAATTGCTATTTGAATTGGAATTGAAATCAGAAAGATGAGGGATTGACATGACGTTTGAGCAGCAGAATTTTTTTTTCCCCTATGCCTCAACGTTTGGCAGATATCGTTGAAGATGAATGGAGAGCATTCACTCTTTCCAATTGCAGATTGCAACAACACGAAAGAATCCCCCCAAAAAATAACGTACGAAATGGTTGTTTCCCTCCTCATTCCAAAGAAACTGAAATTTGATTGGACAACTTTCTTTCCTCCAAAACACCATTCTCCCTTTCATATGAAGATAAAAAAACTGGATGATGTAATTCTTTAGTGTCTAATGGAAAAGTTGTCTTCCTCATTCTTCTCCAAATCTCATTTCAACAGAAATAAAAATGGCCTTGGATGTTCAAATCTTTGAATAACATCAGAAAATATGAAAATATTTCTTTTGATATTTCACTCTCAATGAAATGAAAATTTTCCATCATTTCCGTTGGAGCTGGATTTCATTCCTTTTCTTCATGACACAAGATAATTTTTCTATTGAATCATTCAGGCTTGATCCTCTGAAAACAACAAGGACGTTCTCCATATTCAAGAACTGTTCTTTTCTTTTCTTTTGTTCAGACAATTTGTGCCGTTTTTCTGAATTTCATTTCTTTTCATCTTTCATAACCCTATGATCCATTGACAAATGAGCTCAAAATGCAACTATTCACAAAATATGTCAAATCTTCATGAATCATCTGTTTTTGGCTTTTAACTCATTCTTCTTTGCTAAAAAACAAAAAACATCTTCACTTCACTCATTCCGTCTGCAAGATTTCTTTTTCTCTTTTCTTGAGTGTTTGCAATTGATTCTATTCGATAAAAAGATGTGATTCAAAAAGTTAATGATTTTTCAAAAAAAAAAAAAAAAAAAAAAAAAAAAAAAAAACATATTCTTTAAATAAACTTTAGGTTATGATCAAAAAGCCCAAAATATTTCCATTTCTGGATCTATACAGCCAATCCTTGCGGTTTCTTTGCACTCTTTTTTGCAATTCTTTTTATATAACAAAAACAAAAAAATTTGTATTGCTATATCTTTCGTTTTGCGAGATAATCAACGATGTTTGCTTTTATCTTTTATTTTGTTTCTTGTCAAATCTTGCCTTTCTTTTTGAATATTTTTTGGAACAAACAGAATGAGTTTGTTTGATGATGATAATTCTGAAGAAGAAATACTCACTACGGACAGAACCGAGCAGTATTCAAGTTTGCAATTTTTTAGGATTGAACAATTTTGATCAAAATTTGTCTTTTTTTTTTATTCCCTTTGCAGAATTATTTCGTAAACTTAAGCATTGCAGTGAAGATGAACAAAGAAAGAAAATCGGAGAAACGAATGAAATTGTTGATGGAATGAATGAAGAAGAACATAAGTCTGTTTTCACAACAAGAATGTTCAAAGAAATTCATAAAATGATTGAAGAAAAGAAAATTGCAATGGAAAATGCCACTTTCCTATTGAAGCACGTTGGGCATTGCAACATCCGAAAAGGTATACTTATTGACGACTTTAAAGAATCTTCGTTGACAGAAAGATTTGATGAGATGATAATTGATGAAAATGAGAAGGAAAAAGATGAAAAAGATGAAAGGCTTCTGATTGATCTTTGTGAATGCTATCTAACTCTTGGTAATAACTTCTCATATGAATTACATTCAATTTGCATCCCCTGTCTTCTCAATGCTGCATCAAACAAAGAAGAAAACGAGGAAACCCAAAATGAAACTGAAATGGCATTGCTTGCATTGAGCAAAGCTGTGTGTTGTGTTTGAGCATTTCTATTTCCTTTTTGATGACGCTGTTATTTTCAAATTTCAAATAAGTCTTTAAAGGAAGAACAGTATTTGAAAGAAATTTTAGAAATCATCGAGTATCATCGGGAGCATGGAAATTTGACACGGCTTGCCTATCAATCTGCTTGGCAGTTTTTTGTTCACAGGTTTTTCAGATATGAAGACTTGGAAATAGTTATTGTAAATGAACTGAATTTTGCAAGAGAAGCAGTATGAGAACTGGAAGATCTGTCAAAAAGTGTGGACTGGAAGAGAAAAGAGGAAGAAAATGGAAGAATGGAAGTGTTTATAATAAGGAGATGGCTCTTTGTAATTGATCATTACTTTTCCTTCTGCAAAATGTGGAACGAAGGATTTGATGGGCTTATTAGCAGCACTGTTGATGTGTTACGAACAGCAAAGAACAATTGCAGAGAAATTTTTGAGGAATATATCTATTCCATAAGCGATGCAGCAGAAATTAGAAATGTGAAAATAGATGACTTGTTGAAAAGTGGAGCTATTGATCTCTATTTGGAGGAAACGAATCGACAAACTTTGGATGATGAAAATATGCCTTATTGCTTGTATTTCTTTTTGAGCATTTCAGAAAGATTGAAAGAAAAGGAGGATGATGAAACGGATGAAACAAAACGAAAAGAGTTGAAAAGAAAGATATTTGAAAAGATGGAGGAAGAAGGATGCGAAGATATCATAGCTCGCTTTCATAAAATGTTTTATTATCTCAACAGAAAATATAATTACAAATTTTCAATAAATATATCTGATTATTTTGTGAATGTTTAATCATATTCTTTTCAGCAAAAATTGAGATTCCAATAAAACATCTTTTTCATTTTTATTCATTTCACAAAATGACAAAAAAAATTTATTGAATAGTTATTAATTATGTTTTTGTTTCTTTTTCAAAATTGCTAAATTTTTGAATTTCTTTTCAATGAAATGAAATTTCTGGTGAAGAATTCAGGAGTGTGAAGAAACAAATGTTTGCTGAAGAAACCAGTCGAAAATATTGAAGGTTCAGAATAAAGAAGCAATAAAATTGATGAAGGAAAAGAAGAATAAAAATCTTATTCAAAAACAGCTTGGCTGAAGAAGGACATCTTCATTGAATTCTCTTTTTCTTTTGCTCAGAAATCTTCATTAGAAGGTCCTCCAATTTTGTTTCATTGCCCTTCACTTCCATTCCATCCATCATCTGAAAGTGACTCAATCCCAATTCATCTGAGTTGTGTGTTGTCTTCTTTGTCGAAACGAATGAAGAAGAAGAAGAAGAAGAAGAAGAAAAGGAAGATCACAATTGTTGAAATGAAGGCAGATGCTGTGTGAATGTTTGAATGAGTAAGGGAGAGTGTGTGAATGAAGTCGAAGTTAAAGTGGAAGATGAAAATGAGAAGAATGAATGAAATGAATGAAGAACACACAATTGAAGTTGAATATTCTTCGTGTTCAACAGAAAATAATGAATAAAAACGAAATCTCTTTTCTTCTCTTCTCTATTTTCTCCTTTTTTTTTCATTAGCCTTTTCGTCTGCTCATTTACTGTCGCCCTTCTTCTTCTTTCTTCTTCCTTTCTGAGGCAACGATGAAATAAATGGAAATGTGTTAAGCATTCGCTTCACAGACTCAAAAGATAACCTGATGAGTATTTTGACAGCCACAAAAATCTTAACTTATCTGCCAAACCAGGCAGAATTTCATGAAAGCAGTCATGATATCTTCGCATCCTTCTTCCTCCATCTTTTCAAATATCTTTCTTTTGATCGCCTTTCTTTTCGCTTCTTCCTTGTCATCATCCTTCTTTCCTTTTAATCGCCTTGAAACATTCAAAAAGAAATTCAAGCAGTCAAATGCAACCCCATTATTCAAAGTTGATTGTTTCATTTCTTCAGAACAAAGATCGATGGCTCCTTCCTTCAACAAGTCTTCAATTTTCACAGTTTTCTTTTCTGCTGATATATATAATAAATGAAGGTAATTAAATTCAATTTCTTTGTAATTATCTCTTGATGCTTTAAACACCTTAACAAGGCTGCTAATCAGTTGAACAAATTCCTCGTTCCACAATTTGTACGAAAAAATGTAGTTATCAATTAAATCGAGCCATCTTTTCAAAAGAATCTCTTCTTTCTCTTTTTTTCCTCTTTTTTCTTCATCTTTTTTCTTCCAATTCACACATCTTGTAAGTTCTTCCAGTTCTCTTGCTGCTTCTCTTGCTAAATGCAGTTCATTCGTAATTACTTCTTCCACATTTTCATACAAAAATCTGTTCATCAAAAACAGCCAAGCAGACTGATAGGCAAGCTGAGTGAGGTTACGATGCACTTGATGATGTTGGATTATCTCTTTGATTTCATTGAGGTTAAGTTCTTGTTCAATAAACTAACAAGAAATAAGAAAATTTACAGCTTCATCAAAAAGGAAATAGAAATGCTCAAACACAACACACAGCTTTGCTCAATGCAAGCAATGCCATTTCAGTTTCATTTTGGGTTTCCTCGTTTTCTTCTTTGTTTGATGCAGCATTGAGAAGACAGGGGATGCAAATTGAATGTAATTCATATGAGAAGTCATAACCAAGAGTTAGATAGCATTCGCAAAGATCAATCATAAGCCTTTCATCTTTTTCATCCTTTTTCTTCTCATTTTCATCAATTATCATCTCTCTCATTCTTTTGCTCAATAATGAATCACCAAAAGAATATAATGCATTCATTTTCAGCATTTTGCAATATCCAACGTGCTTCAACAACAAGATTGCATTTACCATCAAAAGCTTCTTTTCTTCAATCATTTCATCAATATTATCGTACAATTCTTTTGTGAAAACTGATATGAATTCTTCTTCATCCATTTCATCAATCAATCCATTCATCTCCAAAATTTTCTGCATTTGTTCATCTTCTCGGCAATTTTCCAGTTCATCGAACAATTCTGCAAAATGCATTCAAAATACAAATATATGTTCAAAACTGTTCAATATTAATATAATTGCAAACTCAAAAACTTCGTTGTTGGTGATATATCTTGCAATCCAATTTGAGGCTTATCGCTGGTGCACGCACTCATTCTGCAGGCGGGTGGGAAAATCGTTTATTTGAGCAGACAGTTTGCAATTAACGAAATAATCAGAAAACAGCAACATGTTTGATGATCTGCAAAATGAAAAGGAAACAAGCGCAATACCTGTTGCTTTTCTTTGAAAAATTATTGAAATAATAGAATATTCAACAAAGCCTATGATCTTGCCTGTGAAAGCCAGAAAAAGAAAACTTAAGTTTCTTAATGATCCAACCAACTTTAAATAAAAATGAAGAATTGGATTTTGTTTCGAATTGTTAAATTTTGTTGATTGAGTCAGATTTTTTCTTTTATCGGAGTAGAGAAAACAAAACACGCAGAAATAGATATTTATGGAAAAAGAATGAAAACAACAGCCAAAATTAAAAAGAAAGACTTTTTCGACAATTTGCACAGTTGAATCAGACTGAAAACAAGGACAATAAATGTTTGTGTGTTTGATGAATTTCGTTTTATTTTTTTATTTTCTTTTTTTTCAATTTTCAGTTTTCATTCAAGATGACTCATTGGATAATTGAATGGAAAAAATAAGACCAAAAATCAAAATGGAATTGTCGATTCAATTGTGAAGTCAGACAAACAGCAAAAGGAAATAGCAAAATGATTTTGAAGTGAAATGGAAAAAATAATAAAAAAATGAAGCGTTAAACAATGAAAAATAACCAAAAACATAAAGAAGTTCAGTTTATAAACAATGATATAACTCAAAACACTCAAAACAAAAAACTCGTGAAAATACGAGCAAGTTTTTGATCTAATAAATAATACAAAAATTACCAGATCTTTTTTCAAAAATTAAAAAAATAAAAAAATATTCTCAGGAATAGCACATATTTGCATTTTGAAGGTTTCCTGTTATTTATTTTTTTCCAAAAGTGCTCTGGAGAGACAGAAAATTTTTGTTCCGTAAAAAAAGCGGGATATGATGGGGTCAGTAATTTATCGGGACCTTTATTTTTCCGGTGCCTCAATTTTTAAATAGAAAATTAAAATTCCCACTTTTTATATATTTATTAACTTTATCAGTATGTAAGCAAACCCTGAAATTTTGGATAATCACATTTGAATTCGAAGCCTATTTCCAAAGGCGGGGAGATGGGGGATGGTTAGTCACTTCCACCAAAAAAAATAAATAAATAGGTGGGAAACAAGGTATGCCAAACCATTAAAATTCGTATTAAATGTGAATAAATATTGGCAATATTTAAGAAAGGTGGGCAAAATTGATCTGACCCAGTATAATTATATTTTTAGGGTTAAAATTCAAAAATAATCTCTGTATTAATTGTTTGGTTCAGGTTGTAGGGTTAGCGTAACAGTTCTTGGGCTTAGGGTTTTGTTCCCGCTCTTCTTTTTAGGGTTTGCGCTCGAAAAAAGTGGTTTATTTTTTGATCAATTTTTAGGGTTAGGGTTTTGTTATAAATATTTGTGTAAGAAAAGTATAGAAAAATAGAGCACTCTAACCGATCAGCACCAGCGACTTGCTAACAAAATTGCAAGTTGGTGAGTCGAAGGTTCGAACCCGGAGGGGTGCTCTTTTTTGCCTTTATTTAAATAAAAATTTTTTGCCCACCTTTCTTAAATCATGCCTAAATTAACCCTGGGTGACGTGGTGACTTCTGACGTGACATTTTTTATTATTGACGGACGTAACAAAAAATTCCACGACACAAATCAAAACCATAATATCGATTAATTGTTTTAAAATAGTTAATGTTAAAAATATAATACATTTTATTTAATTTTTAAATCAGAAAAATACAGAAAAATGTTTTTCTCAAATCTTCCATAATTCATTTTTCACTGCCGTGTAAGCGGTGAACGGAATTTTGACACGTCACTAACGTCAGTGACTCCTGACTCCACTTCAAGTCAGTTTTTCAAAAAAATCAAAAAATGTGGAAGAAGAATAAATAAAACAAATCAAATCAAAGAATTCATATGATTACATTTTTGTCAAAGATGCAACCATAAATTTTTGCTTTTCTTTTCATATTGCAACTATTTTGATGGAAGAAAAAATCATAACTCCAAAAAATGAAACCCTATAACACCAATTGAAGTTTATCACAATTGCATAAATATTTGAACTGGAATATTTACCAGGTAGAGATTTATTAAATATTAATCATGAATTAATGTCTTATTCATTGTTAATCGAAATGAGAAAAGCTTCAAAAACCGTTTTTGAAGATCAAACATCTTTCAAGAATATGCTGAAACTTTAGAAACATTTTGAATCTCCCACTGGATTATTGATGAAAGTTTATTCTGTAAAAGGATTGCCGCAACTGCTTCTTATTCACAATGGATAACCCAAAAATAAACAAGAAAAAATAAGAGCATATATACACAAAAAAATCTGAATGCTATTAATTGTTGAGGTTTGTGATGTTTTAATTGAATTAACCTGTTGTTTGTTTTGACGAGCAATTCGAATTCTCATCAATAATAAAATAATTTCTTCTGCTTTTAAAGAACAAGGTTTTCAATTTTTGTGAACTTTTATTGCTTCTCGTTTTCTTTAATTTCAAATGGTCAGCAGTTACTCATCATCCGCTTCTCTTGGCTGAAATTGTTTGGAATTCACGGTTAAAGCAAAGTTAATGAAGAGACCAGATAAATACATAACGACAAGAAGAGGAGGAGATACAGCTCGGAGAAACGAGATAGCAAGATTCTTTCTATTTATTAAAAGAATATTATGTTCAAACCAGTTATTCACGGTCAATTTTCAAAGAAAAAATGAAAAGAATAAAGGATGTGTCTTTTTTTAATTGTTTTTGTTTATTCGTTCTATCGAAATGAAGTGCAGTTAATAATTTTGTTCAAGAATAGAATCTGATTTCTGTTTATTTTTTTTCCCCGTGAAATTGTGATAAATGCAATAGTTTTCATGAATAAAAATTTATCTTTCTCCTTTTTTTGGAATTCACATAATAATCAGAAACCACTAACAACATTTCAGTATAAAAATTTCTGTCAAGAAAATCAAACATTTCACCTTTGCTTGTTTTGACATCTTCACATCCATCTTCTTCCATCCTTTCGAATGATCGTCATTTCAATCTCTTTCTTTTCGCTTCTTCCATTTCTTCTTTCTCCTCTTCTTTCAATCTCGTTGTAATAATTTGAAAGAATTCCAAGCTTTCTCATGTGATCCTGCAATTCAATGTTTGCCTCTGAATTTCCTCCTAAACAGCATAAACAACTCCTTCTTTCTGAAAAGCACCAATTTTTACAGTCCTGTTTTATGCTTCTCCTTTTAAATATTCGAGGCATCCGCCGAGAAAGTCTGGACAATTTTTCTTTGATGCTCGATGCACCTGAACAATGCTGTTGATAAGTTCAACGTATTCTTCATTCCAAAATGTGCATGAGTAAAAAAAATCGAAAATTGTTGTTAACCATCTCCTTAATATAAACTCTTCTTTCTCTTCTGTTACTCTTTTTTCTTCTTTTCCTCTCCCCCAATCAATACATCTCATCAACTCTTCCAATTCCCTTCTTGCCTCTCTCCAAAAGTGCAGCTCATTTTCAATCTCTCTCTCCTAGTTTTTGTTATTGCCCAATCTGTGGATCAAAAACGACTAAGCACATTGATAGGCGAGTAGTGAAAAATTGTGATGCTTCTGATGATATTTAATGATTTCTTTGATTTTTTTCTAAAAATGGTCTTTTTTCATTTCCTTAAAAAAAGTAAATTATATCAATTAAATGAAGAAACGACAATTCAAAATTTATCAATAAACAAATCAAACCGAACACATATTAGAATTGCTCAGAGCCAGCAAAGCCATTTCCACCTCATTTAATGTTTTCTCGTTTTCCTCTTTCCTCGATACAGCGTTCTGGTGCCATGGCATACAAATCGATTGTATTTCTGAAGAAGTCATAACTTATAAAAAAAACAGCATCTACAAAGATTAATCAGCAGTTTTTCGTTCTTTCCTTCTTTCTTATCGTTTTCGTCAATTATCATCCTTTCAAATCTTTTCCTCATATAAATTTCTGAAAGGCTTGAGTGATTATTCTTTTCAGCTTATTGCAATATCTCAATTGCTCCAACAATAGAAAGATATTCACAATCGATATTATCATTTTTTCGTTCATCTTTCATATTTTTTCGATGGTTCAGCAGTGAAAATAGAGTAAATATTGAAGATATTCATATCCTTCATTACTTCATTCATTTCTTCGATTTTTGTTTCTTCCCTTCCTCAATGCAATCACAAGTTTACAAAATAATTCTGACATTCAAAAAAAAAATAAACAAATGCAATTATCATGACTTTTATGCTAAATTAAAATTTCGCACCCATGTATTTTTCTGTGTTGTACAATTTATATCTTTAAGATAGGAAATAAAATTTAGCATGCATTGCCATTTTGATTTAAAAAGAGAATTTGCATATTCTTTCACTAAATAAATCATGCCATATTATTAACACAAAAAGCGCAAAAACCATTCCTGTGCCTACACAATTCTTTCGTACACATGCATTTTTTCACAACTATTAATGCAAAACATAGTTTCATTTTTTATAAATTTACGTTGTAATGGGATTTTTGTGAAATACAAAATTCTTTTGAAGACGTAGTTTAACATGCCATAATTAACAAAATATTTTTTCCCAAAAAGAAAAATGGTTTTTTTTTTTTTTTTTTTTTTTTTTTTTTTTTTTTTTTTTTTTTTTTTTTTTTTTTTTTTTGAAAGTGGAAAACTGGTGACGGACGTGACGATATTTTTTCTTCACGTCACCCAGGCTTAGGCCTAAATATTTAATTTCAATGAAAATTGAAAATTGAAATTAATAAATTAATAGATTGGACTTAAGATCATAACCATAATAAAAAAATGACAACAGCTGTGGAACAAAAGAGAATTGCTGGACAAAGGATATTACTTGCTGCAATGAAATCTTCAGATTACAGAAGGATTGACAATCTGACTGAACGGATGGAGCGCGTTGTGCTTGATGGAGTTGTCAGGATTACAGACATTATAAACTCCATGGAATTCTCACGCAAAAGGATTAAAAATGCTGTTCGTGCGCTGAGAAGCAAAAGGCTGGTTTCTAAAGTTGGAAGACCGCAATTTGTGATAGGTGACAAAGAACAAATTGTGCTGAATGAAATCATTATTGAATCAAGATCTGGAAGTATTTGCCTTGAAGGAAAGTTCGCGAACTGGTTTGTTGTTCCAAAATAATATATAATTCAAATAAATAAAAAAGATGGAAAAATCTTTGAAACGTTTCAAATGACAAAAACTCACTTTATGAAAATGTTTCAGTAGCCACAGCCTAATACTTGGTGAAGTGCTATCCAATGTTGAAAAGAAGCACTCCAAATAACGTTGATGTTTATCACACTGAAATGTCGTGCCAAATGTTCTGCAGCCCTGGTATTCATAACTGGACAGTTTGCATGAAAAAATGAATACTGCAGAGAACTTATATTCATCATGGATGAGTCATCACTAAGAGTTTCCACCAATTCAAGACTGAGCGTGGTTCATCCAAAAAATGAAAATCCAGGATTTCGCAAAGAACCACCAAAAATGACGAATTCAACTTTTGTTTCTGCAGTGGCTGCTGATGGATTTGCACTTCCTTCTGTGATTCTATGGCCTGGCAAAAGTCTTCCTGATGAAATGAAGCAGCTGCTGTCGCAGACTCTGGATATATGGTCGAACGAAAGTGGTTGGATGGACTGCAACCAACTCAAAATGTTCGCACTTTCAATACTCCTTCAAGGAATTATCAATCACAGTAAGCGCATGTCACTCGAAAATTCTGCATGCGGACTTCTCATCGACTCACACATTTCTCGAACAGATCCGACAATCTGGAGAGAATTTCAAAAAGAAAATAACGACTTTATCACCTTCATTCCTCACAGCACACATATCACCCAGCCTCATGACAGAGGAGTCTTCGCTGTTCTCAAAACAGAACTGCAAACAAAATATGAACCTCCATCTTCATCGACATCTTCATCAAAAAGAACATCTCTTGTGGATGCTCTCCCTCAAGAAATTCATCCCGCCCTCTCACTTGCTGTCATTCAAAAAGCCTTCGCAACAAGTGAAGTTCTTCATAACGAATCTGGACCTATTCTCATTGAGCTGCCAGAAACTTCGAAATATTGTCCTTCAACTCATTCAAACAGATTCGACTTCTATGGAAAACCGATATCAGATAAGAAGCTTCTGAATGATTGGAGTGGACATTTATGAATAAAAGAAGAAGAAAAAGTTGATGGTGAAAAGAATTCATATGAAGAAATGAAAGAAGCAGAGCAAAAAGAAGATAATGAATTAGAGTCTTTGGTTGAAATGAAAAAAAAAGAGAAAATTTGAAGTGTAAGCAGATGATCATGAAAATGAAAAGGAAGAAATCAATGTAATTGAAAGGAAAAAATGAAAAAGAAAAATTGTACGTAAATTGGATTTGTCATTTGTGTTTTTTTAATTTTTTTTTAATTTTTTTTACATGGGGAAAAATATTTTGATTCAGGCATTTTCATTGAAAAATTATGCACTTTTCATTGACTTTTTGAGATCAAAAAATATAGAAAAAATGGGTTCATTTATTGAAATTCGAGATATGACACAACACTTTATATTTTGATTTCAACGATGCATGTTTTCGGATATGAAAAACAAATTTATTTTGGAATCTGAGAAAGTGAAATAAAGTTATGAGTGAAACAATATTTTTATGCCTTGTGCAAAAAATGCTTGAAAATCCATATTTTCCTCCATATCGAAAAAAAAAAAAAAAAAAAAAAAAAAAAAAAAAAAATAAAAAAAAAAAAAAAAAAAAAAACCACATATGAAGTTTATATATTAATATTTTGACGTTCACAAATCAGAAAAATTCAATCACAAAAAAAGTGAAGATTCATTAGTTAAATCCACTATATTTTGTGAATCATTCAAAAAAAGAAAACAATAGAATGTCATAATAAAGGAAAGGAAAGAAAAAAATTTCTTTTTATTGTTTTGAAATTCACTATTTGATTCGTTATTATTCAGAAGTTGCTGCTCTTGGATCAATATCTGAATTATCAAGCAAATTGAAACTTAATTTTTTTTTATTTTTTTTTTTAAATATATTTTATTAGAAAAAAAATCAATAAATTGATGTATTAAAATCTAAAAAATAAGATAAAAATTTATTGAAAGAATTGATAAATTTATTTCTCTCAGAAAGAATTCTATCGTTTGAAATTTAATTATCTTCAAATCCACAAAGGAAAATATTGATTGTTCCAACTCTTTGGAAGAACATTTTTTGAAAGCATTGCTTCAGCATTTTGAACATTTCTTTCGTTTTTAACATTTGAATTTTGAAAAGATCAAAACTTGGACAAAAGTGTGTTTCAGAAAATGATCAGTCTTGTTTGTTTTGAAAGAATATATTCAAAGGATTTTTGTTGATTAATGCCAGGAGAATTTTCAATTATTATGAATTTTCAAAGTCAACGAAATTTTGGATGAATTTGATTCGAATTATCGAAAAATACTCTTGCATGAAGCATCTGTTAATAATTAAAAAAGCTTCCTTATTTGAAAAAAATCTGTTCATATGAATCGACAGATCGAATTCACATTTCAACAAATTAACAAAAAACCCTTCTGAAAAATTTAACATACAAAAACAACTCTGAATAACAATCATAAAATAAAATGCTTTCTTTGAAGAAATGATAAAAAAATAAAAAAAGAAACTCTCTCAAGAAATTGCCAATAAAAAATCAACATAAACTTAAACAGCAGAAAGTACCAACTTCGAAAGAAAAATTAAAATTAAATAAAATCAAAACAAACATGAAAATGTACATTAACATTACAACACGTACACTCAAATTTAACAGTGATAAATGGTAAACAATTAGAAAAAACCTCAATAATAAAGCTTGCTTGTGCGCATTAAGCGTATTCATCATCTTTAATAATTGCTCCTGCTTCTGCTCCAACTTCCACATATTCGACTGTTCTGGCAGAATTGTTACTCTTCAGATTTCCCGCTCCTCCATCGCTTCCTAACATTACTTGCTTTGCCATCATATTTTCCATTTCAATTGCAGCCTCATGGCTTAATTTTTCGTTTTCTTCCTTTTCTTTTCTTTCTTCCTCCTCTCTATCGATTTTTTCTTCGAACTTTCTTTCTTCTTTTGACAAAAGCCATCTCCACTCTTCTTTTCTTCTCCAGTCTTGAATTCTATGCTCCACACATGGAAGCATGACTCCTTTCAATTCGCTCGAAAATGTACTCCACGACAAGTCTCTCTCCACTCCCCATGAATCCATGCATGTTGAAAAGCATTTAATAAATGACACAAATAAAAAGCACGTGAAAAAAGATGCTCCAATGATGATCATTACAACTCCGGCATTCCCCGAAATGGATGTTCCAACAAATAAAAATACAAATCCAGCAACAAGCAGGAGCATCAAAAATATAAAGACTTTTGATTCTGTGAGACAAAATCGATTATTGCAAGCAACCCTTTTCTTCTCTTTTTCCCAAATTCGTTTGAACTCGGTTATCACAGCTTTTTGATCTTCATCAAGGCATCTATCGTTTAGAAAAGTGTCATTTTCTATTGATTTCCTGGCAACTTCGCGCTGAACGTCTGTCGAACGTAAAAATGGAATTTTTTCCTTTTCTGGCTCCTTTACCGCTTTGATCCCTTTCATTAGCTGAGAAAAGAATTGCCGAGAAGGTACGCCTTCTTCGTCGATAATTGGAGCAACAAAGCTTAATTCCCATTTATTCTTCGGGGCAGCAGCTCCCAAATTGGTAGGAGGATCACAACTTATTTCACCTGCAACTGGAACTGAATTGTTAACTCCCTCAAGATTTGGTGGTGTTGCAGTATATGCGTTAATGTTATCTGATGTGGGCAAACTTGGCAATGGAACGGAATTTGTTGATTGAGCCTGAACTTGAGAAACAACTTTCCAAAATTCTGCCTTTTCTGCAATACTGAGTGTTTCTGAAAAATTTTCCAAGTCGATAGGCAATGGCAAAGAAGGCAAGAACTTTGAAAAGAGGCTTATACATTTATTCTTAAGATCCTCTGGCAATTGCGCAGCAAATTCCCTTATTTGTTGCGGGATATTATGTTCAATCGATTCAAAGGATTCTTTATCCATTTTTCAGATCTTTTATTCTTTCAATTAATGATTACCCTTAATAAAGTTACAGAAGTAATTTTTGTTTTTCTTTTTTTTTTCCAAAAAAGAAATATCTTTCGGTCTATGAAGAAAAAACTTTGTGTTATGTTTTGTTGTCTTTTAACATTTTATCGCTTTAAATATTCGAAGTTCAACTTAATAGAAACATGTGAAATTTTCATCATTAAAACAATCATGATTTGATTAATAGAAAAAAAATAAGATTTATCGAATAAAAGATTTCACACGTTCGAAAAAATGATTTTATTCCCACCTTAATCTGTTTTCTTTTTAATTATAAATTTTTGCGAACAAATTATAATTTGGAAATCTGTCAGGAAAAAAAGTCTTTTTTTTTTTTAAATTTTTTTTCATATTAAATTTTTTTCTCCTTTTTTAGTCAAAGTTTCTTTTCTTTTGTTTTTTCAAAAAGAAACGTACTGGATAGAGAGACATACGAATCATGAAAAATAAAAATTACAAAAAATATATCACGATTTATCGAAACAGAAATGACTTTTATTTGTATAAAAAAACTAAAAAATGATTATAATTAGGATTATTTGAATTGCACAATATGTCTTTGATATCATGAAATAATGATGCTTTCATGGATTGATTTCATGAGGATATTTCAACAAAGGCAAATGAATGAAATGAGAGAATATTGATCAAGAACATAATTCAGATCACTGATAGAAGATTATTTTATTGTTGTTTGTGCGAAGCGAAAAAGAGATTGAGAAATGGGAATACCAAAATTATTCAGGTATTGAAACAATGTATTATCATTTTAAGTAAAATTATCACCATTGTTGCGCAGATGGATAAGCGAGAGATATCCGTTGATTTTATCGCCAGCTAATGTTTTTACTTGTCCTGAAATCGGTTTTTCTCTTAAATATTTGACTTTAATTCTTTATTCAATTTGAAAAACGTCATGTTTTTTTTGTAAAACAATTATTGAACGAAATAATAAACATTTGCAAATTTAACAATTAGACAATTTATATCTTGACTCAAACGGAATTATTCATAACGCAACGCATGGGAATCAAGGAATTACGCACCAGCTAACAGATGAAGAAATGATAGCAGGAATATTTCAATACATTGATAGGCTATTTCAGATAGTTAAGCCCAAAAAGCTTCTTTATATTGCTGTTGATGGTGTTGCTCCACGTGCAAAACTGAATCAACAACGATCTCGCCGTTTTAGAACAGCTCGTGATAGAGAAATAGCTGTTCAAGAAGCAAGAGCAAAAGGGGAAGATGTACCAACTGAGGTGTTTGATAGTAACTGCATCACTCCTGGTACAGAATTTATGTTTAGATTATCGGAGTGGCTTAAATACTATGCATCAATAAAAATGAGTACCGACAAAGCCTGGGCTGGTGTTAGTGTTGTTGTGTCTGGATGTGACACACCTGGCGAAGGAGAACACAAGATCATGTCGTTTATTCGCGCACAGAGAAGCCAGCCAGGATATGACGGATCGACTTCGCATTGCATTTACGGGCAAGATGCAGATCTGATTATGTTGTCACTTGCTACCCACGAGCCAAACTTTGTGGTACTTCGAGAAGAAGTTAAGTTTGGGAGTGCCAATAGCGGTGGAGGCGGGGGAAAAGAAGACGACCGGCCAACAGCGGACAAAACACAATTCCAGTTTCTGCACATTACACTTCTGAGAGAGTATCTGGAGAAGGAGCTGAGCGGGGTGAAAGGGCGCCTGCGCTTCGAGTACGACTTCGAGCGGCTGATTGACGATTTCGTGCTTCTATGCTTTTTTGTGGGCAACGACTTTATTCCGAAGATGCCTGGGCTGGACATTGCTTCAGGCTCGCTCAGTGAGATCTTCCAGTTGTATGTGGAGCTGCTGCCGTCGCTGCCAGACTACATCACTAACCACGGGCGAGTGGATTTCCGGTCTTTTGAGAGGATCTGCCAGGGTCTGGCGTCGATGGAAAGGAGCCATTTTGCTGAGCTCGATGAGAACGAAGAGACTTTCGGGTCAGGGTCGTATTCACGCTCGTCTGGAAAAGGCGCAGGCGAATGGAAAGACGGTGAGTGGGTGAGTGGAGGAGGCGAAGGGATGCAGCAGAAGAGCGACAGAATCTGCTGTGACCACGTCGAACAGAACACACAACACAGAAATTTGGAGCAAGACAGCACTTCCAGTGCTAATGCATTAGGCACACCGTTAACATCTGCTGCTTCTCTTTCTCCTGCACATGCCTCTGCTCCTCATCAGCTTCCTCATCTTTCTCCATTTGACATCGCTTTGAGATGCCCCTCGTGGCGTTCCTCGTATTACAAGCGCAAGTTCGGGTATTCTGCGCCACCGCTGTATGTTTCTGAAGCGTGCATTGTGCATTCGAAGGATAAACACCATCTGAGAGAGGCTGCAAGAGAAATGAGGGGAGACGACGAGGAATATGAGGGAGAGGAAGATGGAGAAGGAGAAGAAGAAGGAGAAGGAGACTATTATTATGGCAACAAAGAACTTGGTGGTTATTCGCGCACATCATCAAAATGGGAGAGAAAAGGAGGGCTGATCGAAAGGCCTGATCAATACAGCAGCACACAATCTCAATCACAACCGTCTTCATCATCATCATCTTCTTCTCCTCATTCACTTGTCCCCAAGCGCTCGTCTGTGTTTGATCCATCGCGTGAGCGGCAGTTCAGTCTGCACAGCACCTCCACTCCGCAGCACAAGCCCTTCCGCGATCTCGTCTTCCATTACTTAGAGTCCATCCAGTGGGTCTTTTCCTATTACATCTCTGGCTGCCCGTCCTGGGGCTGGTTCTATCCTTACCTCTACGCCCCGCTCCTGTGCGATCTGTGCGACTTGTCTTCCTTCCCCCCCATCGCCTTTGTGGAGGACAAACCTCTCCTTCCCTTTGAGCAGCTGCTGGCGGTGCTGCCGACAGCGTCGTGTGCTCTGCTTCCAGCGCCGTTCAGACCGCTTATGCAGAGCGAGGAAGTGGTGGTGAGGCAGAAAGTGGATGAGGAAGGGAACTTTGTGGGGAGTGCGTTGCTTGTGGGAGAAGGAGGAGGAGGAGGAATGGATGGGAATGAGGATGAGGATGATGAAGGAGATGATGATAACAAGAAAGCTATCAATGAAGATTATTCTTCAGCTGCGGGTAAAGCCGCAGCAGGGCAAAGCGAACAAATCGAAAAGAAGAAGAAAACAAAACTTAGAACAGTTTCGCGCCGTTTTATTTCTCCGATCGCGGCATTTTATCCGAAGGAGTTTGAAGTTGACATGGAGTTCTGCAAGATGCCATGGGAAGGGGTGTGTGTGCTGCCATTCATCGATGTGGAGCTGCTGAAGCAGACGGCGCAGACGATCTATCCTCTTTTGTCGAGTTTGGAGCTGCGGCGCAACCAGCACCAGTTCAGCACTTTGTTTCGGTCTCCACATCATCCAGACTTCAGAATGGACATGATGCTCATCTCGTTCATACAGGAAGAGAACGAAAGAGGAAACGGAGGAGAAGCAAATGGAATTAATTCTTCTTCTTCTTCTTCTGCCTCATCCTCTTCTCTATACAAACACCCTCTTCCTTCACACACCCATCTCTTGTCGCATCTCTTCCCTTCTTTTGTTCTGACTCCCCCAATCGACCATCCTGCTTTCCTTTCTGTTTCCAACTGCCGAATTGTGCAGCAGCCCGCGGTGCCCCACGACACACGGCCGATGCTGGCAGACACTTCTCTGTTGGATCGAATGATGGCAGTGGTGGACCAGGTGAAGGAAGGAGATGAGGATGAGGAGGAGGAGGAAGAGAAAGAGAAAGAGAAAGAGAAGAAGACAGGGAAGCAAGCTGAGAAAGCGGAGAGGAAAGAAATCGAAGAGAAAATAAAGAGATTCAAAAGGATGAAGATGCAAAACAAAGAAAGAATCCAAAAGTTGCACAATCTTGTTTTCCCACCTGCTTTGCAGACTCCGTCTTCTTCGTTTATTCCTCCGAATCTTTTAGCTACTGCCTTTCCGAATGAGCAAGATAAAACTTTATCATCATCATCATCGCCATCAGCTTCAGCAAAAGAGAAAGAGAAAGAGTCAGAATCAAACACGCGAATGATCCATTCAGAAATATCTTTCCTCCGAACAGAGTTCAAAATTATCGTTTCTCTCTTAAAATACGCCAATGTTGCTTATCTTCCTCCGCCATACTCACTCCAATCAAGCACTTCTCCTCTTCATCTTCATTCTTCTTCTTCTTCCTCTTTCACTTCTTCCTCTTTCTCTCTCCAAAAGCCACTTGCCCTTCCTTCTGCTTCTCTTGTCCGCCCCTGGCGAGAGCGAGGCCTGTCTCTCTCTTCATTCATCCTTCCTTCTTATCACCCACGTGCCAGGTTTCCCTCTCTTTACACACTTCATCCAGCATCTTTGTCATTCTTCATCAAACACACACAGCATGTGAGTGGAGTCACATTCAACTGGGAAAGAATTAAGAAGAAGATGATCAAAGAGGACGAGATGGATCAGGAAGAAGTTGAGAAATCGAATAATTTTATGTCTTCTTCTTCTTCTTCTCAGTTCAATGGAACAGAAAATGGATTGAACGACAGCCAACAGAAGAAGAAGAAGAAGAAGCCGTTGGATTTGAGTGGAGGCGACAGGCTAGAAAGAATCGTGCCATTTCGCCGTTTTGGAACAAAAGCAGACAGAAGCCGGCTTTTGAAGATGAAGAACGAGAAGAAAAGCATCAGCGAAATGAATGCAGAGCTGATGATATCGAAAATGAGAGGGGTGAAAGGGATGAGTGGTATAGGGACATCAGAAGAGGAGGAGGAGAAGAAGAAAGGAAAAGAAAGTAAAGAGATTTCTTCTTCTTCTTCTTCTTCTTTGAGTGGAAATTCATCATTGAATGGAATAAATGCTCGATTTGGAAGTGGAAGAGAACCAAACACACAACAAGGAGCACAAAATGCTCGTGTGAATGATCCATTCATGGAACTGTTCAGCAGAATGAACATTAACGTCAACGTAAAACCTGTTCAGAACAAGCAAAATACTTCTAATTCAACTTCAATCCCTGTTTCTTCTTCATCTTCTTCTTCTCTTTCATCGTCTTCTTCAACCACTTCATCATCATCAACTTCATCATCATCACCAACAACCCAACAACCTCTCCTTCAAGCCCAACCTCCAGCAACTGATCCTCTTCCCTTGCCTTCAGTCATCAAAGAGATCAAAGCGCAAGTCTTCTCTTTCCTCTCCAGACAGCCGTCGCGTGTGCTGAATGTGGAGAATGCTCTGTTTGTGTCACACAGATACCATCCATTCACACTTCCTTCAGCTGCATTGATAGACAGAGAAGAGACAGACAGACAGAGAGACATGCAGAACGAGAGGAGAGGAGGAGGAGGAGGAGGAGGGTACTGGGGAAGCAGTGGCAATAACAGCTATGGAAGATCAGGAAGGCCGCAACACGCAGGGATTGGATACAACAATGAAAGGAACACACAACATCAATCAAACCAGTCTAATTTTGTCAGCAGTCAAGGAGATTCTGGAAGCTATTGGGGCAGTCAGAAATCAAAGACATCAATTGAACGGCCTCTTTCTCTTGCTGATCCTTCTTCTTCTTCAATCTCAACAACCTCGTTTTCTTTCCCTGCCTCTGTGACAATTCCTCCATTGCATCTTTCGTATCTCCTTCGCTTTCTTGTTGGAGCTGTTGTGTACTTCAACTATCCTCATCTGAGACCAGGGAGAGTGTGCAGAGTGGAGGCAAAGGGAATTGGCGGTTGGGTGCTCAATCCGAAGGCGTTGAAGGAAGAAGAAGAAGAGGAGGAAGAAGAAGAGGATGAGGAAGATGTTAATGAGGAGGGAGAAGAGGAAGAAGGAGAAGATGGATATGGAGCTAATTATAAGGATGGATCAGCAAATATGACTAATAAATACAACTCAGCCGAGCAGAAGAAGAAAAGAGAGGCAGCAAGAATTCGAAGGCTGGCGAAGATGGAAGAGAGAGACGAGGAAGATGTGATGCAGAGATTGGAGCTTGTCGACGAGAGCGAAGACGATTCTGTGTTTGAACTCGACGAAAACGATAAGCAAATAGCAAACGGAACAGCAAACAATACAACTTCATCATCTTCTGCTAATAATAATAATAACAATAATATAAAGCAAAGCAAAGCTGCTTCTTCCTATTCCTTGAAGTCCAATCCCACACCCGATCCTTTCTTCCCCAATTCCATTCTGTCTTTCATTCCCCCCAAGCGCAAAGCGAAAATCCTGCGCCGTTCTCTTCCTCTGGAGACATCTTCTCAATTGGAACACCATTCAGTCTCAATCAACCCGATGGCTGTGCAGAACCCATGGAATCAGCAGCAGAAGGCATCAGCTCAGACAACTTCACAGGCAAAAGGAGGGTTTGCTGCTAAACAACAAATGTATTCATCATCATCTTCTTCTTCATCTCCCTCTCAAAATGCCCCTTCTCCTTATTCCACCACACACACACGGGAGTCCAAAGAAGATGTGGCAGAGTTTGTGTCGAGGTGTGAGAGTCTGAAGCAGCAGCTGCTGCAGAGAAGAGGGATGGAGATAGGCGATGTGAATGTGCTGTGTTATGTGCAGCCGCTGGTTGCGATGAAAGTGGAGGAGAAAGCAGAGAAGAAGAAGAGGAGGAAGGGGAGGAAGGGGAGAGGGAACGGGAAGAGGAGTGGAGGAAGTGAAATGAATGAGGGAGGAAATGATTATTATGATGAAGAAGGAGACGATTCAGAAAATGATGAAGACGATGAGGAAGAAGAAGGCAAAACGAACAAAGCAGACTGGAAGAAGCCGAAGAAGACGTCAGGAGGAAGAAGAGGAGGGAAGAATGGAATTGGATTGTGTGTCATTTCTGACAAGTCGAAAGAGGTTGTGAATGTGAATGAGGCAGACGAAGAGGAAAGGCTGCTGAATGAAGCGAGAAGGCAGCAGCAGAAGAAGAAAGCAGAAGAGATGAGGAAGAAGAAGAAAGCAGAGGAGGAAGAGAAGAGAAAGAAGGAGCAATTGAACAATGCTGCTTCTTCTTCATCAGCTGACTCAGTACAAAATAAAATGAAACATAAACGTCATATTTTGTCAACTGATTCTTCATCTCTTTCTCTTCTTTCATCATCTTCTTCTTCAATGAGCCATCTTCGTGTTGTTCCTGAATACGACGATGGAGGCATTGTGTGTGTTCCCATTCAGCTTTTAACAGCTCTGCCTGTTGTGGATGATGGAAGGTTTATTGATCTGACGAGGAAGAGGAGGGAAATGCTGATAGTGGCAGAGCGGATGGAGGAGGAGAAGAAGCTGATGAAGATCAGAGAAGAGAGAAGGAAGAAGAGAGAGGAAGAGGCAGAGAAGATGAAGATACTCACAAAGCAGTTTGGGTTGAGCTTGGGAATTGGAACAGGAATAACATCAGAAACTGTGAAAAGCGAGGAAAAGAAGGAGAAAGATGAAAAAGGAAAAGGAAAAGGAAAAGTTGAAGAGAGCGATGAAGATGATGATGAAGAGGAGGAAGAAGAATTATTGGGAAAAGAAACTGAAAATGTAGAAAAATCAAAAGAAGGCAAACTAAAAGAAGAAGACGATGAAGACGAAGAAGAAGATGAAAGCGACAACCGTATCACTTCATCAGCGTCTGCTGCAGCGCTTTCGACTGAATCAGCCGGTTTGAATGACATTCGCCATCTGTTTGATGTTGGGAGGCTTGTTGTTGTTGGAGGGACAGGAGTGGAAGTGCTGTCAGTGACAGCAGTGAGAGAGAAGACTGTGAGGAGGAAGGAGAAGAGGAAGAGATGGGTGCAGAAGGAGAAGGAGCAAAAGGAGAAGGAGAAAGAGAAGGCAGATGAGAAAGGAGAAGAGAAAGCAAATGAATCAGAAGCCACAGCAGTGTCAGTTGAAGAGGAAGAGTATGAAGAAGAGATTGTTGACACGAAGACAGAAAAAGCGCCTCAGCCGATTCTGTCTATACCCCATCCGCTTGCTCTGCTGGGTGTTGGGGGAAGAATTGTGGCATCGCCTGAGGATGTGAGGAGGATGGACGAGAACAGCAGGAGACACAACAAGAAGATGAGGAGGAAGATGGCAAGGGAAAGGGAAAGTGGAATGGCGAATGAGAAAGGGAAAGAAGAAGAAGAAGAAGAAGAAGAAAGAGAAGAAGAGAATGAAGCAGTTTCGTCACTCTGGGACGAGGAAGATGAAGGAGACGAAGAACAAGACAAGTTGGAGTCGATGAAGATGAGAAGGAAGGCATTTCCGACAGCTTTGAAGGGAGATTGCGTGATTGTGGAGTTGGAATACAATGCTCTTGTTTATTCTGAGCATTTTGCCACTTTGAATCCATCACCAAATGATGAAGAATTAAGCTCAACATCTTCTTCTTCTTCTTCTTCTTCTCATTTCACTCCAAACATCTACTCAAACATCCCTCCCTCTCTCATTCGTGCACACATTGTATCTCATTCGTGTCCTTCTTCTTATCTGCCTGCTTTTCCTTCTCTTCCTTCTCTTCTTAACAAACAGTCAGAGAAAGACAGTTCTGATGCCTCATCTCCTCCTCATGTGTCCATCCATCCGTATCATTCATTTCTTTCCTCTTTCTCTTCTTCTCTTTCTTCTTCCTTCACTCTTTCTCCCCTCTCCTCCCACAGCTCTTCTCTTCTCCCTCCTCCTTTCTCTCTCTTCACCAAGTTCCTCTCTCCGTTCACACCCGAAGCACAGAACTGGTACACCCTCGACGAAGCTGCTGCCATTGTTGGGACGACTCCTGTTGCCATTGCTTGCCTCACCAGCGTGTTTGTGGTGACTGTGAGGAACTTCTCATTCAATGCGTTTTCGGCAAAGGGGAAAGGAAAAGAGAAGGAGAAAGAGAAAGAAAAGGAAAAAGAAGCAGAGAAAGATAAAGTATCAAATGGAATGGAGAAATTGAAAGCGCTTTTTGCTTCGGCGAAAGAGAAAAGCGATGGAAAAAGCACAGAAACCACACAAAATTCAGCTTCAGCCTCAAAATTTGTTTATTCTCCTTCGCAAAAGACAGATGCACCGTCGCCTCTGACACCTCTTTCTCCTCTTTCTCCCAACAGCCAGTCAAGTCTTTCCACTCCTCCTCTGTCTCCTCCGACTTCTGCATCTTCTTCTCCTTCTTCATCGTCTTCTTCGTTGCTGGCTAATCCAAACACTGCTTCTTCTGTTTCTCCTTCTCTTCTTTCCCCTCTCACCACGCCTCCCCTTTCTCCTTCTTCTCCTTCTTCTCTTTCACCTTCTGTTTCTCCTTCTCCCTCTTCTCTTTCTCTTTCTCCTTCCTCCCCATCTTCTGTGACTGAAATGTTCCATCCAGTTTGTGCTCCTTCTTCTTTGGCATCTGAAATGCCTCCGATGATGACAATCAACTTTGCTTTTCCTTTTTGCGATCCAAAAACAAACATCCATTCGCCTTATTATGCACGCTTCAACTCAACCACACGTCAAGTTGATTATTCTGACGCTGCCATTGATCTTCTTCGTGAGTACAAGACTCGTTTTCCTTCTGTTTTTTCCTTTGTTTCGTCGTCTTCGCATGTTGGCTCTTTCCTTTCGCCTTCTTCTGCTCTATCTGCCTCTGTAGCTGCTGGCCAGACCTCCTCATACATTCGCAAAGTGAATGCCACACAGATCATTCCACAAGGCACACACGAAGCATTCGATGAGCTTGTGTCATTTCTCTCGTCGGCGCAGAAGGAGAGGGCGATGCGGGGCTATGCAGGACACACGACGCTGATTGCGACGAAGGAAGGGGTGGAGTCGGTGATGAGGTTTTATAAGGAGACAGGGTGGGGCAGGATTGTGACGAGTGCTGATGAAGAGAGCGTGCAGAAGAAGTTTATTGATAAGAGATATAAAAATAGGAAGGGGAATGAAGAGAAAGAGAAAGAAAATGATAAAAAGATAAATGCAGTTGAAGACAAAACAACAAGCAAAGAAGCCAATGAAGACGCATCGTCTTCAAAGAATGCCTCTCGTCTCCCTCATCTTCCCCACGCCATCAACACCCCCACAAAGGCCATCCATCTGATTGTGCGAGCACGTGTCTCTCTCTCTTCTCTCATCACATCCTCCAGCGATTCTGTCATTGGCACCTCAAAATACACAGGAGGAGAGCTCAGAGTGGGAGACAGAGTGGTAAATGTGTCATCTTCAGGTGCGGTGCCGTTCGGGCTGACTGGAACTGTCGTGTCTTCCACGACATTCACAGCGTCTGGCAGCGATGTGGAACAGCAGTTTGCTGCTTCTGGTGCTGATGAAGAGGAAGAGGAAGAGGAAGAGAGAGGAAAGGGAAAGAAGGAGAAAGAAGGGAGTGTTGGATGGCTGCAGCAGGAGGCAGCGATGAGTGGACGCACTTTTGGCTCTAAGCAGAATGAGTCTTATTCAAATGCTCTGATCTCTTCGACTGTTCCACCAACAAATCTGAATACAAATACGAACTCTTCAAAACCACTGCCAAATCTGTTTGCTTCTGCGCTGTCAAAATATCGCTCTTCTTCTTCTTCTTCTTCGAATTCATATTCTTCTCGTTTCCCATCATCATCCACATCATCATCATCTTCTTCTTCCTCTTCCTCTTCTTCATCTGTGTATTCCCCATCTCCACTCCGCACCTCCTCTGTCCTCTCCTCCACCCACCCGTTTCTCCTCTACCCATCCAAAAATGCTCCTTCCCCTTTAACACAGCCAGCAGGCGTGGGTGTTGACAAGTTCAGCGGCGACTCACATCTTTCACGTGCGCTGAATCCGAACCAGACAGTCGATGTTGTTTGGGATGCTCCGTTTATGAATGGCTCTGATCTGCACGGGAAGGCGCCTCTGATGCAGGGATCAGTGGCGTGTGTGAGCAGTCTGTACAGATATGCGACGTTTGTGCAGCAGAAGGAAGGGGCAAAGGGGAGAAAAGATGATGCGAATGAAGTGAATGGAAGAAGAGGAAGAGGAGGAGAAGCAGAAGGAGAAGAGGAATATCTTTATGCCCCACTTTCTGCGGAGTCTCTGTCACTTGAGGATGTTCTGAGGGAGTACAGCACATTCCAGTTGAGAGCGAAGAAGGCGTATGAAAACATTGCAGGCAGAGAAAAGATGAGATATCGAATGCTTTTGGAGAATGGGATAGATTCTGTGTCTTCAATTGTGCAGCAGGCATTCAATGAACAGTTGGTTAAACCTTCTTCTTCTTCTTCTTCTTCTTCTTCATTGACATCCTCAAAACAACGTTCTTCTTCTCGTCTTTCAGCTGATCAGTTCATTCGATCTGCGTTTTCGTTGTATCGGCTGACGTTGTGGCCGATCTTCCCCATCCCTCCCACGCAATACAAGACTGTTGGGTTCTACTCGAAACTTGCTGGAAAAAGAAGGAAAGAACTGAAGAAGACGAAGAAGGAGCTGAATGAGGGAGAAAACACAGCTGAGAAGAAAAGGCAGCTGAAGATGAAGATTCAGCAGCAGACGAAAGAAGACGCGAAGATTGTCATTCCGTTTGTGGAAGATGCTCGTCTGCCAAAAGTGCTGATGGAGTATGCAATTCGTCCACTCACCCAGAGGGAGAGGCAGAAGCCAGTGTATTTGATGCAGTCACGGTATGGAGGGTATGGAGGGTATGGAGGAAGTGTAAATGGAGGAGGAGGAGGAGGAGGAGGAATGTACAGGAGTGGAGGCTATCAGAGCAACAGTGCTGGATTCAGTTCATATTCATCGCAGCAGAGCCAGTCAAGATTCGCTTCGTCTTATTCATCGAGTGATTCTTCTGCATTGTTGTCTTCTCCTTCTTCTTCATATTCATCATCATCATCATCTTCTTCTTCTTCTGGAAAATCAAAAGCGTCAGTTGCAATTCCACCTCCTGCCTCGCTTTTGGGAAGCAGCCAACAAAGTTCAACTTCTTCTTCTTCTTCTTCTTCTCAATTCAACTATACTCCTTCTTCATCTTCCTCTTCTTCTCCTTCCTTCAAAATAATCTCAAAACCTTCTGTTGCAATTCCGCCGCCTTCTTCTTTGCTTCCATCAAAGCCATCTTCTGCTCCTCTTCTTTCGAATCCTCAAATTTCCAAATCGAAACAAGAAGAAGCATCACAAGTTGGTTTGTTGCCAACACCAACATCTTTGCAATCATCATCATCATCATCATCTTCTTCTTCTTCTTCGTCGTCTTCTTCTCTGCTACCCACTCCATCAAGCGACTCAAAGGGAAGCACAACAGGGCGAGTGCTGACGTTTTATGAGAAGCAGCAGCTGAGAAAGAAGGAGGAAGAAGAGAGAAGAGCGAAGGAGAATGAAGGAGCAGACAGCTCTGCGCAGACAGCTATCAACAAGAATGTGCTTCTGCCAACGCCGAAAGCAGCAAAAGAAGCAAAAGAAGCAAAAGAAGAGGAGAAAGAAAGCGAAGGAGCGAAAGAGAAGACGAAAGTGCTGTCATTTTACGAAAGGCAGAAGCTGCTGAAGGCTCAAAAGGACAGCCAAAGCAGCCAGACACAAAAACAAGAGAATGCAAATATGACACAATCTTCATCTTCTTCAGAGGACAAAACGGTTCAGTCAGAAAATGCAGAAAAGCCACCAAAAGTGCTGTCGTTCTATGAAAGACAGCAGCTGCTGAAGAAACTGAAAGAAGAAGTGCTCAAAACAGACAAGCCATCAGCTGCTGAAGAGAAGAAGAAAGAAGAAGAAGGAGAAGAAGGAAAAGAGAAAGAAGCAAAAGAAGCAGACAAAGAAGGAATCTTGCCAGACGCGTCAGCAAAGCCGCTTGCCAAGCCGTTATCGTTCTATGAAAGACAGCAGCTGAGGAAGAAAGAGCAGGAAGAGAAGAAGAAGAAGATGCAGCAAGAAAAACAGACATCCAATGAAAGCAATGAAACACCGGTTTTGTCACCTCCTCTGTCACCACCTGTGCTTTCAAAGGAGCCAGCTGCATTGTCACTTTCCTCTTCTTCTTCCTCTTCTTCCTCTTCTTCTTCCTCTCAAACCGAAGTTCCAATTCTTCCAAAGCCGAAAGTGAGAAAGCCAACGTTTGCGTCGCAGTTGCTGGCGAAGCAGATGCGGCCGAAGAAAGAGGCGTTGATGAACCAGTCGTATCTGCTGCCGATTCCGCTGACACACACGACGCCGCTACAGAGCGAGGTGGATGAGTGGAACAGGAAGGAAGCAGAGAAGCGGGTGAAGATGTTGGAGGAGGTGAAGAAGAAGATGCTGAGCGGGGAGCTGGAGGCTGGGTTTGTGCTGGATGACGAAGATGACGAAGAAGATTACGATAATGAAGGCAATGATGCTATTGCTATCAATGGGATTGGTTTGAAGGAGAAAGATCGGATGGATTCAGAAGCAGGGAAGTTTTCGTATCAGCCGAATGTGTTTGGAGGAAAAAGCAAAACACTCAGCTTATCGAATGGAGCAGGCAAAGTAGTGGAAGACGGCAGAAGAGGAGGCAAGCAGAACAGAGGGATCACGCTGAGCATTGAGGAGGAAGAAGGGTTTGGTGGGGCAGAAGACGAAGAGATGGCAGCGCTGCTGTCAGACACGCTGGGTCTGTCCTCGTCCAGCCAAGTTATGCCCCATCTGGTGGCCAACACTGAACTCCGCGACCGCTCATTCGCTGCGCCGCACCTGACAGCGAGCGGACCGTCAGCCACAAAGCGATCGAAGAGGCAGAGAGAAGCAGAGCGGCAACTGAAGCAGGTGGATCGGGAGAGGATGAGCATGACAGCACAGTCTATGGTAGCAGTAGATGCGGATGCGGGAGAAGAGGAAAAGAAGAAGGAGAAGGAGAAGGCACAGCGGATGATTGAAGAGCTGTTTGCGAGTGCTGGTCTGAAGGCTGGGCTGAATCGAGAGGAGAAGCGCGTGAAGCAGCAGAAGATGGCAGAGCTGTCGAAGAAAGCATCAGAAATGGAAGCATCTGCCACAACTTCCTCAACAGCGCAGGTGATGTCGCTGATGATGGGCTCTCTTCCTCCACCACCTGCCGTTGATGCAAAGGGAAGTCAGCAAAAGAACAAGAAGAGAAACAGGGATGTGAATAATAAAGCGTCTGTAGCTGCGACTATTCCAACTCCTACTGCAAGAGTTTCTGCTCCATTGCTGCCTCCTCCATCATTAACATCATCAACTTCATCATCTTCTTCTTATTCAACAAATGTGGATTCTTCAAACAGATTCTCTTATAATCCGATGCCTCGTTTGCCTGACAGCACCAAAAAATCGATTGATAAAACAGAAACAGAGCAAAAAGAGAGGGAGAAAGTATTGAAATTATTGCTTTCAGCACCTCTTCCTCCGCCTCCCGTTGCAGTTCCCCTTCTGAAAACGCCACCACCTCCTCCATTGCTGACTGCTCGCTCATCATCATCATCTTCTTCTTCTGATCCTTCTTCCTCTTCCTCCACCTCACCTCAATCTCCTCCATCGAAGCTAAAGATTGACTCGCCTGTGTTTGTGCCTCGCGCCCTCCCATCAGCCGCAATGCCTCCATTGTTTGGCAGCACAGAAGCAGCAATGGCACAACCGAAGAAGGCAAAGACAAAGGCGAAGAAGACGGCAGAAGAGCTGCAGATGGAGAAAGCAGATAGAGTGATCAAAGCATCGCTTTCGAATGATTTTGATATTCTCCGCTACACAACAGCATCTTCTGTGAAGCCGAATCTTCCTTCTTCTTCATCTTCAGGTGCAATGCCATCCAACCCAATTGGGCTGGGATATGAGCAAGACGAGCTCGACATACACGACATAGGCGAGCGGAACAAGCTGTTCTATCCACACATCGATCCCACGGTGCTGGCTGAGCAGAGGTTGAAGCAGGAAAGGAAGGAAAAGAAGGAAGAGAGAACTGGGGCAAGAATGGAAGTACAGCAAGGGATGGAAGAAGCACAGCTTTTTGTGCACATTCCAGTTGGTGACAGAGATGTGGAGATGGAAAAGGAAAAACAAGAGGAAAAGAGGAAGATGAGAGAGAAGCAGTATTTGCAGCAGCAGCAGCAACAACAACAGCAGCAGCAGCAGAGAGCGAATGATATTGGAGCGAAGCAAGGAGCATTCAGAAGCGAAGGACAAGCCCAAAACGATATGAGACGACCGACTTTGTTGCAGAAAGCTTCGATGCCTCAGCCTTTACTTTCTCTGAACCACACAAGCACAGCCAATTCAGCTGCAAAAGACAGCTTAGCTCAACCATCGCAAAGGAAAGCAGCCAGCACGCTGCCTTCTGCCCCACAAAATGCATCTGTGTCGTCTGTGCCATCGCAGGCACGCTCTCCTTTCTCCTTCGAAATGGACGATGAATTGGATGATCCGTTTCTGTCGATGCTTCACTCGTCTTCTTCAGCTGGCACAGCTGGCTCATCTGTCTCGCAGCTGCATCATGCGTCGCTGTATAACACGCGCATTCCGCTACCTTCCTCATTTATTCAGGATCCGCACAAAAGGTGGCAGGCAGAACAGGCCAGAACAACCCAGCCTGGCGGCACTCACAGCTTGGCAAATCAGAAGTTCGCATACAATCCATTTTTCAATACAGAGGGGAAGAAATAATTATTGAAAAGGAACTTTTTTTTGACATTCATTTCAATTTTTATCGTTTTATTTTCCATGAAAAAGTGGATGGAAATGAGTAAATGAGAAGGACAAATTATTTTCATCTGAATGAATTTTGAGTTTGTTTTTTTTTTTATTAGAAAAATGAACAGACTGATGAAAAGTGTCAGATGCCATGGAATTCTGTCTGTGGAAAAGCTTGTTTAAAAAGAAATTATTTTATTAAAAAAAAAAATGCAAACACCACTTTCACAGATTATTTGAGAAATAGAAATGAAAACGAAAAAAACTCAACAAAAAGAGAATGCTTGCTTTTGAATAATTCTTGCATCACAATTCATTGAAACAATAAAAAAAACCGAAAACAACAAATGAAATGTTGATTTATATTTCAAAAAGCTTTCAAAATCAAAATGAAGTAAATAAATCTCCAATAAATAACAGAATTGTTAGAGATGATCGCAAAACATCTGCCAAAGAATAAAATAATAAGCTTTATAGAGGAATGACAAAAGAAGTCTTTGAAACTTTCACAATTTACGATCAAAAGTCTGAATAAAAAAAAAGAGAGAGAAATAAAATAAAATAAAATAAATAAAAAAATGAAGAAAATGATATAAACACATGATTCATCACCAAAGATAATAATCTTCAATGTTTTGAATCAATAAATGGTCACCAAATATCCCAACAGTTTTGAAACAGCGCATCTTGACAATGCAATCTTCATAGCCTTCCTCTTCCATCTTTTCAAACACTTTTTTTTCCGTCTCTTTTCGTTTTGCCTTTTCATTTTCTCTTTCACTTTCTCCTCCTTCACTCTCCATCTTCTCATTCAATCTTTCACAAAGATGCTTGAAAAAGAACACACAACTTTCAATTGCATAAGTTTTTTCATTTGAACTGTTCATTTTAGACAAAACAATTTCAGCAACTTCCTTTTTCAGCAAATCACAAATATTCACAGCTCTGTTAAATGTAGTATATTTCAAGGAATAAACGCACAAATCACCAATTTCTCTGTCATTATCATTTCCTGCTCGAAATATCTGAACAACGCTCCCGGCAAGCTCAACATGTTCTTCACTCCTCAATTTACATGAGTAAAAATATTGGTTCAATACAATCATCCATCTTTTTATTATCATCGTTTCTTCCTTTTCTTTTCCTCTTTTGTCTTCTTCTGTTTTCTTCCAATCCACATTTCTTACCAGCTCTTCCAGTTCTCTTCTTGCTTCTCCCACAAAATACAGTTCATTTGTTATCACTTCTTCCAAACTTTTGTTGTTGGAAAGTCTTTTTATCAAAAACTGCCAAGCCGATTGATATGCAAGTCGCGTCAGATTGTGATGTTCCAGATGATATTTCATAACCTCTTTGATCTCATTTAAATATTGTTCTTGATTTATATCCTTGTTTTAAAAAATTAGAAAAAAAATCAATTGTTAAAAAAAAGGTAAAAGATATGAATAAACTTGAATGTCATCGATGCAACTTAAAGCCAGCAAGGCCAATTCAGTTTCTTTTTTCTTTTCTTCACTTTCCTCTTTGTTCATTGCAGCTATTAAAAAGCAATGCATACAGATCACCATCAGATTATTGCTGATTAAATCATATCCTGCCCCCCAAAATAAAAAGCATTCGCAAAGATTGATCAACAGTTTCTCATCCTTTCCCTCTTTTTTCTTTTCCTCTTCCAGAATTACTCTTCCAAATCTTTTCTTCAAAAAAGGGTTTGTAAAAAATTGGCGCTTTGTTGGTTTTTTCGCATTCTCATGTCCAACATGCTTCAGCAACATGAGGGATTTTTCAAAAGGATAATTGTTCAATTCAATCAATTTATAATTTTCATCAAATTCTTCTTTCGAGAAAAAATGCTTCAATTCTTCTTTATCCATATTCTTCAGCATTCCGTTCATCTCTTCCTTCATCAGACTTTTCTCTTCTTCTGCAAAATCTATTCCAGGAAACATTTCTTTTGCAAATAAATCAGAAATCAATTGCAATTTCCCCTCCTTTGATGGAATCAAATGAACACACCAAAACATTCCTCTGTGTCTTCCATCTCCGGTATCTTTTCACAAAGACAGTGCAACCATCAGGAATCAATATTTTGCCATTTTCATTAAAGCAAAGGAATAAAAAACAGAGAAAATGGATGAAACATAAAAATTGATAACGGAAGTGAAAAAATCATAGCTCATACCACTCTTTCCTGTATTGGAATTAAGACAAGAAAATATGGAGAAAAGAAAAGATTAATCTAATAAGAAGAATACTTATGGTTGTCAAGTTCAAAAAAACATTTTTGAAAATTGAAATTATTCATCAATAAAATGTGCAATTAACAGACGTTGCCTATCGTCGAGTTTCAGAAATTGTATTCATCCCGAGTCGTATTGAACCGATAGACAAGAAATATTTTTTGCATTTGAAAGGGAAATCAAAAGTTATTGCAGAGTCTATGACCATGCAAGAAAAAAAGTTGAAAGACCATTAAAGGAGGCTCAAAGATTCGTTGTTTTTCTTTATAATGAAGGTGTTTCTGTCAACCACTTCCTTTTGCCATTATAACCTTTCAAATAACTGAAATGATCAATTCTTGCTTCACAGAGTCCAATTTTGTGGACTGGAGTTGAATATTGAAGAGAAACAAGTTAATATGAGAATATGAACAAGCTTTATCCACTTCTCATAACTTATGTTTGAATGGAAGATGGAAGAATGGAAAATGAAGTATTTGTTGATGAAGTCCAGAGTTATAGATTCCCATGAAAAAAGATAGATGCCTAATATTGAAGAGTATGTCATATTTTCATGAACTCAAAAACGATGGAAATTTTCTTCTTTTGTTCTTTCTTCCTGAAAATAGAGAATTCGAGAAAACATGCAAACTCAATTCCAAAGCTGCGGATGAAGTTCATCATTTTCTTCAAAACAATTAATGCTCCTTTTCAATATCATTTGCATCTTTTCAATCTTCCTATTTTTTCATTTCTTTTTGTCCATATTCATCATGTTTTTACTTATTTCTTCCTCTTTTCTGTTTGTCAACTGTGTTTCAAACACTCTTTGTTTTCCTTCTCATATCTATTATCATCGCACACATTGAATGCTTTTGTGAAACTCACAGGTTGAATGTTCTGCGTTATTATCGTTTCCCTGGCAATTTCGATGGGCCACTGTGATCTATTCAGTGAAACAACAATAACCTGAGGAGGACTGGATAAAATCAGTGAATACTTTGAGAAATGAATTTTTGAAGGTGTCAGCAGAGCATCAAAAATAATCGAATGAAGAATGATAACAAATGGTTTGGTCAGCACTTGAAGGCTTAATGGCCTAAGCCTGTGCATCCAGGGGGAAAAAATTAAAAACATTCAGTCCTTTCTTCTTGTGAATATGATGTATCTTTGATTTTTTGTTTGTGGTTTATTTTTCATCATTTCTCAACTTCTAATAAAAAAAAACAATCTATTTATCATATGTCTATCGAAGGCATATCTCTTGTCTGTAATTGAGATTTTCTTCGCCGACTTTAACACGCACATATCTTCAATCCAAACCTCATTCTTATTTAATTATCAACATTAAGCTCATTGAAGTTGATGTTTGATGGAAATAAAGAAAGAATCTGAATGGATATATGTCATCTTGCAAGAATGGGGAAGAGGATGATGAAAAATAATGCCAGAATACCAAATATTCTCAAATCCATAAGTCAGCTGTGAGAAAGAGGCGAAATAGTCAATTCATTTGGAGACGGCTTTTGATGAAGAAAAGGAAACAACACAAATTCTGAATATTTCTTTTTTCATTGCCATGTTGCGTTTCAAAGAAATAAAAAGAAGTGCTGCTTTTATCCAAAACCATAAAAGATTACAAAATTACAATAAAAGAATCAATTTTTGAAATTCAAAACTCGTGGTTTTTTTTCCCTTAAACATTGACATAATAATCAGAAACATACAATGATAACATATTATAAGAATATTTTCCATTCAGTAGATTAAACGTTACACGAAGACTTATTACACAATCTTCATATCCCTCTTCTTCCATTTTTTCGAGCATCTCAATTTTCGTTGTCTTTCGTTTTGCTTCCTCAATATCTCTATCCATCTTTTCTTTCAATCTTTTCGAAATATCTGAAAAGAACATTAGACTTTTCCACAATTTTTCATCCTCCAATGTTGGTTGCTGAAGATTCTCCAAAAAGAAATCGAAAACACCTCCTTTCAGCAAATAACCAACGCATTCAGTTGCACAAAGCGCCATTCCATAAAAAAAGGAAAAGCATCTTTCATATAATTTTTGCTCATTCTCTCTTGCAACTCTGAACAACGTGACAAGATAACGAATCAGCCCAATTTGTTCTTCATTCCACAAACCGTACATAAAAAAGATATCTGAAAACACATTGAACCACCGTTTAATTATACGGTCATCTTTCATTTCTGTTCTTCTCTTTTGAGTCTTTTCTTCTTTCCCAATCCATTCAACACATCCCGTCAGCCCATCCAATTCTCTTTTAACCTCTCTTGCAAAATACAATTCGTTCACAATAACTTTTTCCAAAGATCGATTGTTGTGCAATCTTGCAACCAAAAATTGCCAAGCGGACTGATATGCAAGGGGAGAAAGATTTCGATTTTCCTGGTGAAATATGATTATTACTTTGATCTCATTCAAATACAATTTTTCTGGCATTCTTTTTGTTTGAAAAAATGAGAAGGAAATAATTTACGTTCAAAATGAAATTGAAATCCTCAAACTTCACTTCCCCCAATTTGACTCAATGCGAGCAAAGCCATTTCCACTTCATTTTGTGTTTCCTTGCTTTCTTCTTTGTTTAATGCAACTTTCAGAAGACAGGACACGCATATTGAAAGCAGTACCGATGAGACCCGGTTGCTAAGCAAAATATAGCATTCGCAGAGATCAACAAGAAGTATTTCATTTTTTTCATCTTTCTTCTCATTTTTTTCTATTATCAATTCTTCAAATTTTTTGTTCAATTTAGAGAGACAAAATCCAGTACCACATGTTTCTTTCAACACTTCCAATATCCGACTTGCTTCAACAGCACGAGTGCGTCATTCATCAAAAGTTTCTTTTTTTCAATCATTTCAAAGATTTCATTGAACAGCTCAAACTTGAAAATCGAAAAGAATTCTTTTTCTTTCATCTCTTCCATCACTCCATTCATTTCAATGATTTTCTGTTTTTGCTCATCTTCATTGCAATCTTTCAGTTCACAAAATAATTCTTAAAGACTTTTTTTAAAAAAATCATAAAAATACACAAACTATCACAACAGTAAATTCAAAAGGGAAGGTGAGCAAACTCGAAAACTTGTGCGCAATAGACTGTTTTTGTATTCCATCTTCGATCTTATTATCAGAGCCTGCTTTCATTCCAATTGTAAAAATAGAATGTTCAGTTTGCAATGAAAAGTGCTTCAAAAAAAAAAATGAAAACAAAATATAATCAAACGATGTGACTGCACTGGAAAGCAAAGAGTTATCAGCGCTAACCTCATTTGCTTTTTGGGATGAACTGGAAAAAAATTGGCCCATCGATCAATTTGCCTTTATTTTTGTTATGTTTAACTTTTTTTTTTTTAAAAAATCTTGATTCCAGAACATCGCAAAGTTTTGAAGAATAAAATTGCTGTTAATCAAATCAAATGACAGAAATAAATTTGGGCGATGAAAATGAGTGAGTAGTGTTTTTATTTTGACGAAGTTGAAAAATGAATTTTGAGACAGATTGACATGTCAGAAAAATATAATATTCTAATAAATGCTCAAAAGTTTATTTCTTGCACCACCACCACCACCACCACCGCCTCCGCCGCAACCACCACCACAACCACAAAAAAAAAAAAAAAAAAAAAAAAAAAAAAAAAAAAAAAAAAAAAAAAAAAAAAAATAGAAAAGACAAAAAATAAATAAATAACAAAAAATAAAATGAATATCGAAATTTATAACTCTGAAAACCTTTGGTGGAAAATCCGGAATGTGGTGAATAACCCGGATATCAGAAAGAAGCAATTGTCAGATTTTTTCAACATAAAAGTCCACTGAATTCACAATTAATATGTCTAAATTTTTTTGAAAAGTTCCTTTTGTTTAATTTTCAAATAAAAAATACTCTCGAAATAAGACTTTTCTGAATGAAAAAAGAGCATTTTTGTAAAGACATCTTACGTATGCATGCACGTATTTCGAAATAGAGAAAAAAAATGAGTTTAAAAAATTGAGTGTGTTTTGAACTCTCAAAGTTTTGGTTATTTTTTTCTCTTTGAAAAAACTTCATTGTCAATTTATCCATTTATTTCACACATATAAACTATCCTTATTTAAAAAATCACTTAGAGAACAGAATAATAATAATAATAAATGAATATTATTTGGTTTCATCGATGTCCTTCAAGTTTCATAATGCACTTAACATACAGTGTAGCTTATTAACTTGTTAATCTTTACAAACAAATTTATTAAAATAAAAATTTTAACTGAAAAGAAGAAATGCTAAATTATGAAATGGAAGCTTACAACTTCCGACTCAAAATATTTGCTTTAAAACAAGCAATATGATAATCACAAATAATAACAATCAAACTTGAGCTTACTGATAAATTGAAAACGTTGGAGGAAAAAAAATAGAAAAAGAAAAAAGAAAATAATTCTCAAAAACTAATATTTCCTGCAACGTTTCACAGGCCACAAGCTCGGAGAAAGCTGCAGCCAGTGTTGAAATTAAGGTGAAGATAAAAAAATACTTGGAATAAAATTAAAGTCAAACAAACAAAAAAAGAAAAAATATATCTCAAAAAAGTTCTTGAAAATACAATACACTTTAAAAAATACATCACAAATTTATCCTTTCTTTTCTATATTTGGCAGAATTGATTGTTCCATCAATCCTTCTTTTGTTGCGGTTATTTGAACGTTTTGCTCGCGATCTTGAATGCCATCAAGACGCTGTTTAAGTTCTGAGAAAGACATATTTGGCTCTTTCTGCAGAATTTCAATCATATGCTTTGAAAGCCATCCTGTTTTTGTTCCATCACCAAACGAAAGTTGTTTAGCTGATTGATCAGCAGCAGAAGCGCCAATGTGAATGGCATTGGGTAGCTGCTTGTCTCTCCGCACATTTCTAAACTTTACCATTTTATCAAGATTGAACAACGAGCCTGCATGGCAGCACTCAGAGATTAGTACGATTCGGGTGTTTATTGAAGCTTTGTTGAGAATGAGATCGAACAAACACCAATCAATCACCATTCCTGAAAACACACCTCGTGCTGTTGATTGAAAAGGAAAATAATCGGAGAAGAGAGACGAGGGCAAAAAAATATCTGCTTGTGAAGATGAAGCACTCAATGCAGTCTTGTTTGCATCAGTCATTTCAGTTGTGTTCAATTGAGCTTGCTCTTCTTTTTTTGGAAATGAATAAAATGAACTCTTTCCGCTTTCACTTAAGCCTGTTGGATCGGAAATTTCCCCTCCATGTCCAGAAAAGTATTGAACAAATTCACTTCCAGAATGATCAATAAGATATTCCATCCACCGATAATACTCAGCTGCCGAACAGTCACATGTATAAAAGATTACAAATTCCCTCTTTTTTAACAATTCGGCAATTAATATTCCATTAGTTAGGGGACCAATTCCCAAACTATTCGATTGTCCTTCGTCAGGGTTGAGAAACAAAACAGCTAAACGATTAAAACGAAAATTTTTTGGAAGTTGTGCTTCGCAAATGCGCATCAGATTGATACATCCCAAAGAATCCAAACGCTCGAGGTATTTTGAATGCTCAGTGAAAGAATAATCAAAAGGACTTTTTTGTAATTCGAGTAAATTTGCCCATTGATTTTGTTGTTGTTCTCTTTCAATTTGTGGAAATGATGCAATCATTGTCTGAGAGTTGCTTTGGGAAAAACATTGTGTGGAAATGAGAGGCTTTGCAGATGGTGAGGAGTTTTGAGAGAAATTACTGCTATGCATTTTCATTGATGTTGCACTTGCATCTGAAGCAGCAGAACCTAAAACTATTTTGCAAAGTTGACTGGTTAAATCACTGAGCTGAATTTCTCTCTCTTCTTCTCCAAGACATCTAATGACTGGGGCCTTTAGTAATGCTGAGTTTGTTGTGGTTATTTGCGGATGCACCGAATCTTTCAAAGGCCGATTCAATAATTGCAAGATATCTTTCCATTGAATATCAACGCATTTATCAAGAATTGACACAAAACTGAAAAAAAATGAATCAAAATATTCTTCATTCGAAAAACTCTTCATGGACAATCCTTCTTCAGATGAACAAGCACTGATATGGATGGCATTCCAATTCGTTGCTCTTTCAATCATCAGCATCTCATCATTTTCATATTCCCTGCTCAATCCATCCTTTGAAAACTTTTCTCCTTCTTCAAGAAGAAATACATCGCCAGCATAAGAAGCTAGAGTTACAAGAACAATTCGTACACCAGCGCAATGTGGGTTCTTTTTAAACAGCTTGTGCAGAACATCCTCGGGGAGATAATCTTCTCTATTTCCAAGAAGAGGCTTTCTCATCCCTTTCCCAAAGAAAGTTGTTGTTGTTGTAGTATCAAGCCCAGCTTGAATAGCTTCCTTTTTCCATTTATCTTTTTCTTCTTCAGGCATGAAGCAAAGGGCTTTCTTTTTCTTTTTTTCTTTATTGTTCGTAGTTATTGCAACAACTTCTCCAATAAAAATTGATGCCAATTCTTTTTTAACAGTTCGTAGAAGCCATTCCATCCAGTGATAATACTCTGTTGCAGTTGGATTCACAAAATAAAGCACTCGATATCCCCGCTTTTGATAAAGCCGTGCAGTTTGAAGCGCTTGATTCATTCTCTCTTTAAACCATGTTTCCGGAGAAACCACACGTTTTTCAGATTCCTGTGGTGCTGCTTGTGGAGATGAGTTCGAAGCAGTAGTTGATGCTGAAGAAGAATTCGATGCGGAAGAAGACTTGTTGAAAAAATCACGAAATTTAGACATATCATTCGTGGCAGCTGCTGGCACAACAAGGAAAATTGCACAAACATATCTGAGTGAAATTGATGGGAATGTTTTTGGAGTTATACGATCGAGATTGAAGAAGCCTTCTGAATCAAGTCGCTGCAAAAACGGATTCAACACAGTAAAATATTTCACAGGCTTCTTCATTTCGAATGAAAACTTTATTAAGCGAGAAAATTGTTCGTTGGAAGTGTCAGGAGAAGAGAATGAAGCATGACGAATGTGAAGTTGTTCTATATCGTTAAAGTCGTCATACACGTCGTTTTCTTCTTCTTCAGGAGAAGTTTGTTTCGGAGAACCCATCAAATTCAAATAAAACTTGTTTGTGATATCGCTAAGTTGAAGCTCCCTTTGAGATTTTGAGAGTTGGCAAACGACCCTTCCCTCAAGCAATCCATCAGCGGTTGCTGACAATTGCGGGTGCTGATCGGGTGGAATTAGTGGCTGCAGCGAACATAACAGCTGTTTATAATTGAGTTCCATATTTGCATCAAGCAGTTCAACAAATTTCAAAGAAAATGAATCAATAGAAGAATCTTTGGTTATCATCAAGTTGATTTTTTCTCCAACATTGCAAGAGCCAATGTGAATAATTTTTGGAATTTGTTTGAGAGATTTATTCGAAAGTACTTCACAGTTATGTTGATCGACTATTGCTGGTTTTGTTGAAATTTGTCTAAGATTATAAATATCACCACTAGATGGTGCAGAAGTAATAAAAGTCAGCTTAGCAACTGAGTTTCTTGAATTTTTCGTAACAAGATGATGCAAAAATCCTTCTGTAATATTATTATTAATTCCAGTAACTTTTGTCCTTATTCCTTTTCCATACGGAACAGCTGCTGAAATTTGTGACGCACATTTCCCGTATTTTTTCTTCAGTGCTGCCAGCCACTCATCCTTCACGCTCTCCTCCACAAAGCATAATCCACTTGACGTATTTGACGAGCGTAGTGTATATCCTCCTGATACATTAGTTACTGTCCCACAATAAATGCAAACAAGATCTGTCTGAACAGCATTCATCAGCCACTTGACCCAGCTGAGATATTCCGTTGCTGTGGGATGCATTGAATATAAAACACGATATCCTCTTTTGACGAAGAATTCAGCCAACAAAAGCCCACTTCCAACAGAATATGAATTCTCTAACAGTGAAGTCGATGCTGAAGAAGAAGAAGAGGAGGAAGAGGGAGAATCTGCTTGGTGATCCGAAATATTCTTTGTTGATGGAACCATAAAAATTGCACAAACATAACGAAAAGAAAGCAGTGGAAATGTTTTTGGTGTAATTCTGTCAAGGTTTATACATCCCATTTTATCTAACTCTCTTTCTTGTTCAGCGCAAATGGAGTCATAATCAACCGTCTGACTCATCTTCAATGCAAAGTCTATGAATTGCCGCTTGCGCTCGTCTGTGTTATCTTGCAATGCAAATTGCTTTGCTTGAAGCTCGAAGATATCATCATCATCTTTTTCTTCCTCCTCCTCTTCTTCTTCAATACCTCCCACTAATTCAACAGATCCAACAGATCTTTCGCATTTATTAGACGATGGCTTTGGGCAGCCAAGCACTTTCATATGTAAATCATTTGTAATTTCTGTTGCTTGCAGTTCTCTTTCTTTCTTAGAAAGAAGAGGAAGCACAGGTAATTCTTCAAGAATGCAATTTGTTGAAGTAATCTCTGCATGCTGTGAGTTCCCCAGCAGCAGCTGGATGTGCGAAGCCATTTCTTTCCAGTCAATCAGCGGGTCAATTTCCAGAAGAGATAAAAAGTGTTTAGTGAAAGAATCTTCTTTTCCTCCATCAGGCTTAAAACTAACGTAGCGCGACTCATCTGCTCTACACGATGCAATATGAATAATGTTTGGTCTCGAAAAATTTGAGTCACTTGAAGATCTTTCGCTCAAAGATGACAAATGACCATCTCCAGAGAATTGAACCAAAGGACGAGACGTTGTTTTGTCTTTAGAATCGTCTGAAGCAGCAGATGCACTGACGCTCTCATCAATCTGCGACAATCCAAAAATATCACCCACGAAAGACGAGCAAGTAATTAACACCACGCGCAATCCTGGTCTGGGCTTATTCTTCATTAAAAGCTCACGCAAGTTGCGCGTGCGGATGTAATCGCGGCAGCCGATGCTCTCCACCTGCTTCCTCATTCCCTCTCCCTTCAGTTCAGAAACTATTCCTATTTCTCTCCTTTCACTTCTCATTCGATTTATCCATCTGTCTTTTTCCTTCTCTTCCATAAAACTCAATGCCATTTCTTTATGATCTGAAGTATTCGTATCAGCAGATGCAGAGCCCGGCTGCGACGAAGATGGCTTCTTTGAATTGTGAACACAATAGACAGCAATACCAACGTAGACAGAAACAAAGTCAACTTGCACATTCTGAAGAAGCCATTCCATCCAGTGATAATATTCTGTTGTCGTGGGGTCTGCAAAATATCCAACACGATAGCCTCTCCCGACAAAAAGCTTTGCATAACTCATTCCTTGTTCCATTGCTGCATTCCCCGTCTTCTTCATCTTGTTTTTTTCTTCCGCATCGACAGACTTTCCATCCGAATCGGTTGCATCATCTGGGTCAAGATGGTGTCGGGATGTGACAATAAACACAGCTGCAAAGTTTCCAAGACGGAACGAAGAGAAAGCATCTAAAGAAAACCTGTTGAGGTTTATGCAGCCCATTCTGTCAAGCTGAACCATGTATTTTGCATAAGGAGATGGATAATCAAAGGATTGTTGCATTTCTAACAGAAAGGAGATTTCTCGTTTCAGTTCCTCTTTTCGTTGTACTGAAAAAGATTCAAGAATGTTTTGCGTTTTTTGTTCACTTTTCTGCTTCTTTTTTTCTTTGTGCAAGCTTTCCTCTTCATTCGCATGACTTTTTTCAATCGTATTTGTGGAAGAATGCTTTTCGGGTATTTTTTCGTCCAATGTTGGATTTCGATTTGGTTGCCCCTTTCCAGATATTTCTGCAAATATGGCTCTATTTTTCTCTCTCAGCTTGTCTATTTCACTTGCATTTCCCCCGCTTTTGTCTCTTTCCATCGAATTTAACTCTTTTTCTTTTGATTTCTTGCTATTTTGTATTCTCTTTTCATCTTTTGTTTCATTGTTTGTTTTCCTTTCTCCTTTAAATTGCTCTGCTTCTTTTCTTTCATCCATGTCTCTTTCTTTTTTCTCTTTTTTCTTGCTGTCACTCAAGTTTGAAAGATAAATTTGAAGATCTCCACCAACTTTAGGTTTTTTTGAATCAACTAAAATGCTACTATGCTGCTCTTTGTTTTCTTCATTACTTTCTTTTTTATCTTCTTCCTTCGGTTTTTGTGAAAAATCCCCGCTATCACTTTTTCCTTTATCTAAATTTTCTTTCCTTCTTCGGAATCTTTCCCGATTTGTGTAAAGTTCATATGTCACATCATCATCTGAATCAGGTTTTGCGGGATTATTATCAACATTTTGATCATTGTTACGCTTATTTTCCTTTTTGCATTCACCAAAAGTTCCGCCTTTGTTCCCAATCTGACTTCTTGCTCTTTCATCTTTCCCTGTTTTGTTCTGTTTGTCTTCCCTCTTCAATTCGCATGAAGAAGATGCTTTTGTTGCTTCTGGAGCATCCGAAGATTCTTTTCTCAGCCATTTTGCTTGGCATCCGTTGAAGTGCACATCAAATAATTTCTTTGAGAAGAATTTTGTGTTGCACATGCAGCAGAGCAGATGAGTCTTATCGGAAACTGGTTTTTCTTCTGTCAGCTGCACTTTTCTTTTTGTGCTTTCCTGATTCCTTTCACGTTGTTTATCTTTCCTTTGGCTGCTGCATTCATCGTGTTCATCGTTTGACAATGGAAGTACTGATTTGCTCGGAACAGACCGCAAGCTGTTTAGAGAAACATCTTGCTTCACTGTAACTTCATGAGCAGATGGCAAAGTTGGAAACGGAAAGGAAGGTGAAGGTGATGATGAGTGAGACGAGTTAGAAGAAGATGGAGAAGGCAGTGCTTGATTCTCCGTACGAGGAATACGTGTGCGAGCATGATGTTTTTGCTGAGTTTCAGTGTCTGCATTTGGAATTTGAGAAGTTTTTGTTGTTTCAACAGTAGTCTTTGTTGGAATGTGATTAGCAATGTCTGCAGAAGATGTTGTTGGCTGAGGGGAACGTGGTGTTCTATTGGCTGGAGTGCGAAGGCCTTGTTGAATGCGATTTTCGCTTTCTCCTGTTTTTGCTCCTGTTTTAAAAGTTGCCTTTTCATCTGTGATTTCTCCACTGGTTTTTTCTGGCTTTTCGTGTTTCTCCTTCTTTGCTCCTTCTTTTCTCGCTGAAGGTCTGCTATCTATTTTATTCTCTGTCAGTCCACCATCGCAATCACTAGAGGATGTGCTATCCGTTGTATGCGTTTTTGAATACTCCTCTTTTGCCTCTGAAGTTGCTCGTCTCTTTTTAAGTGATGGTGCAGGAACCCTCAACTGTGGCGAATGCGAAGACGAAGAAGAAGAAGAAGAAGAAGAAGAAGAGGAAGAGGAAGAAGAAGAGGAAGAAGAAGAGGAAGAAGATAAAGAAGAAGAAGAAGAAGAAGAAGAAGAAGAAGAAGAAGAAGAAGAAGAAGAAGAAGAAGAAGAAGAAGAAGAAGAAGAAGAAGAAGAAGAAGAAGAAGAAGAAGAAGAAGATGATGATGATGATGATGATGATGATGATGATGACGATGATGATTCTGTATCATCTGAATGCACAGTATGCTCCAATGGAAATCTGAATGTTCTGAGCCTTTCGCTAAGCTGAGATAGTGTTGGCCGCTTTTTTGGATTCTTATTGCATTATCATGTTTTTTAACAATGAAAATTCAAGATCATAAAAAGTGAATTTCTGGTTATAATCCTCTAAAATGTTAAGAAGAATCAAACTTCTTCCAGAGCATCGATAAATAACTGCATCAGCGGTTCTGAAGGATCTGTAATATCATTTTTACTGAAATTTTTCATCGATTCTCTAACTGCATCTGAATTAATTCCTGTAAAAATGGGTTTTTTCAAATGAGCATAGAATATCAGTGAACCTAATGAAAACACATCGCTTGCGATTGTTGGCCTTTCATTTAAACAAATATACATCAAGATATTTTTTGTTAAAACATTCAAACCTACAACCATCAATTATCTCGGGAGCAATGAATGAGAATGTAAAAAGCGATGAACGAAATGTTAGCAATAATGACGGAAAAAAGGATGCCAATCCAAAATCATCTTTTTTAAAAATAAATCGTCGGAATTTTAAAACAATTCAAACTTATTTTCATATCCATGTTTTCATTGATAAAAACATTTTCAGGATGGAGTCTTCCATGCACGATACCACAGGAAGCAATGTAACTTAGTGCATCAATTGCTTGAATCGCAAATTTTAAGATGAACTGCAAAAAAATAAAATATTCAATTAAAATGAATTATCAAACTTTCGAAGAAATAAGTGTTGCAATTTCAGGGTTATTTATTGCTGCGAAAAGCGAAGTATCTCCTTGATCTTCTGTTAATGCGTGACACATACGCGCAGTAATTATGCACCGTGTATAACGAACAATTCCCTTGTTATGATAGTGAGTCAGATTTAAAAATTGAGATTTGTTATCCTTGTCTAAATTTATAGTTTCATGTTTTATTCGTTTCCAAATAGATATTTCGCCTGTTTTCGTATATCTCACTCTTGAAGAAGAACCAAGAGCTCCTTTTTTGAGAGAATTTACAACCTCATCTGAAAAAAAAGTAATTTTAATTTAAAAATATATTAACTTCATAACCATAAATAAGAAAGATTATTTATACAATAACTTTCAGATTTTTTTTCTGGTGAATCCGTTTTAGCAACTTCACTCATGATCGTGCCCATTTTTAAAAATTTTTCTTATTTAAAAAAATCAGACCTTTTTCGTCTTTGTCTATGATATATGCAAAGAACAAGTGATTGTAAATTGGGAAGTATTTATTTAATTTTATTGAATCAAATATGAATATACTCAATCGGAATCTTGATTTCTTAAAAATTTTGTTATATGGGGCAAAATATTTTTTTTCCGACTTTTGTTCCACCTGTTATATATTAAATTGTTTTCCATTCATTTCCAAAATAACAATAATATAATTTCTTTGGAATGAATTTCAACAACAAAATTTTAAAAGCTAAATAATAATAAATCATCCTGGAAAACTGATTCAGGACCAAGTTCCTGCAAGTTTTCCACAATTTGAAGAACAAATTTCATAGAAAACAGGATCGAATCAGTCTAGCCCTTAATCATTGAATAAAATGATATCATTGGGTGAGCAATAATTTACGGCAATTTATTTGTAAATATTTATTTTATTTTATGTTTTTTTCTGCATCATTTTCAATTTATTTGTCAAATATAATTTTTTAATTATTTATCACAATTATGTCATTTTCAATTGAATCCATTGAAACAGAAAAAAAGAAAGCATTCCTTCAAACGTTTGTTCATCTTCGCTGTTTCCTTCTTTTGTGCCAATTGAATTACAAGAAATATAAAAATAATTAAAACAATAAGAATAATAAAAATTATTTGGGAAAGAATTGTCAAAAGGTGAATTATCGTTCGAATAACATTCCTGAGACAAACCTGAGCAACTGTCAGAGCCGCGCATATTAGAAAATGAATCAGAAAATACATTTTCATTTTTTATATTAGATAAAGATTTATTATTTGAGTATTTTTCTATTAGCTTAACTGTATTTTCAATCCTATTTTTTACATTTCTTCCTAATTTACCTTTTTTTCATTGAAAATGTTTTCGATTTTATTATCTTTTCTTTCAAACACTTTCCCATTTCTGCGATCTTCTCTTATTTTTTTTCCTTTATAGTAATTTCTTGTAAACTGAAACAATTATTTGAACATGTGGCAGAAGAGGGAAACTTACCATTCATTTTCACAAAAAAACAAATAATTTTTCATTCCAGTAATTGGTTGATCTCCCCATTGTAGTTCTTTTATTTCCTTGTGTCTGAAAGATTTATTCACAAAAAATACATGTTTCATATCAACAGAGAAATAAATAAAGAATTCAATTATTAAAAATAATAAAAAACGAAATTAGAAAACATTTTTTTTTCAACAGAAAACAAACCACAAAAAAAATTTTTTTATTTCGTTTTTTGTTTAAATATTCACAACAGACAAAGTTAAAAATTAAACAGATGACTTCATTAAAGGAGAAGATGCTGATGTGTAATTATTGTTGGAAATAAAAATGTCGGTATTATCATTATCAGTGTCAAATAAATAAGAATAATAATTCGAACAAAAAAAATCAATTAATTCATGAAAATTTTTCAAAGTTTTATTTCCAAGATTATTATTTATTTATCTCGTCAAAAACCCAAATTCGCGATCAGATTCGCTTTTCCTGTGATGTTCAGCTAAAAACGATAGAGAGCATTGTTTGTTTTTGAATAAAACTGAATTCTTTGAAAATACAGCATGAAAAATATGCGAGTTTCGGAAATGAGGTCCATTATCACAATAAAAATAAAAACAATCAATATTAAAAAAATATTAAATTTTCACAACTTATACAAACTTTCTATAATAAATCTGTAATCATGAGAAGTATCTTAGTTAAAAAATTAATGCAATATTTATTCTAAGAACCAGTACCGTCAACAATAAAAACAATATAATATAGATGTGAAATCTATCTCTTCTGGTAAAATTTTTTTCCAGTTTCGTTGTTAGAGATGGGGAGAGCCCTATTCTCTTTGAAATTTTTCAAAAAAATGCATTCTTTTGGTTTTAAATTATTTCTTTTCAAATAATAAAGATCTCTTCGACTTTGCTTCATTTTTTTATGTTCATCTATCAAATTTTTTTTTCTTTTTCTTTTTCAGTTTACTCTTTCATTTTTCTTTTCAAATCTCTTTCTTTTTCTTCTGAATACTTTCCTCTCATACATATTTCACACAAATCAGTCCGTTTCTTGGCTTTATTGAAATGCTTCTTTTTTAATAAGACGTGGAAAAAACTATTTTTATTTCGATATCATTCTTAATTTCATTAAATAATTGCTTTTTTTGCTTTTTCAATTATGCTCTTTTCATTTGGAAAAAATACTTGATTTTTCTTTTTCTTTTTCTTATCATCTCCTTGTTCCTTTTTTTATCATCAATTTTTTCTTCCTTTTCTTTATCTTTTCTTTCAATTTCTCTTTTACAATCCTTTTCATAATGTGAATTGTCGCTCTCTTGATATTCATGTTCTCCACTAGTCGAAGAATGAATAATCGACGGAGCATTTATTGGATTTTCTCTTATCTTTTTGTTATTATCATTTTCCTTTTTTTTTAAGTTTCTTTTTTTAATGTTTTTCAATTCACAATCAACATAATTATCTTTTCCTTTTTTATTTTCGTTATCAATTGCTAAATTCGACGTTTCGGTCAAATCATTGTGACATGTGGAAAAAGAAGATGAATGATTCTTTTTCTGGTAATCGTGACGACTTTTTGATGATTGATCCTTACATGAAGATGAGGAACTATATGATCTTCTTGAAAAAATCATAATAATTTTATTCGTATCATCGAAAAAGCAAAAAATCCATACAAAAACAAACGAAATATTTCAATCATACCAACCTTTTTTAACTCTTCTTCCATTTTCGCAGCTGCAGAAACTGTGGTGACTAAGCCAGTTTTCGACTTGGCTGTTATCTTTCTCAGCTTATAACAAATAACATGAAAATGTGAATTAATCATCCAACGTAAGAAATAATATAAATAGAATACCTGATTCATCGAAACCATTGTTTGCTTCTGGACTTGAGCCATACATTTCGACTTTGGCCTTATCTCTGGAATAGTAGTATTCTCCCCGAGATACTGCAAAACCAAAGCTTGACAATTCTTTTATTGACAAAACAGAAGAAATACGTGTTAACAGATTCAAGCGATCTTTTTTTGAAGTGACTTTATAATATTTCGATAGATTGTTTTCAATTTTTTCAATTTTCTCTGTTAGAAATAAAATATTGCTAGAAATTTATTAATATTTGAAATTAGAGAATGACAATAAAGACAATAACATTATGAAATAACAACAAACTCTGGAAAATGGTTTCGATGGCTTCCCGAAATGGTTTTCCATTTTTAAAGTTGAAAAGAAAGTGCATCAAGCACCCTTCCGGATCGTCAGGATCCAAATGCTTAACACTATTTAGTATCAAGCTTGCTTGCCTCCTTTTTGTTGCACGCGGCTTTGCAAAATATGAATGTTCAGTTATATTTATGTTCATCATTTTTCTAATGGTTCAGAAAATTGAAAAAAGAAAATTAATTCATTGAAGTCAAAGAATAAAGCAAAAGAGGAATGATCCAAAAAGTATAAATGAAAGAGAGATTGAGATTGAGCTGAACAAAATCTAACAGTATCAGAACACCCTTTGTTATATTAACAGTTAGATGAAGCAAAAGCAAATAGGCGATTTTTTATTTTTTTGATATCATTAAAAAGATCAAAAATCGAAAGTATAATATATGGCTGATCCTTTTTGAAATCATACTTTCGTTCGAGTTTTGATCAAAAAATTAATCTCAATGGGATTTGTGTCAAATTTTGTTTTTGTAATAGCAATATCATAAACAACATGTATAAACAGTTTGAGTTCAATTTTTCAAAATCCCATTGAGATTAAAATTCTGATCAAAACTCGAATGAAAGTGTGATTTCAAAAAGGATCAGCCATATATTGTGGTATTTTTTGATCAAAGAGAAAAATTGATTTTTCACAAGTATTTACACCAAAAATAATTCATATTCGAAAAAAAATAATTCGATTTCGGAAATAATTATTTAATCGAAAAATAATAATTTGAATTCGTAATTTATTAATTCGAATTCGGAAAAGAATAATTCAATTTTGAAATTTATTTAAAACTGAAATTTTTAATTTTTTTGGATGGATTTCGGAAAATGTCAAGTTAATTTTTTACCAGTCAAATATTAAAACTCAAAAAAAAAAAAAAAAAAAAAAAAAAAAAAAAAAAATAGAAGTTTCAAGACTAACTTAACAATACCGGTAATTGGAAAATAAAAACAAAAAACATTAGAAAAGTTTGAGATATGAAAAATTAAATTTTTTTTGACTTTCTAAAAATGACAATAGTTTGTCATCTTTAATTTCTTTGGCTTTAACATCACAAAATCATCATTTAAGTTTCGTGCTTCAGCTTCAACAGCAAAACAAAAGATAAAACTGTGGAAAAGGAAATATTTTCAAGAATAACAATTGATTCAAATTCGTTATCTCTCTCTATTCTCCTGATTATTTGGAGTTCAAATTTTCTTCTCTATACCATTTGTTTTTCAACTATAATTTTCTATTATTATTTCTTTCACATTATCATTCTGCATACTCCCTCTATCGCTCCTTAATCACCAAATGAATACATTCCACTCATCCTGCACTTTCTCTTTTTCTACTTTTATTTCTTTTCTTTATTTCCCCCCTTTTCATCTTCATCTTTCTCGCTGACTGCTCCCTCGCCCTCCACTCCTCTAACATCACCGACATCACCTCCACTTCCACTCCCAAAATCTGTGTCCTCTCCTCTGCCACCTCCCCCGCCCTCTCCCTCTCCCTCACCAACTGCACCATCACCAACATCAACTCAGAACAGTTGAGCCAACAGACTGCCACAGATGGCGGGTGCATCTCATTCGCCTCATCCGTCTCTGACAATACGTTTTTGGTGAGTGACATCTCCTTCTCCACCTGCTCTGTGAGCGAGGATGCAAGTTCTGGAGGAAGAGGTGGGGCACTCATGATCGAGTTCAATGAAGGCTCACAAGTGTCAGAATCTTCCTTTTCCATTACCAATATCGTGTTTTCATCCAACAAGGCCAGTGTCGGAAGAGATGTGTATTTTGTGTGTGAATCATTTGTCGCTTCTGTGAAAGAGCCCATGTTCGCATTCATGGGAAACATCACTCAGAAAGACAACTCGGTTGTTGGACATGATAGAAGCAACTGGAATGTCAATTTGTTTATATTTCTCGACTGTTATACAGCTGACGATGAATATGCGAATGATCATCTTGGCATCAAAGCAATGTATTGCTGACTATCAAAGATGTCCTGCAAGAGGACACACAATACGACGAGACTTCAGAAAAATGTGGAGTTCATTTAGCTGATATTATTTCATGAGCTGACTTGTCGGTGAATTTATGTGCAAAAGAAGGCAAAGTCGAAGAAAGTTGGGGGGATGGCACACAAAATAGAAGAAAACATCTCACATGTGCATTTGATGAAATCAACATTGCTTGTCGGGCATTTATTCTCTTCTTTCATAGAATTTTCTGTTAAATATGCCTTTTCAAATAAATAAGTTTCCCTCATTGTTTCATCTTCTGCGACTTTTTGAAGGCATGTGGCCTTGCGAAATCTCTCGAAAACAATCCCTGCAACTGTTTTTTCAAAGAAATCTTTTCCAATCTTGTACTTTCTTCTTCCTGTAATTCTTTCAATCTCAAAACAAATAATGCAGAGGCAACCTTCATGGATTGTGTGCCCGATGATCGGTTATTCTTGATTTGACATTGAATCACTTCCGTTGACATATAATTTCAGCTGATATTCTACGATAGAATAAATATTCGTTTTGTGCTTTACAAAAGAAAATAAAAGATGAGGCATGGCGCTGCATTTGACAGGAGTTGAATGAATTTGAATAAACATTATTTTTGCTGTTCGTTGAAGAAGACGTAGAGGAAGAAGTCTATTTGTATGAAATGAAATCAATTCGTTCAAATTACATTTATTCATCATCAAAATTGTGAATGAAAAATGAAGACTTGTTCAGTGATTGATTGATTAACTGAGACAATAAAAAGCGAAACAAACATTTTACGGTTCAATATCGTGGCTCTTCTGATTGAGCTGTATTAATACATCAGAGGGTTGATGCCCCGATCCAACTTTAAGTTAAATGAGCAGCAAAGAAGAAGGCGAAGAAGGCGAAGAAGATGAGATGATAATGAATTATGAATTGAATCCAAAGCTTTTTTATATAGAAGTTGAATTAAACTTGTGTGATGTCGATGAGATATTATTTGTTATTCAATAAGTTGATTTGAGATAGAGCGAATAATCGCAATCACAACATTTGTGGCAAGCTGGCTGAAATTAATTGATAAAGACTGAAATAGGAACATCAGCGACTGACTCTGAGTTGATATCCCGTCTTTGCTTAAGAAATAGAAGATTACACTGTTCTGTTGGAGCTGATTTTTCAAACATAATGAATATCTTTCAAGGATATTGGCAAAAAAGAATTCGAAGAAGTCGCTGAAGAAGCAGAGGAAGATGAAGAAGGCGAAGATGATGAAGGTGTGAAGGTGAAGAAAAAGAATTAGAAAAAGTATTTATTTTTGGGCTTTGAGCTATTTTCGGAATAAAATCGCTTTGTTTGTCAAGAGAAGAGCGAAGAAGGAACGTGCTTGGGAAAAGAGAACCCAATGAAGAAATTATTTGGAAGCTGGGTGTCGTTGCGGCTTCATATAGAGAAGGAAGAACGACGCTGGAAGAAGAAGAAGTCGAAGTTGGAGTAGTTGCAGATGAAGGAGAAGGAGAAGGAGAAGGAGAAGGAGAAGGAGAAGAAGAAGGAGAAGAAAAAAGAGGAGGAGAAGAAGGTCAGGAAATGCATCAGAAGGAAAGGATGGATGTGCTTCTCCTTTCAAATCGTGTAGCGTTTATGTATGACTTCTTTCTCTGCCTGCACAACTGTCTGAATGTATTCCATTCCTCTCTCAAAAACTGCCTTTGCTAGCGTATGCACAACTATATGTATTTTTGAAGACATATTTTTTGCTGTCCTGCTCTTTTCTGATCTCTCTCCTAATCGCAGCAACGGTTGGCCACATGAAAACAGGATGAAAATATTTCCTCTTGCATTATTCACTTACACTTTCACTGCTCAATGATGTGAAGGATTCTGTATCATCTGAGGAATAAGAAGAATTACAAGACGTTGGATATGAAGATGAAATATCCGATTAATTGTGAAGTGCACAATAAAAATGTGTTGTATCAGAGGAAGATGAAGATAACATTAATAATTCCTCTTCGCTTTCACTTTCTCTCTCCTTCCTCTTTCTCTCCCCCTTCTTCATCTTATCTCCATCTTTATTTCCATCACTTCCCTTCTCTCTGCACGCACGCCTTCTCCAAAACCCCTCTTCCATCAGCGCTTCTGTCTCTTCGCTCTGTACAACCCACTCTTCACACAGCTCCCTGCTTTTCACATTATACCTCGGTGAAACCACTGCTGCCACCCTGTTCAAAAATGTCATTCAAACAGACAATACAATACGATCACATTTGTACTCCGCTCCTCCTCTTCTGCAATTGCTCCATTTCCAGTGCTCTTCCGTTCTTTGCTGTTACAACATCTCTTCTTCTCGTTCTTCTTTGGAATCTTCATTTCAATCAGCCATTCTATTGCCTCATTTTCATCTCTCTTCCATCTTCTTTATCATCATCTCCACAATATGCTCTTTTCAGTAGTGGAAGCGCAATCGACAGAATTCCCCTGAACTTCATCAGCATCTCATAGAGCGAGTTGACACACGTCACCGCCACGAAATACGCTGCCAGCGCCAACAGAACACATGGCAGCACATCATTCGGTAACTACATCACATTCACAAAAAAATAGAGCAGGCAATATTATGTACTTCACAGCCTCCAGATGCTCTGCTGCCACATGCGCTCAAAAGATCGTGGTGCAATGTAATTGACCAGATGCTGCAGGGTGCAGCGCCTCTCCACACACGCGCTCCATCAGCGACCCCGAAGCAAACGAAGGTATCATTATACCTGCGGGAACAGCCTGCGAAATTGACATCTGCTGGGATGCATGTTTCACAACCAGGCACGCACACATACTCCGCTCCCAAGTCTCACATACCTGCAGCAATACCTCAGTCTGCACATATGCCTGTAGCAGTGCCTTAAACAGTATCGTGTCGTCTGTCCCAATGTCTATCCCTGTCGAGAACACAAATGAAGAAGTCGAAAAAGAGGCAGAATGGTGCGAAAATGTTTCTATTCGTCGGGTTCTGATTGAGAATAAAAAAAAGAGGAAACGCATTATTTCACAAAAATATCAAAAGAAAATAATTAAAAAAATATTGAAAATATAATAATTCATGCCTTTGAATTCTTCAATCCCAGTGTTTTAGATCAAACAAATTTATTATAATCGACTCAATTTTCTTTCTTCTCTTCCTCTTCTTCTACGGTAGCATCGCAATTATCAAATCCAAAGACCACCTCCCTGATTAACTTCCTTCCTTCATTCTTTTCCATCCCTCCCTCTCTCTCATTCACCCTTCTCACTCTTCTCACTCTTCTCGATAAGCTCCAACAATTCTTTGCCTGTTAAAACACTTGCAAAATGAAGAGGAAACTGCTGCATCGATGAAAGCTGTTAGAATACAAAGTGGAAGAACATTCAGTCAATGAGCGGAAAAATGAGAGAAGGAAGAGAGAAGGAAGGATAATGGAAGAGTGATAATTGATGAGAAGCATTTTGCATGTGCTCTGATTGCATGCACCTGCCGCAAATGAAAAGAGTTGAGAATTCTCATTCGCAAGTCAGTGCAGCTCGAGATTACTCCTGAAGAGATGGCTATATAACAGAGAAGATGCAGATATTCAGAAAGAAGAAGAGGAGGTGAAATTGCAAGAGAAGATGCGTTTGATAGTCAAATGAATTTTTCACAAACAGAAATACCAAATTGTCAACGTCAAGCTTGCTGTTTGATAACATTCCAAATTCTTTCAGAGCAGAATTCAGATGCAGCTGGACAGAAAATTGTTTGATATCCGAAAAGTATTCAATAATTGAATGTCTCGTTGTTGGCGTTTCTCCACTCTTTTGAAGCAATAGCGGAATCAGAAATAGAATTTCGTCGCTTTCCATGTCTGTCTGGCCAGTCCGAGCAACAGGAAAATCTAACAAATAAAACCAATATATTGGGGTTTTCCTTTTTTTCGTTGAATTCTTGTTTTTTTTTTTTTTTTTTTTTTTTTTTTTTTTTTTTTTTTTTTTTTTTTTTTTTTTTTTTTGGTGATTAATATCCTTCCCCTTGGTTGGCAAGCCACTTTCCTTGTCAAAAAAATACCACAAACTGCTCCCCCTGCCTAGCATTCCAAAATACTATATTATTTTGTGCAGATTTTGTCCTTCACAGAATTCCATCCATAAATCTTCATTCAACAAAATATCAGTTGAATTTGTTTTCATCTCTTGCTCCAAATAAAAAAATCATATATCTTGCGTAACTTCATTTATTTCCAAATTGCTATACAATAATCTGCTCCGTTTTCATCGTGTTGCTCTCCAAAGCGGAGATTGGCCATTTCAACAATAAGCAGGATTTCTGGACTCTGGAGAGGATACAGATAGAAATATCTTCACAACATATAGAACAATATAAATTACATACATTATGTCTTTTTGCGTCTAAATAAAATTGTTGTATTCCCGTTGGTCTTCCAATTACAAAAATTATGATTTAGAATTTCAAAATTGTTACAACTCCACCATTTCTTGTTACCTCCATAGGAAATAATATTCCTAGTTCTATAGTAAATGTTCATCCACAGAATTCTCATTTTGTTAGCCTATGTCCCTTTTGAAACATCCAATTGGATCAATACTTCCATAATAACAAACCAAAATAAGATTAATAATTATTTCTTTTTGTAATTCTTTGTCAAAATGCCAAAACAAAAAAGGAAGGTGCGAACAGGTATATTTTCTTGAATATTTTGAGTATTGATTTTGCACCAATTTACTTCTATCCAAACATATTTGAATTCAATGTGAATATCATAGTGGTGTTGTTTTCTTGTTCAATTTTTTTTTAAAAATGCAGGCAACTGGTGCCACAAAAAAGTTCAATAGTCTGCATTCATTTTTGCATTTTAATTCTTGTCTATTGAATTTCTTTCTTTGAAGAATTATATTCAAAACTGGAGCATTGCAGCGAGGATGAGCAGAAACAGAAAATCTTTGAAATGAATGAAAAGATGGAGTTAATGGGCAAAGAAGAATTCAAATCTGTTTTCACAAAAGAACTATTCGATAAAATGCACAAGATGATTGAAGAAAAGGAAATTTCAATTGAAAATGCAATTTTGTTGCTAAAGCGCATTGGATATTTAAAAATTATCAAAGGAATCCCAGATTTTCGATTTAACTGTTTTTTACTCAACGAAAGAATTGAAAGGATGATTTTGGAAGAAGAAAAGAAAAAAGAAGAAAAGAATGAGAAACTTTTGATTGATCTTTGCGAATACTATTTATTGAGCAAAGAGTGTTCTTTCCCAGAAAATATAATAAGCATTTGAACGCGTTGCCTTCTGAAAGCTGCATTGAACAAGGAGGAAAACGAGGAATCGCAAAAAGAAGTGGAAATGGCTTTCATAGCTTTAAGTCACATTAGCCAATATTGCGTATGTTCACTTCTTTTTCATTTTTGAAGTTATTTATTTGTTTTTCTTGTATTTTTATAAGGAAATTGAACAAAAACTGTACTTGAAGGAAATCAAAGAAATCATCAAATATCACCAGGAACATCACAATCTGACTCAACTCGCCTATCAGTGTGCTTGGCAGTTTTTGATAAAAAGATTTAACAATGACAAAAGCTTGGAAGAAGTGATTACAAATGAACTTTATTTTGCAAGAGAAGCAGCAAAAGAACAGAAAGAGCTAGTAAAGAGTGTGGATTTTAAGAGGAAAGAAGATGAAAGAGGAAAAGAAACAAAAGAAGAGCTTGCTTTATCAAGATGGATCGATGTAATTGTAAATTTCTTGTCATGGTTCAAATTGAGAAATGAAGAACTTGCTGGGCTCATCAGCAGCATTGTTCAGGTGTTTCGAGAATCAAGAGATAATTACCCAGATACAAGCAATGAATGCATAATTTCTTTAAGACATGCAGCAAGAAATAGAAATGTGAAAATTGATACTTTTGCAAGGGAAGGAGTCATCATTTTGTTTTCAGAAGAAATGAAACAAGCATCTTTGAATGATGAAATTATGTGGAATTGCTTGCTTTTCTTTTTGAATATTACGGAAAAATTGAAAAAAGAGGAAGATGATGAATTGGAAGAAGAAGAAAGAAAAGAATCAAAAAAGAAAGTGCTTGAAAAGATGGAAGAAGAAGGATACGAAGAAATTATTCTAAGCTTTTATGAAAGATTTGATTTTCTTCGCAAAAAATATTATTGTGACGATTTATCATTGAATATTTCAGATTATTTTGCATTCGTTTGAAACAAAAGAGCTTTTTCTATTTCTGACTTTTCTGAAATTGCATTTGTTCAGCCAGAAGAAGAAACGAAACAGAAGAAGAAGAATTAGAGAGGAAGAATTTGATAACAATCCGAAAAGAGTTTTTTTCAGCGATACGGGCAACACCAATTCATTCTTCATCTATCTCGTTCAACAACTTCTTCAACAACAATTATTCCTTCTCCTTCTCCTTCTTCATCCTCCTCTTCCTCTTCCTCTTCCTCTTCCTCTTCTTCTTCTTCTTCTTCCTTCTTCTTCTTCTTCTTCTTCTTCCTTCTTCTTCTTCTTCTTCTTCTTCCATTTTCTTCTTCTCCTTCTTCTTCTTCTTCTTCTTCTTCTTCTTCTTCTTCTTCTTCTTCTTCTCCCGTCATCATTTCCCCTTCTCCTTCTCTCTCCTTCTCTCCTTCTTTCACCAGCCGCATAATTAATTCCGCACTTCGGTCAAACGGCCCACCGCCTCTTCCTCCATCGATGCTTCATCTGCTCGAAATGCTGACACCAAAATCTGAAGAGAAAGACAAACACGAAGAAGAAATTGAGATTTTGAATTCTTCTTCTTCTTCTGCTGCTACTTCTTTCTTCTTCTGTGTCATCTCCTCCTCCCATGTCTTTTCCTTCTTCTTCTGCTTCTTCGAATTATTATTCTTCTAGCTCCTCAAGAACAACCTGTACAATCACTGCAGGCCACAGAACGACAACCTCCACCCTCAGCCCCTCCGCCTCCAGAGCCTTCTCCACAATCTCCCCCACTTCGCACACTGTAACCCCTCGCCCCATCACTTCGTCGTCCAGCGTCACTCACACGCCTCGACTGCAGCTATCTCCGATGGTATCAGCGACGGGTCAAACAGATCGTAGATCGACGGGAACGCATTCACATCCGCCTCCGCAACGATCCACTTGCTCCCCGACTTCTTTCTCACTGATGCTGCAAGTGAACGAAAGCAGCGCAACTAGCGGAACCGAAAGCATCTCCAAAAGCGCCACATCATACGCACACACAACATCCCCATTCAACACTACCCTCCGCGTCACGCCATATCCCTCGCAGCGTCTACAGCGACAGTGGTATGTGCCGCGCATACACCCCTGTCGCATCTGGCACCACAATCCGCAGCCGCCTCTCGATGTGGTCCATCGCTCCTTCCGATGTGTATGACGCCTCCAGCGCTGACGCATCCGAAGGGTCAATCGCAGGCGCTGATGACGAAGATGAAGATGAAGATGGCTTTTCATCTCCTGCTGCTTTCTTCTCTTCGCTTTTCCGCTTTTGGAATGGTCAAGAAGGCAAATAATACAAAAAGTGCTGAGAGAAGAAAGGACTGCTGCACTTCGAAGGAAACAAGAAGCTTTTTCAGATAGCCCACCTTGTCTGCCGGCAGCTCCACCGTCCACACAAACACAGCATCCACATTCCAATCACAAATGTTAACCAGCTGCAAAAGCTCTCCATTCCCCAGAGATGTCTAAAAGATGGAACAAAAAAAATTTTTTTGCTTGGAGATAAATATGAGTGAAGAAAAAAAAGAAGTTGATAATAATGAGATGAAAAAGAAGAAGATAAAGATGAAGAAGAAGAAGATAAAGAAGGAGAAGGAGAAGGAGAAGAGAAAAAACAAGCTGTTGAAGAAGAAGAAGAAGAGGAAGAAGAGGAAGAGGAAGAGAAGGATATGAAAGAAAGAGAAGAATAAAGAAGAGGAAGAAGAGAAAGAGAAGAAACAGAAGAAATCTTTTTATTTCTGTTTGCACTGAGCGGCGGTTGAAACAGGAATACACGCAAAAGAGAAGAAGACCCCTTCAGCTCCGAAAATCGTATTGCAGAGATGCTTTTGAACAACATTCTCAAAAATATCTTTCGGTCTGGTTCTCTGAAGCTGTCATCCCATTCTCTGTCTTCGTCTCCCTCACCCAACATCCCCTTCATCCCTCCATCCAAATCATCTCCATCCAAATCCTGCAGCCCATCCAACCCGCCAAACTTACCCTTCTTCGACGACATCCACCCTTCATGTCCTCTTTCTCCTTCATTTGGATCTTGCATCCCCAAAGGAGGCAGACGAACTGCGCTGCCTTGCTTGTTCATTGCTCCAGTTGGAATAAGCCCTTGAATTCCCGGAATCTACTGTGATTGCATAGACCACTGTTGCACTATTCCCTGTTGAGAATACAATGGAACTGAAACGGAGCCAGAACCAGAAGAAGAGCCAGAAGACGGATTCAACAAGGGAGGAAGAGACACATTCACTCCGCTCACTTCATCTGCATCAGTCATCCTCCTTCCTCCAGCACTGCTGCTTCGCGACCCTCTCAGCGGTCCCAAGTTCCCTTTGTTCTCTCTTGGTGTTCCTTTCATGGCAGACATCGTTGGAATGAGTTTGAACATCCCAAACGCTTCTCTCTCCTTCTCCTTCTGCAAAATCCTGATCTTCTGCTCCTCTTTTGCCTGCGCTGCTATCTCCAGTGCCTGCTTCGTGGTTTCATTGAGTGGAATGCCACTGGCCAATGTTCGTGACTGCAGTGTTGACGCAGCAGCTGCTGAAAGCGGATTAACAGGCTGCCTCGCCAGCGCCAACAGAAACTGGTTCTCTTCGTTTCTCGCTTTTTCCAGTACAAAGCGGAACTGCTCAAGTCGTGTGGCTATTTGAATGCCCTGCGACTTCGTGATGCGCTCAATGACACTTACTCTCGGTGGCTGTTTGCTGGTGCTTGGTTGATGCGGGGCAATTGCCAGTGAGAAGGAAGAGGAAGACTGAGAAGGCACAGGATACGAAGAAGAAGGAAGGCCTTTGATTTTTCCCAGTTGAGAGTGCTGCGTGGATAGTGAGGAGATAATGGAATGATCATGAATGCTGCCTGAGTTAAAGTTGGATGCAACAACAACAGAAGAAGAAGGAGAAGAAACATTCACAGAAGATGAACGACGAGCTAAATGGAAACGATGATACGAAAAGATCTGATTAACTTCTGAACTTGCACCAACACCATTAATGGAAGAAGAAGACGATGAAGAATTCTGATTTGCAATTGAAGAGTTTGATATCGAAGAAGTGAAGATCGCTTTTCTAATGTTGCACTGAAGTGAAGTATCCACAACCTGAGCAGCTATCGGTGCATGCAGCTCCACAACACACACACATCTCTCTCCTTCTGCAATCTCTCCTCTGATCGGCCGAATCGTCACAACCTGTGACTTGATAAGCGGATGGCTGTCTTCCTTGTCAAACAGGATGCCTCTCTTCTTTCCTTTCTCATACGCCCTCTTTTGCAGTGCAGGGTGCCTCCTCACACGCGGACACACCAGACACACCAGCCTCAGCTCGATGCTCCCACCCGCCACGCTCCCAAAGCCAACTCGCTCATGTGACAATAAGCACAGCTGGCCAGGAAGCGGAGAAAGAGGAGGGAATTGTTGTCTTTTTCTCATCCACAAGTGGCTCTGCTCCTTCCTTCGCGATGAAACCGTCTCCTGCCAGCAGCGCTTGCAGCACAGTTTCCATGTGAGTTATTCCTTCTGTTCCATCACTTCCTCCTGCTCCTGCTCCTTGTGCTCCTCCTTGTGCTCCACCAACACCCATCCCTATTCCATTGTTGGACGATGGTGAATGATTCGTTCCATTCACATTCCCATCTCCTCCCCCTGCTCCTCCTCCAACATTCGCGTTCATTACACTCATCGAGCTGTATCTGCTTCCCAGCTTGATCGGAATCCTCACCAAATATCCTCTTTGCATCAGTGGACGGAAGCGCCAGTATATCGTCTGCTTTCCATACGCTGGCACAATCCCCCTTGTGACAGGGCACTCAAACAGAGGGAAATCCGATGCTGAAGCATTCAGCCGCTCCATGTCAGTCAGGTCGAGTCTGTAGTCGATGCTCGCCCCGCCTTCGTTCAGCAGTACAATCGACTGCATCGGCTCATCCACCTCTCTGATGGGTACCTACACCAGAAAGCATATTTCCGTAGCTTCTTCTCCTTGCCCGCTTTCGAGCACAACATGCGCATCAGTTGGACTCAGCGTCTGGCACGCTATCTCCAAAACGACTTGCTTCCCGCCGCCCAGCAGCTGCCAGATGAACGATGCCTGGTGCATTCCCTCGCTGTGGTGGTTGCACGAAAATCTCACTACACATTCTTCTCCTGTCTCAAGATGGCCCTCACGCGGCTCAATCGAAATGGCACTCATTCCAACTCCGTTAGCCTCCTGGTTTTCCACCACTTCCGTCTCCTCCATTGTTATCATCATTTCTTCCTCCTTCTCCTCCACTTGCACCTCCGCCTCTATTATCACCCAAACCCATCCCTCCCATCTGATGCATCATCCCCTTCCTCAGATCTCTTTCCTCCACCCAATACTCCACTCTCACATTAAAATTTGAAAAATTGTATTCGTCAATCAATTGGATATTTTCACATTGCTCTGTACACGCACAAATACCTCTATGTCTTTGCTTCCCAGCGGAGCAGCACCCAAATAGAATGGCAGGTGTAGCAGATTCCGCAGCAAGCGCATGTCAGCATCTGTGTAGAGCAGTCAATTGAAGCGGTTGAATGTCTCGTAGGCAAATGCAGACTCGTGGGTTTACTCGATGTTCAAATGGTTCAAAAAAGGATCTTTCCACAGAATTTCCTTTTCTGTGTTGTGGCGGGACACATCCGCGACACCCGTGGAGGGATGGGCTTCAATCAAAATATGAGCAAACTATTTAATAAGTGTGTTAATTGCTATTCGTTGGACAAAAATACAATCTGATACAGAAATGTTGCCTTGCTGAAATTATGTTGCAATGTGGTTGAGTGTTTTCAGCAGGCTTGGCTAGTGAATGCACAGAAGATAAAGGAAGCTGCAATTTCAATTTCTGTTTATTCGAATGAAAGTTAAAGAGGAAGAAAGAGAAGCAGATTACTCCGATATATTACCACAATGTTGCAAGAAGTTCTTTCTGTAGAAAGTGGCAAACAGAAAAGTCGATGAGAATACTAAATACGAAAGAGAAATAACCAAATTCTTCTATTTTTTGAGCTGATAGAAACAATCTCTTTTTTAATTTTCTCGCCAAATGAGCAGATTTATCAGATTTTTGATGCCTTTTTGCTCAACTCCTTCGGATTCTTCGCTTCGAACAAAATAAAATACAAGTCCTTCTCTTTCTTCGGTGACTTCTTCATTCTTTCTCCAACCAGTTTAGAGAAATCGAAGAGCTTTGGTCCTCAATTTTCGAGCAACTCTTCAAAATTAACGCAGCTTCCATCATCTTCAAATTAAATGTCTCTCTTTTCTGAACTTCAGCCACCTTTCAGCCATTGATACTGCTTCATTCATGGAATGATCTTCCCATGTTCAAAGAATACATTCCTGATTGTTGTCTTTCATATAGGATATTTGTTCTTCTGATGTTTTATCATCTTCTTGGAATGCGTTCTTCTGACAAATGAGGAATAAAGTGAAAGATAACTTTGGAAACTGACAATGAATTGAGGAAGATTTCGAGTTTTGAACGTTAATGTGTGGAAAAGGCAACTCACAAAACATGGATTGATGATTCTATTAAAAAGCTCAAAAAGAGGAAAACAATTTCGCAGAAAAATCAGTTTTAAAATTCAATTTCTTCGTTTTGTTCATCTTTCTCTTCAAAGCGTGCTTTTGCAACTTCTCCTCTTTCTTTGTAAACACAATTTTTTCTCTTTCACAAAAAATAAGCTTGCTGAATCAGTTTTATGGCCGAGCGATCAACGGATGTTTTACGATCTGTCACAGATGAGAATTAAATCATGAAAATACATGGAGTGAGAAGCAAAAGGAATTCTTTTTGAATGTTAACATTCAACACACGATTTGAGAAGAGCCATCAAGTTAGGTATCAACGAGGCTTCAAAGTGAAGTTATTTAACCGCTTTTTGTAATATCTATTCCAGCAATCTTCTATCTTTTCATCATTTTCCTGTTATTTTGATGGGATCTACAGCCTCAGACACAGCGCATAATTTCAACCGAAAAGGCAACTGACTCTTTTGTTGCTCTCATCTTCTTGTTCATTTGCAGCTCAGGTGCTGTACATCTCAAACACTCTTTTTTGAAATCATCTTCATCCTTAAATGCAGATAAAGGCAAGGAGTCCTCATAATCATCGTCATTATCACTTGCAGATGTCACAACAGTTGATGATGAGATGGATGATGAATCAGAGTCATCTGATAAAAGATCTGAGTGCATCGCAATGCAGATGACCATATGCTCAGAGAACAGCACAATGTGTGGGCTCAGAGTGGAAAGAGAAGACAATCCATTTTCCATTTCGTCAAATGAGTGGATCACAAGATTAACCACCCAGAACAGAATTTGGGCAACTGTGTGCTCCCTCTCCTGAAAAGTGACTATTGCCATTTCTTTCTTCTCATTCCTTCCGTGGAGCAGCATGAACAGAGAATCCCTCAGATCCACAATCAGCTTCTCATGAGGAGATGAACAGGCCATTGCAGCCAACAAGTAAGACATAGATGAAATTGTTGGACGCAGACTCTCAGATCGTACAAATGTTAATTCTGTTTTTGCTGTTGAAGTTGATGAGGTGGATGGTAATCTCTTCCTTGCCTCTTCTTTCTCATCAACCTTATCCAACACTCAAAATTATAATTTGAAAAAGAATGTTAATCATAATTAATTCTCAACCTATCATCTATCTTTTTTCATTTCTTCCGATTTCTTGACTGATTTTTCCGAGAAAAAAATAGATTTTACGATATCAGTTAATATTGCGAGATGGAAATGAATGGAAAAAATATTATTTCATCTGAGTCAATCAACTTGTGCATGTGGACATAATGATGAAAAAGAAAATCGATTTATTTGATGATTCTGAGAAAATAAAAAGACAAAAAGTGAAATGATTCACACATTTGGAAAGAAGATATCAAAGCAATGAGAAGGCAACAGAAGATATTCAAAAAAGAATGTTTTTTTTTTTGAAGCATGTCCAAATATCCATGGAAAAAAGAAAATCAATTCAAAAAAGAAAAGAAAGAACATTCCTATATCAAACATTTCATCTCGTAAATGACAAATGTTTTTGTTCAGATGCGCAATGAAATGTTGATTTGTTGAAGTTTAGAGAACGAATTTCATTTCCAAAGAGACACTCTTTAACAATTATGATGAATTATCGACCTTCATCCATTCTGGAGGCTCTGTCTGAACTTCACTTACCCATATCATTGCCATTGTACTTCCATATTTATTACTAATAGTAATTCCATGTCTCATCCATTCAGGAGGTTCTGTCTTGACATATTGAATCCAGAACATGGCCATTGTTTCACCATATTTATCAGCAAGTGTTATATCATGTCTCATCCATTCTGGTGGTTCTGTTTCGACATTTTCAATCCAGTACATAGCCATTGTTTTACCATATTCATCAGCAAGAGTATTTCCGTGTTTCATCCACTCTGCTGGTTCTGTCTTCACGTTTGCAATCCATATCATGGCCATTGTTCTTCCTCTGCTATCAGCAAGAGTAATTCCATGTCTCATCCATTCTGGTGGTTCTGTATCAACATATTCAATCCAGTACATGGCCATTGTTTTTTTATCTTTATCAACAAGAGTAATATCGTGTCTCATCCATTCTGGTGGTTCTGTGTTGACATATGTAATCCAGTACATGGCCATTGTTCGTTCCCAAATACCTCCTTTTATTGTAATATCGTGTCTCATCCACTGAGGAGGTTCTATTTTGACATTTTCAATCCATAGCATGGCCATTGTTCCCCTTTCTCCTTCTCCAAGAGTAATATCGTGCCTCATCCACACTGGTGGTTCTGTTTTGACATTTTCAATCCAGAACATGGCCATCGTCCTTCCCCTGTTATCAGCAACTGTTTTGTCATGTCTCGTACATTCAGGCGGTTCCGTTTTTTTCTCCACAATCCACTTCATTGCATCCGTTCTACCATATTTGTCTCCATTCGTTTTATCATAATGCATCCATTTGGGTGGTTCTGTTTCGACATTTTCAATCCAGTACATGGTCATTGATTTACCATCCTTATCAGCAAGTGAAACATTGTGTCTCATCCATTGTGGTGGTTCTGTCTTCACATATTCAATCCAATACATGGCCATTGTCTTTTCTTTCTCATCAGTAAGTGTGATATCATGTCTCATCCACTCCGGAGGTTCTGTTCTCACATTTTCAATCCAGAGCATGGCCATTGTTCCCTTTTCTCCTTTTCCAAGTGTGATTCCATGTCTCATCCATTCCGGAGGTTCCGTCTTCACATATTCAATCCAGTACACAGCCATTGTTCTTCCTTCCTTATCAGCAAGAGTAATTCCGTGCCTCATCCATTCCGGAGGTTCCGTGCTGACTTTCCATATCCATAACATGGCCATTGTCTCACCATTCTTATCTGCAAGTGTAATTCCGTGTCTCATCCATTCTGGTGGTTCTGTCTCCACAGTTGCAATCCAATACATAGCCATTGTTCCGCATCTTCCTTTTCCAAGAGTAATATCATGCCTCATCCATTCTGCAGGTTCTGTTTTCACAAATAGAATCCATAGCACGGCCATTGTCATTCCAAGAGAATCTTTAAGTGTAATATTGTGTCTCATCCATTCTGGTGGTTCTGTCTCAACATATCGAATCCAGTACATGGCCATTGTCCATCCGTAATTATCGGCAAGAGTGATATCGTGTCTCATCCATTCTGGTGGCTCTGTCTTCACGTTTGCAATCCAATACATGGCCATTGTTTTTTTATCTTTATCAACAAGAGTAATATCGTGTCTCATCCATTCTGGTGGTTCTGTGTTGACATATGTAATCCAGTACATGGCCATTGTTCGTTCCCAAATACCTCCTTTTATTGTAATATCGTGTCTCATCCACTGAGGAGGTTCTATTTTGACATTTTCAATCCATAGCATGGCCATTGTTCCCCTTTCTCCTTCTCCAAGAGTAATATCGTGCCTCATCCACACTGGTGGTTCTGTTTTGACATTTTCAATCCAGAACATGGCCATTGTTCTTCCATATTTATCAGTAAGAGTGATATCGTGTCTCATCCATTCTGCAGGTTCTGTCTTCGCATATTTAATACATATCATGGCCATTGTGTTTCCGTTGTTATTAGCAAGTGTAATGCCATGTCTCATCCATTGTGGTGGTTCTGTTTGAACAAATTGAATCCAATTCATGGCCATTGTCCATCCGTTATTATCGGCAAGTGTAATACCATGTCTCATCCATTTCGGTGGTTCTGTCTTCGCATATTTAATCCATATCATGGCCATTGTTCTTCCCTTGTTATCAACAAGAGTACCATCGTGTCTAGGTTAGGTTAGTATGACCGTGGTCAATTCAAAATTGTGAAAAATGGGAAGAACATGAAAAACTGACAAAAATCAGACTTTTTTGAAATATATGAATTTTTATGAAAAACATCATAAAAACGATTTTTTTGAACTTTTCAAGTGAAAATACGTTAACTATGAAACATTATGGGTCCATTTTTGACACTGGAAAGAGATTAAAATGGGGCTTAAATGCTTAATATCTCAGCGCTCAAAAGGATATTCGATTTCTATTTATATGAGTTGGATTGGCAGTTGATGGTATATGTGTTTGCTGCCATATCTCACAAAAACACTTTTCCTTCAGAAAAATATTTAATAATGAGCTGTTATTTTTGACTGCGAATCCTTTGAACAGGTGTAATTGTCGCTTTGTTAAACAGAAAGAAGCAATTGAAATGAAATTCTTTTAGTGTTATTGAATGGAGAAGTCTTTCGCACATTGAATACTGAAATATGAAAGTTATTCTGAAAGTTGTTAACTTGGCACACAATTTTTATTGAATGCGAATGAAACAAGAAGAATTATTGGAAAAAAATAACTTTATCATTAATTATCTCTGTTAATAGGAATATTTGGAGGATAATATTATCAAAAAACAATAACAAATATGTGTCACTTCAAAAATATTTTTTTTGAAAAAATTGAAAAAATTTTAAAGTTGATGAGATTTTCACCGAATAACCAAGAAAATTTGATTGAATTTGAAAATAAAAAAATCTTTTCATGAATGAGATATGTTTTTGAAATTAAAAATCTGGAAAAAATAGAAAATATAAATTTGCTTCTTTGTGTCAAACGATTTTAAAAATTTCAAGGGAATTGAATGGAAAAGTGGAGTTTGACAAAAAATTGATCAAGAAAACATAATAAAATAACAATAATTATTTGCATTTTGCAATAATATTGATAGAAATGCATCAACAAACAAATGTAATTTATTTAAACAAGAAATGAAAAACATTTTGATAGTCATTTTCTAAATATATATCGTTGTTTATTTCCATTTTCAAAATTTTTATTTATTTCACACTGGAAAATCGAAATGAATAAAAAGATAGACTGAGCAGTTCAAGATTAATAACTTATATTCCATTTTGTATCTGTCATTATTCATTTTCACAAAAATTCCTTTATATTGTTAAAAATTTTCACTTTCTTTCTTTGAAATCATAAAAAAATTGTTTAATTCTCAATCATTATAATAAAGAGTTTTATTGACAATCAAAAAATATAGAAATGAATATTGATTGAAGAAAATAGACTTTCAGATGTTGATTTAATTGATAACAAAAAGGGATCTTTCATTATTAATAACAGTTATTTATATTCAATCAAAATTTAAATATTTTCAAAATAACAATCACAACAAAACCTTTTTAATATCGAAACGCTTCTATCTTAACGCATTTATTAATTTGGATCATCTCTTCCGTCTTCAATATCTAGACGAAAGGAATAAATTAACAAAACGATATGAATTGATAACAATAAAGAAATGAAAAAAGTCTGGTGTAAGAAAAACAGACATTGAAAGAAGTAATCTAAAAAAGAACACACTTTTTACGTGATTTTCATTATTGAAGTCTATTCGTTTCAACATAACCCATCAAGTGAAGGGTTCTTGAAGAATGTTTAAACACTGAGAAATATCAAAAAAGTTGAACAAAATAAATCAAATGGATTGTGATAATGAAATACAAAATATAATTCTAACTATAAGTTTTGTTGGAACGACCAAAAAGTGTTCATTTTGAAAGAAATAGATATGAAAGAAAAAGCTGAAGATCACACCCATTTTCACTTTAATTAGAAATAATTATAAATAAAGAAATCAATTTTCAAAAAATTGTGAATAAAAGACCTAATTACGATAAGAAGGTTTGTGTTTTTATTGATTATCGATTAACTATTCATTATTTGTTTGCTTTCAACAACTAATATATCGAAACATAATCGTGTGGTTGCGTTTTTATCATGTTGATTTAGCGATGATTCGAAGAATGAGAAAAGTGAATAGCAGAAGGTTTTTCATTCTTATGCAATTAAGAATAAAGATTATTTTCATATATCTTTTTTTTTCAAAGCACTCAATCGACTTTCGCAAGAAGTTTGATCATTATTTATTTCATGGTTGCCAATAAATATTTGTTTTATTTTATTCATTACAGCTCATCTCAGCAACAAAATTTCGAAGATCAAATCTTTTTCAAGAATTGAAGAGGAAAGAAAAGCCAACAGAGGAGAACTAAGTCCATCAAAACCAGGATTTTTCTCATTACCAGCTTTATCTCCTCTGGTTTCTATCAGTTCACCTCATTCTCCACAGCTGTCTTCAGTCTCTACTCCATCTTCTCCATTCCTGGTGAGTCCTCCTCTTTCTCCTTTAAGAATAAGTTCAACTGAACAATTCAGAACTTTCGATGATATTTTATCAACTCCATCTTTGACTGAAAATGAGAGCAGAATGATTGATGATCAAGAAAGAACAGATTCAAGAATAAGAAATCTGAATGATAGCGATATTGAATCAATTTCTTCATGGCTGATGAATTTAGCAAATGATGAAACAATCCCCCAGATAAGTTTCAATTCCACGATACTTGAACAATATCCGCTTCAAGCTTCACTGGAATCAGTGAGACAATATGCGCATCGCAGTATTTACCCAAGACCTTTGTATTTTGTCAGAAAAGAAAACTTGGATGAATTGTGCAAGATCAGGAGGCAGAAAGACAATAACTGCGATAAAGATATTTCAAGTGAATCAGAGCATAAAAATTTTGATGAAAAACGTATTTCCAATCTTTGTAACGAACGCAACGATAGTGAAACTTTATTAACTAATGATGAAACATCAAATTCAAATGAAAAGAATAAAGATTTTGAATTATCAGAAAAAGATTTATCCCATATTGAAAATCAGGAACAGCATTTGTGTGAAGGAGGAGCTTATTATTATCCAACACAGAATTATCCTTCTGCATGTGTAAGTGCATCCATTCAATATCCAGTTTGTACTTCCCAAACATCATCATTGGTTTCAGAAATGGATATTGAAAGAAGTGTTGATATGCAAGAATTTAATCGTGATTTATCAATAAATTCAAATTATCTGTCACACACCAAGCAATTTACCGAGCAATCTTTTTTGAATGATAAACAAAATTAGGTTAGGTTAGGTTAGGTTAGGTTAGGGTTAGGTTAGGTTAGGTTAGGTTAGGGTTAGGGGACCAACTGTGCATGATGGAAGTGCTGAAGGTTAGCACATGTAAACCTATATACATTATGTGTGCTTTTAGTATTAAAATTTTGGATTTTCAAGTCACTAACCTCAAAAATTCAACTTTTGTAGGAGGTCCTAGGAAAAGTGTATTTTTCTGTGTTTTGATACTAAAGTCGTTAGAAAATTTTTGAAAAGGAAAGATGCCTATTAATTATTTGTAATCATTAAAGTATTATTGAGAATTTTATGTGGGATTTGGATAGAACTAACCATGAATTTTTGCTTTTTTTAATCAAATCAATGAATGAGTGAAAATGTGTGTGTTTTCTGAGTCATTTGTGATGTTGCAACCAAACAATTTCGATTTTATCATTCATTTGTTATGATGGAATGTATGTGTGTTTGTTGGAGTGAACATTGAATCACCATTCCCTTTAAATATCATTCAATCTGACTTTGAAGTTTTAGTGAAAATGACTGATATTATTTGACGTGAGAAGTTAGTTGAAACCCAAGAAATGTTGAATGATGATGTTCATGAAAGAAATTTATTGACTTTGAACGATAACACAACCCAACTTTCTTGAAGAAATGCAAATTTTGAATGAATTTGTGTGTTTTGTTTCATTGAGAACCATTGAATTTCTATCAGTTTATTGAACATTTGTTATGTTGGCTGAAATCATAAAAATATTGAATTCACACTATTGGAGTCACCTTTTCGAATAACCAACGAATATTCCTTGCATCTTTTTAAAGTTTTGAGAATAGTTATCATACTCATTGGAAAAGTCATTTGGGTGAAACCTAAGAATATAACTATTTTGAATATCATTAGGATTAAAATTTTAATAATTGAGTGAATTTTGTCATCCGAACCTTTGAAAATTTCTGAATATAAATGTGAACAGAGATGTTTTCATTTTTGACAAATTATTTAAATATTTGAATTGTTTTTTGAAGAAAAAGCAACCCAAGAAAATTTTGATTTTGTTAGAAAAAGAGAATTTTATTAATCTGGATTATTTATATTAATCTGAAAATTTATGAAAAATATCAATGTGTTATTGAAAAACATTCAATAAACCTCAATAAAATCGAATAATATCAAGAGTGAAAAATATCAAATATATTGGTCAATCGATGAAAGATAAACATCAATTTCATCTGACCTTTGATATTTCTTTCAAAATAATAAAAGTTAAAAAATAAAAATGAAAAGAAATAAAAAGGTAATTAACTGGGTATAACTTGGCAAAGCCAAATAAAAATAAAATATTTCTGAAAACAATGACTATATAGAAAAAATCAAAAACCAATAAAAATTCAAATCAAAAGGTAATAAAAAGTTTATTTTTCATCATCATAATTTATTTCAATTTTTCTTTCTTTTGTATTTCTTTTTTTCATTTCTTTTTTCAAACTAATTTTTTCCTCAATTTCTACAGTTTCTTCATCATCAGAATCTTCAGAATCATCATCTTCATCAGAGTCATTATCATCTTTCAAAATCGTCTTTCTTCTCTTCATCTTTTTCTTTGTCATGTTATCATCCTTCCAATTTTCGATAACCCCCAAATTTCTTAGTCGATCTCTGCAATCACGAGGCAACCTCCCAGGCAACTCAGCAGCCATCTCAACTAACCTTTTCTTTTCAAAGTTCATCTCAAGCAATTTTGTATCTTCTTCATCAGTCCAAGGTATTCTCTTTCTATGACCCTTATCATCAACCTCCCTGTGCAAAGAGTGCTCGTAGGGGCAAGGTTTCTTTCTGTTGTATTTCTTCATTTCTTTCGATCCATCCATCTCATCTTCAACAAACCTAAGTAATTCATTTACAATATCCTCAACATTTTCACCCTTTTCATAGACTCTTTCATTGACATGGCGAATTCCAACATCAACACGAGCATTTGCTACTGTTGAATAGCGAGTATGTGGATTGTTATAGTTTTTATGTTTTGCATAAATCTCACTTGCTTCCTTTTCCAACTCCTCTTCACTCACAACATATCGAGTCAAAGCATTCTTCCAAGCTCTTTGTTTATATTTCCTTCTCTTCTCTTTCGTTTTTCCCTCTGAAGTTGAAGTCACTCTCTCTACGTTGATCCTATCTTTGAAGGCTTTGCGAACCAACTGAATTGCCGTTCTCTCACAGATGTTATGCTCGATTTCATTGTTGAAGTTGATGTTGTGAAATGTCTCAGGGTTGACAAGAGACATGTCGATGACTTCATTCTCAATTTTCGTTTTGATGATGCGAGAGGAAACAATAGAGGCAGTGATGGCAGGTTTTGCATATCTGTTCTGAACCTTCGAATTTGGAACCCAGCCAGCAATGGCAGCAGTGTACATATATGCCGAATCCCTTGCATGAGCATCAACACCAGAAGCCAAAATCGCAGAACACATAAATCCACTTCTGAATGAATGGAAGGAGAAGAGATCGTGTGGGTACCCAGCAGCTTGAGCACGACGACGAAGACGTTGTGACATAGCATCCCGTGTTAAATTCCACAACTTTCGTTTTTCATCTCATCAGATAAAACCCAAGAATTGCGCTCATGAAGATCCAAGTTGAACTCATTAATGAGATGTTGATTGATCCAGTACAACACATTCAGATTGTCCCTCTCATCCAAAGTGCCTTCCACTGATACTGTATGATTCCAATTCTGGTTGCCTTTTGTAACTCTGAATGTAATTTTGAGTATCTGAGTTTCACCAGACTCAGAGGTTATCAATGCTCCAATATCACCAATCAATACATTTGAAACAGTTACAGCCCTTGCACCAGTGTTGATTGCCACTAACCATAAAGATGCTTCCATTGCCTTCGTTGGTGACTGATCATTTGTTTTGTCGATAATCCTTTCCACATCAGATAAAATGCAAGGTTCCTTTCCTTTTCCGTCCTTCTTGGTATTCCTGTCGTTCTTTCCTTCTCTGAGAACCTGAGCGATTGACTGTTCAGCTTCATTGGATATGGGAATACCAGTTCTTATTATCTGTATTCTTTTGAGTGAGCAAGCGAAGACATTTTCAATTGAAGATCGAACATACAGACGAGATCGAAACAAGAACCGTAGAAAAGAAGAAGCATTTGTTTTATCGAGAGGATACATTGGAATATTCCTCTTTTCGCAAAAAGTTGCATAAACTTGTTCCACATAGTCAGTCTTCCTCAAAGTGTTTTCTGCATATCCAGGTCCTGCCACATCGAATTGTTGGAGTTCCTCTTCAGTCATTGCCCTGATCAAATTCACAGCCCGGGATCGACTTGGGCTTGACTCAGATTGTTTTTCCTTGAGTGAGTTTTCGAATTCCAAGTCACTCAGTGGGACAGTCAGTGTATCGGATTGAGATGATGACATTGAAGATATTGATTTGAGAAGAGGTGGGTGATTGTCCATTAGAAATGAATCCTCCTCTAACCTTTCATTTTCAGATCTTTCTCTGTTCAGTTGAGTGAATGTTGGAATTTTGAAGGCAAGCTCAACAGATGAATCAGATGAATCAGTAAAATCAGAAGAATCGGATGAGAGAGTTTCGAGAGAGAACCTTTGATTTTCAGATACCTTCTCATCTTCTTCTTCAATTTCAGACTCATCCACCACAACAACCTCTCTCAGTTTCTCCTCTTTCTTCTTTTTAAATAACCCAGAAATTCTTCCTTTCACTTCTCTCTTTCCTTTCTTTCTGTCCTTTTCATTCATTCCACCTCTCCCCTTCCTTTCTTTCTTCTTATCCTTATCCACAATTTCCATCTCCTTCCTCTCTTCCACTCCCTCAAAATTCTTTTCCTCTTCCTCAGAGATCCGTTTCCACAAGCTCTTCTTCGGAGGTGAGAACCAAAGATTTTCCACTTTTGTCGAAGATGAAGATGATGATGATGGCGATGATGGCGAAGATGAAGATTCACTTAAGACAGTCGAAGTCGAAGTAGAAGAAGCAGAAGCAGAAGAAGAAGAAGAAGAAGAAGAAGAAGAAGAAGAAGGACACCAAGAAGAAGAAACTGAAGCAGAAGGAGGGAGACCTGTTTCGGATAATTCCGGCATAGTCTTGTTCTCCTCTGAAAAAACACAGGAAAATCAACCCAAAAAAATCAAAAATTTAGCAGAGTTTTCCCAAGGAGGTAACAAATCAACAGAAAAAAGAACCGAAAAAAACAAAAATTTGAGCATAGTCATCCCAAGAAGAGAATAAAAATGAAAAAAAACAACCAAAAAATATCAAAAATTCAGCATAGTCATTCCAAAGAGTGAAAAAATCAATAAAAAAACAGACAAAAAATGAGAAAAATCCGGCATAGTATTGTTTGAAAATAGAAAGAATATGA